>NC_052163.1:72281761-72581761 GCF_902713615.1 Scyliorhinus canicula | reverse complement strand
GAACATCCTCATTTTTCAATTTAATTTTAGGTATGTTAAATTCAACGTCATCTGGATTTGGTTCGTCATTTTGAGTTAGAATCATCAAAACCTCCTTTTTCTCTCATTCCCTTTCAAAGTACCATTTAAGCATATTCACATGACACACTCGGTGAGTTTTCCTTCTATCTGGCGTTCTTACCACATAATTCACCTCACTTAATTTCCTTTCAATCTGATAAGGTCCACAAGACTTTGCTTTTAAAGGCTCACCTACCACTGGTAACAATAGTAAAACTTTATCTCCACTGGTAAAACTACGAACATTGGATTTTTTGTCCGCTACCCGCTTCATCACATGTTGTGCAACTTTTAAATGTTGCCTAGCCAATTTCCCTGCTCTATTTAATTGTTCCCTAAAATTTGATTCATAATCCAATAATGTAATTTCCGATTTCTCACTCACCAATTTTTCCTTAATCAATTTAAGTGGTCCTTTTACCTCATGACCAAAAATTAGTTCAAAAGGACTGAATTTGGTTGACTCATTAGGTGCATCCCTAATTGCAAACAGTACGAATGGAATTCCTTTATCCCAATGCTCTGATAATCTTGGCAATAAGCCCTCAACATTGTCTTCAATGTCTGATGCCACCTTTCTAATGCTCCCTGCGATTCTGGATGGTACGCAGTTGATTTAAATTGTTTTATTCCTAAGCTATCCATGACTTCTTTGAATAACTTTGAGGTAAAATTTGATCCTTGATCCGATTGTATTTCTGTGGGTAGTCTATATGTAGCAAAGAATTTCAGTAACTCCTCCACAATCTTTTTAGCTGTAATATTGCATACTGCAATGGCCTCTGGAAACCTAGTAGACATATCCATCATAGTCAAGAGATATTGATTTCCACTTTTCGTTTTAGGAAGCGGTCCTACGCAATCAATTAGGACCCTTGTAAAAGGTTCCTCAAATGCTGGAATGGGTATTAAGGGCGCTGGTTTTATCACTGCTTAAGGTTTCCCTATCACTTGACACGTGTGACATGATCGACAAAATGTAACTACATCTTTATGTAGTCCAGGCCAATAAATTTTTTTTTGTATTTTGAGTTTGTGTTTTCCTTACTCCCAAAATGACCTCTCACTGATACCTCATGTGCAACTCGCAACACCTCCTTTCTATACCCTACCGGCAATACTACTTGATGAACTTCTGCCCACTTTTCATCCGCCTGCATCTGTAAAGGTCTCTATTTTTCTGCTGTAACTCCACCAATTTTCCTGAACTAAAAATATCTGCCTCATCCTTCACCTGTTCTTTTTCAACCATCTGATCAAAAATCTTTTCTGATAATTGAACTTCAACTTTATCTTCATTCTTTGATTTCTCCTCTTGTCTTAACCTGTGACTTTGCGACCTTGTTACTACACAATCCGGAAAAATCCCAGGATACTTATCCTTCAAAACTTCAGTTTATCAACCACAGTTGGCATCACTCCCACCTGCGATCCAGCTACATCATTACCCAAGATAAACTGTATTCCTGGACAAGATAGTTTCTCTATTACTCCGACTGCCCCTTCACCACTCTTACTGTACTTTCCAACCTTACCCTATTTAATGAAACACTACTCTTCTCATCCTGAATTCCACATATTACCACCTTTTCTGGCAATATTCCTCCCAAACTACATACCTCCTCATCTCTTACCATTAAAGATTGACTAGCTCCCGTATCTCTTAAAATTGTGACTTATTTTCCTGCTCCTAACTTTATCCACACAAGTATATTATTTAAAGAGATCTGGCACCTCCTTATTAATCACCTCTTGGTCAGGCTGTACAATTTTTTGCACCTCCTTCGCCTCACTTGGGCTTTCCTTCACCACTTTAACAAACCCCACTGTCTTATCCTGTTTTACCACATCAGCCTTCCCAGTGCTTTTCTTCCACCACCAAACTGAGACTTTACATGGCCTAGTTTATTACAGTGAAAACATTTTAAACTTTTCATGTCTCTTCCACCCTCCTGAATTCCTTTTTAAATCTGAGGTACACTTTCCTTATTATCTCCCATCAGATCATCTTTACCTCTACCACTTGAGTATTTCTCATGTCCCCAGTTTCTATCCCTCACAGGCTGAAATTGATGTTGGAAACCAAGCTTTGATTTATGAACTAATTCATAATCATCTGCCATTTCTGCTGCTAACCTTGCAGTTTTAACCCTCTGCTCTTCCACATGAGATCTCACTACACCAGGAATTGAATTTTTAAACCCCTCCAAAAGTATAATTTCTCTGAGAGCTTCATACGTGTGGTTTATTTTCAAAGCCCTTATTCACCTATCAAAATTACTCTGTTTGATCCTTTCAAACTCATGTTTGACCAAATTCTGTCCTTAAATTTCTAACCCTTTGGCTGTGTGCTTCAGGCTTTAGTTCATATGCACCTGAGATGGATTTTTTCATCTCCTCATATATCCCAGATACCTCCTCTGATAGTGATGCAAACACTTCACTAGCCCTACCTACCAGCTTTGTTTGAATCAGTAATACCCACATGCCCTGTGGCCATTTCATTTGTTGAGCTATCTTCTCAAATGAAATGAAAAAGACTTCTCCCTCCTTCTCATCAAACCTTGGCACTGCGTGGACATATTTAAATAGACCCCCACCAAGCTTTCGACTATGACGCTCTTTCTCACTATCCTAATCACTACCCTCCAACTGTACGCTTTCCTTTATGTCCGCCAATTTTAACTGTCATGTTTCATGACCATTTTCTGAAGTTCAAAGTCTCTCTCTTTATCTTTTTTCCTGATCTGTATCTCCCTTTCTCTTTCTTTTTGTTCTGCTAGGGCTATTCTTTCTTTTCTCCTTTCTTCTCTCCCTTTTTACTCTCTATCTCTTTCGTATTCAAGCTGCTTTAATTCTTTCTTGTGTTCCATTTGTTTAATTTGTAACTGAATCTTTGCCATTTCCAATGAGTCAAACTGTATCTCAGGCAATTGTAAATGCTTACCCACCGCCATAATTACCTCATATTTTCGCATTTTGTCAGGTAATGTTAACTGCAATGTTTTTGCCAACTCTAAAAGCCTGATTTTAGTCTCTATCCGTAGGGTACTGCGTGTGACCGCCTCCACCCCCAAAAACTTCAGAGCCTCTGAAAGAGCCATTGTCCACAACACACTCCCTACTTAAACTGAAATACCACATCTGAAAAGCAACCACAATATGCTCACCTCCCATTGTCTTTAAGTTCACTAAGCCAATCCAATAGATTGACTTTTATTCCCCTTGAGCCTCCAATTTGTTATGCGCCAGGGTTTAGAGGACTCCAAAGCATATCATGGAGATCACCTGACCCACGACTTTTACTGTATCGTGGTAAGGGGAGCACACGGCCCACTCTACAGGTGTGGTGCAGCAGAAATCTAAAAGTAATTTTTGAAACAAAGCAATGTTTATTCTATGAACTCAGTTAACTTTTTTAAAACATACAGTGAACATCTTCGCACCCATCAATTCAAATACACCCCCCAAAGAATATAACACTTTAAGTAATCCTTCAACATTCCTTTTAACATCCATAAGACAAAATCCTTTTTACAGAAGCACACCAGGTTTAAATTCTCTATTGAAAGCAGTTATCACTCTGAATTCACCAAATGATCTAGAGATAGTCTTTACATGGCAGAGAGATCGAAATTACACCTTCTTTGGCTGGCTTCATCTCCAACACTAAAACAAAACCAAAAAACACAGACATACCCAAGCTTTTTCTCAAAACGAAACTAAAAAGCAACGCCAGAGCTCAGCTCCACCCACACTCTGACATCACTGCAGCCACTTGAGCAGACAAACATTTCTTGAAGTGACATTTCCGTGACACCAGTCCATCAAGGAACTATTTCATCCTGGAATCCCCCGTTGGTGGCTCTGAGGTGTACAGCCCATGGTAGAAGGCCTTGAAGGTTTTGTTGATCTTTTCTGGTTCTGTTTCTAATGTGCCTCTGATATCCCTGATTTGTGCAATTTCTCTGGTAGCTGCCTGCTTTCTCAGCTGGTGTGCCAACAGGCAGCTGGCTTTCTCCCCGTGCCCGTATAGGGTCTCCGTGCCTGGTGGAGTTGGTGCACTGCTTTCCTGGTGGAGAGCATCAAAGTTCCTTTGTAGCTCTTTCTTTTCCGCCAGGAGCTCTACGGTCGGAGCCTCAGAGTATTTACGGTCCACCTCCAGTATGGAGTCAACCAGCTGCTGCCTAGCCGCCCTTTCCTCCCTATCTCTTCAAGCTTTGAAAGCGGTAATTTTCCTTCTTACAATGGCCTTTAGCGCTTCCCAGAATGTGGAGGGTGAGACCTCCCCGTTTTGGTTGTTCTCTGTGTTCTCTGCTATGGCCTGCGATATCTTTTCGTTGTCAGCTAGTAGAGCAGTGCCCAACCTCCATGTGGGGCGTTGGGCCCTGCCTGTCTCCAGTCTCACGTTCATGTAATGTGGAACGTGGTTGGATATCACAATTGCGACGTATTCCACTTTGTCTATCCCCGGAAGCACCGTTTTGCCCACCACAAAGAAGTCAATTCTGGTGTGTACATTGTGTACTGGGGAGAAGAAGGAAAACCCCTTCTCTCCTGGGTGGGTGAACCTCTAGGGATCCACCCCTCCCATCTGTTCCATAAAGTGACCGAGTTCCCTTGCCATGTTTGAGGTTTTCCCCGTTTTGGAGCTTGATCTGTCAGTCATTGGATCCTGTACACAGTTGAAGTCCCCCCCACCCCCCATGATTAGTCGGTGTGTCGCTATGTCAGGCATTTCTGCCATGATCTTTTTGATGAAGCTGGTGTCGTCCCAGTTGGGCGCGTACACGTTAACTAGTACTACCGGTGCCCCATCGTCCTCTTGCTGATCAGTATTGCCACCCCCTGGCTCTCGTGCCGTAGCAGGTCTTCCCTACCCAGCCCTTTCTTACCCACAGTCGGTCCTTCTCTCTTAGGTGTGTCTCTTGGAGGAAGACTTTGTCGGCTTTCATGTTTCTTAGGTGGGTGAAGACTCTTTTCACTGGGCTATTGAGCCCCTTTACATTCCTGGTGACTATCGTGGTGGGGGGGGCTTCTGTCCCCCCGCTCCTGTGGGATTAACCATACTTACCTTTTGTATGTGCCCCTGCCCTCCAGGGTTTCCCTTTGTTAGGGGGCCGTCCAGGATGGCCGCTGTCACTGCTCTCTCCATGCAGTCGGGCCTCTGCGCTCCGGGGTTTCCCTTTGTCCCGGGGGCACCCGACATGGCCGCTCACTGTGCATCCACCCCGTGGGTAGTCCCCTGCACTCTGGGGTCTCCCTTCGCCCAGAGACCATACTGGGTGGGTGCTTGCAGCGAATCCTTGTTCCGAGCCCTTGGTTGTGGCACTTTGTAGCCTTATTGTTATTCTCTTTCTCGCCTTGTTCGTCCCTCCTTCCCTGTGTCCCCCCCCCCGACACCGGTCCCTCCATTTCCCCCATTATCCCCCCCCCCCTCTTTTCCCTCCTCTCCCGTATACAACTCTTTTGTCCCTCTTTCCCCTGTTCCTATCCCCGTTTTTTCTCCCGCCATCCCCCCGCCCCCTCCCTGCCTGGCGCACCGCGGCTCTGCCTTGTTGCATGCCTCCTGCTAGTGTAGTGGCCCCCTTCTCAGGAGTTACTGTCTCGCTTCTCCCTCGTCCAACCTCCACCATTTTCTGCCTGCTCTTCCCCCATCCTACCCTGCACTCGTCTCGCTTGCTCTCCCTTCTCCGCTGCTCTCATTCCCTCGTGCTGGGGCTTGGTCTCCCATGCCGTGGGGGGGGGGGGGGGGGTGTGTGTGTGAGGCAACACTGTTGCCCCTTGCCAGGGGCCCCTTATTTCCACCCTTGCTGTTGGTTTTCCAGCCCGTGTTCCTCAACGAACTTCTTTGCTTCAGCAGGGGCTGTGAAGAAGTACTCTCTTTCTTGGTATGTGACCCAGAGTTTCGCTGGGTACAGCATACCAAAACGCACTTTGCTCTAGTGAAGAGTTGCTTACGCTGTATTGAATTTGGCCCGTCTCCTGGCTAGGTCTGCTCCAATGTCCCCGTAGACTCTAATGAAGTGTCCTTCCCATTTGCAGGTTCTGTTTTGCCTGGCCGGATTGTTTCCCTGTCTTGGTACTGGTGCAGTTTAGCTATAACTGCCCTCAGTTGATCCTCTGCCTTGGGTTTCGGGCGCAGCGACTGGTTTGCTCTGTCCATTTCTGGTGGGTTGGGAAAGTTTTCCTCCCCACTAAGTTGCCCAGCATCTCGGCCATGTATGCCGTGGGGTTTCTACCCTCGATCCCCTCTGGTAGGCCCACTATCCTGACATTTTGCCGCCTTCAGCGGTTTTCCTGGTCGTCCACTCTGCCCTTCAGGCTCCCCTGCATTGTGACCAGTCTCGACACCTCCTTCTCCAGGGCCGTGATCCGGTCGCTCTTGTCAGTCATGGCTTTTTCCAGCTCCTTAATGGTCACCTCTTGGGCTTCCAGTTTCTTCTCTGCTCTGCCCAGGGCGAGCTGCACCTCCGCCAGGGCCTTGGCCATTGCTGCCTTCTCCGTGGACTCCATGTCTGCTCTGGTCTCTGCCTTGTTTTCCTGCTGATGTTCCCTCAACGCCTCGGCAAAGGCTGCCTTCCAGTTCCAGTTCCCCCCTGGCACAGGGGGAGAATGCTCCTGTCTGCCCAGTTCTTTTTGTTGCGGCGAACCTTCCGCTTTGTGCGCTGGTTAGCTTGTCTGAGCGGGCTCGCCCATGGCCCCTTCTGCTTCTGGTCCCCTTTCTCCCTCTCCTTTGGCTCCCTTCTGGCATTTCCCCCCCCTTTCCTCCCCCCCCCTCTTCTCCCCTACAACACTTTTTAAAAAGGGGGAAGTTTGTTTCCCCCTCACTCATCCACACACTCTCAGAAGGGGAGAGAGAGAGAGGCTTCTGGTCAGGCCGGGAGTCCTCCTTTGTTCAGCTGCCTGCCTTGTGGTCGCCGCCTGGGGCGGGGGGGTTCTTTGTCATTGGCTCCGCTCAGTCCTGACTTTGGTCCGGGCCACCTCTCTTCTTGCCCTGCGTTCTCCTGTCGTGCGGCGGGGCGGGGGGGGGGGGGGCAGTCCGGCCGTTTTTTGTGCTTTGGTGCAAGCTTTTTCTGGGCACCGGGATGCGACTGCGTTCCCCCCTCCGAAGCTCCGCTGCCCGGGACCGCTCTCTTCCCCCGCCAGAAGTCGAATCCTTGCCAGTTGCTCTTGTTCTGAAGTCCCCATGACCTGAACATCATCAAAGTAACACTGCTGCTTTGAATAACCCTTGGAGGATGTTCTCTGTGATCCCATGGAATATGGCGCACGCTGATGTACCCCAAAGGGCAATCGAGCATACTCATACAGACCCTTGTGCGTGTTGATCATAATATATTTGCAGGAAGGCTCAACTAATTCAAGTTCAAGATAGACGTATCTCACATCTAACTTGGAGAACATCTGGCCACCTGCTGGATGGGCATATAGATCTTCTATTCATGGCATTGGGTACCTATCCAATTTTGAAAGCTGATTAACTGTAATCTTATAATCTCTACAGAGGTGGACCAATTTGTCTGTTTAAGGATGGGGACCACAGGTGCTGCCCATTCTGCGAATTACATGGGCCCTATTGTATCTAGATTTTCCAGGCACCCAAGTTCGGTCTATACCTTCTCCAACAGGAAATATGGAACTGGTCTTGCTCTGGAATATTTAGGTGTACCATCTGGGTAGACATAAATTTTGGCTTTGACACCTTTTATTTTTCCAATAGGCCCTCCTGGAAGAGTTTAGGGTATTTGCTGATGATTTCATACAGTCCTCCCACGCCCAGCCTGAAAATCTCCAACCAGATCAGCTTGATTTGCTGAAGCCAATCTCTTCCCATAGGACGTGGTCACTGCCCCCGCACAACAATGAGTCTTTGGTGTCATTGTGGTGCCGTTAATCCGCAAATGTTCCCCCATGTAGGTGGCTAGTCTGGCCCTTGTGTCTTCTGGACTCAAGAGTTGGATACCAGTTTGAAGCAGAATGTCAGCTCCCCAATAACAGAGACGGCAGCCCCTGTGTCCACCTCCATTGCCAATTGATCACTATTTACCAGTAGTTCCACCATTATTGTGTGTTCCGCACACCAATCTGTCTTACCTCTGAAGGATGATAGAGGGCTTCAGGTCATAGTAATTTCGCACTCAGTCTATGAGCTCATCAAAAGTTTGAGTCAGAGGCACCTGGGTAAGTCGGGCTATTCATCACACTGAATGTTGGGGCCCCGCATACTGTCAGCAGCATTACTTTCTGCTTCTCATCCCCACAATGTTATTAGCCAGGAAGAAGTAATGCAGTCGCGTTACCCCTTTATTGCAGTAACATAAAAGACTGCTGCCGCTTACAGTACACACGTGCAAGCCCAGGACCACGGGAGATGCCAGTCTGAGTTGGAGCAGTGGGTTTTAAGCCCCCATCATTCACTTCCGATTGGGAAAGTTCTCGCCTGCTTAATAGGCGCATTCATATTCCACAAAGCCCACAGGGAGATCTATTGCTGACCCCCGTGTCCTTCATGGCCACCGTAACACTACTAATGATCGAGTCCACTACATCCAGCATCATGGAAACATAAAACTAGCATAATATCTTTCTTATTTGGCCAATTGTTTCCTTTCAAAGCTGAAGTAATGGATTAATTGATTGATCCCTCAAGAGCAATGTATCGGTCAATACCTCATCGGGCGGACAAGGAGCATGAATGAGGACCAATGCTTCCTATTTGTGGGAATTAAATGAGTGATTGGGAGGTTTCTGCTTCTGTGACATTTTATTCAACTCCATTTTCCCGCCACCGCATTGGGTAAAATTCCATTCAGGTTGGCGAATATCACTCAGGACTGTGGCACAAGGGATACTGGATAATTTATTTGCTAAGTCCACCATCCTCCCTTATCCAGGAGCCACTGCCATGCTTTTCCCTACAGGAGACCCTGTGTACCAATCAGAAGCAGGAATACAGGCTGAGCTGTTCCTCCAGTAAGAGACCAGAGCTGCTTTCAGCTCACAGTGAGAACATTTTACTGCTGAATTGCACCATATGGGAAAGTGAAACATGGTATGTTCACGGCCTTTCCATTAGTGACAATATGACATTAAGTTGCCACAGAAATTACTGCTACTTGTAGAAATAGGTCTCCAACTTTCTGTCAAGCCACTGGCACCAAAAACTGGATGAATCAACAGTCTTGTCTTTGCTACTTAAATAATCTGTCTAATTGATGCAGGGAAGCCATTTTCTGACTGCAATCTTGCACATTTTCCACATGACGGTTAGAAATATTTTCAAATCATTTTATTAAAAAGAAACATTTATTCCATCAATCACCATTAGAGTACAATGTCAGAGATTACAAAACAGCACATGTCTGGATTAAATGATGGCAAAAAAGAATACCTTGTTTATTGTATATTGTTAAAAAAGCTGTGTTCAAAGAGGCAATGAGAGAGGCACCCCAGCCAACACATTCATAACCTGACTGAACAATTACTTGATATTTCTATCTCTCCTCATTTGTACTGAGATTGATCAAATCCTTTTGAAAATCTGTAGCTTCTGATGCAGATGGAAATTGCTGATTCCCGGGTCAGGGGCTGGTTAGCTTCAGGCTGTTGTACGTACATGTACATACTTAAAACTGCAGGACATGAGATGTTTTAACTCCACCTTGCAGTCCTCACTTCTGACACTTTGATCAAATGTGTACTTTTCTTCTGGCTGTTAGTCCTTGCAGAACATACCTACTATAGTCAAAAGAAATGTTATTGAGAAAGAAAACAGCTTTGAGTACACAAATCAGGTTTCTTTATAACATGTACCCATCAGTTTTGGAAAGTAAAATGATTTCAACCAGTCTGTAAACACAAGGTGAACTCAGTCCCAAACACGGAGGGTAAACATTCGTCTGTGCCAATTATCTGGACACAGGAGTTATGATTCATCATTTGTCACTACCATCTCATTTAGCTGATTTAGCAGGGAGCCGAGCAGTGTGTATGAATAGCACATGGTGCAGCCAACCTCCTGTTGGTCTGTCTCTCTTAAAGGGAAGCTGTGTTGAATCACAAGAGCCAACTTGATGCTATAGTTACAATTGTAAATACGGAAAATGGAACAGCAGGGCAGTTCCAGGGTAAAGGATGCAGGGTTGGAGGCCCTTGTGATGAAGGTGCACACGAGGAGAGTAGCCATTATTCCGCAGGGGGCCAAAAGGCTCACAAGACCACCCTCAGAAGGGTTTGAAGTATATGGTCAGGGAGGTCAATTGCTGGACCCGAAGACCAGGCAGCTGTGAAACAAGCCATCTAATGGCCTCACACACCTGGTAAAGGTCACGGAATGTATTTTCACATGACAGGTGAAGAGTTAAAAAGAGCAGGAGCTGGGAGTAAGTACAGAGTTTTAAAAAGAGCGGGAGCTGAGATTCAGATCAGAGATTTAAAGAGAGCAAATGCTGTGAGTCCTAATTTTTCAGTAAAGGACCAATCTGAAAAGAGAGGCTGGGACTAGAAGTCGACCGACTGGAGGGCGGAGATTAGTGTATTTAGCATTTAATATTTTTAGTGGAAATCTAGCGCCAGGGATCATATAGTTAATGGAAACTTAATTTAATACGTATTTATTTTTAAATTAATTAATTAGTGCTAGAAATGTCAGTCAGCGGGTTAAAGTGCTTCACCTGTGAGATGTGGGAGATCGGTGACACTTCCAGCGTTCCGAACAGCTACATCTGCAGGTCGTGTACCCAAATTACAGCTCTTCACAGACAGCATGGGTCAGTTGGAGCAGCAGTTGGATGGACGTAGGAGCATCAGGTGGCAGAAAGCGCATAGACAGGTATTTTAGAGACATGGTCATACCCAAGGTGACCACTAGAAGAGGCAAGCATAACCACGTAACCCCACATTTTTGGACACTATGGGGAAATTTAGAATAGCCAATCCAGCTAACCTACACTTCTTTGGACTGTGGGAGGGGGAACAGGACCAACTGGAGGAAACCCACGTAGACACGGAGAAAGTGTAATCTCCATACAGTCACCTGGAATTGAACCCGGGTCCCTGGCGCTGTGAGTTGATTGACTAATCTGTGAGACAGTTCTCCCAATTTTGGCACAAGCCCCCAGATGTTGGTAATAATACAGAAATAACTGCACTGAGTATTTGAACAATAAAATACAAAAAGCAAAGGAAAAAAGGTTCTGTACCTGGTCTGTCAACATCATCATAGATACTGCTGCAAGGCAGAGAGTACAGTTAATGTGAGAAATAGGCACAAATTAAACATACTGAAATACGGTCATTCCAAATTCAGAGCAATAATCACTAGTGAAGAGAAATTGAGCGAGTAGTTAGTGATGAGGACTGGTAGTAATTTAAACATGTTAGTAATACAGGATAATCAAGACTCATTAGATTTGGTCTTCGTTAATGATAGAATAAAGGGAAAAAGCCGACTGGACTAATCATCAAAAACTACAGCAAAAAGAGCAGGTCAAAGGCTGGGGATTCTTTGGCAAGTATCTCACCTCCTGGCCCCCTATCTACAAGGCACAAGTAGGAATGTGATGGAATACTCACCAATTGCCTGGATGAGTGTAGCTCCAACAACACTCAAGGGGAATGATACCATCCAGGTCAAAGCAGTCCATCAGCACCCCATCTACAACCTTAAACGTTCATTCCGTCCACCACTAGCGAGTACACTATGGCTGCAGTTTCCACCATGTACAGGTTGCACAGTAGCAACTCACCAAGGCTCCTTCAACACCACCTCTCAAACCCACAACCATGCTGCCCAGACAGACAGTGACAGAAAACACATAGAAAAACTGACACATCCAAGTTCACCTCCAAGTCACACACCATCCTGACACATTTTGGTCCACTCTCCTAACATATCTATATACATTTGTACGGTTCTTATTTCCTCACTGCAACTTACTGTCCCACCTATTTTTGTGTCATCTGCAAAGTATATAATATTATACTCAATTCTTTTTGCTATAACTCTGCATTCACCGCACTCTGGGGTCGCAAATTCCAGAATCACAATCCTCTGGGAGAAGTAGTTTTTCCTCAAATCTGTTTTAAATTTGCTATTTCTTACTATTTTGCTGTAATCCCTGCATCCACCGCACTCTGGGATAGCAAATTCCAGATTCACAACCCTTTGGGCGAAGTAGTTTTTTTCCTCAAATCTGTTTCAAATTTGCTACCTTTAAGATTATGACCTCTTATTTTAGAATGCCCCACAAGAGGGAGTATCAGCTCCACATCTACTTTATCCATACCTTTTAGCATCTTGTATACCTCAATTAGATCTACCCTCATTCTTCTAAACTCTAGAGAGTATAGGCCAAAACTGTTCAATCTCTCCTCATACGACAAACCCCTCATCTCTGGAATTAACCTAGTGAACCTCCTCTGAACTGCCTCCAATGCCACTACATCTTTCCTCAAATAAGAGGACAAAAACTGTGCACAATATTCCAGGTGCAATCTTACCAATGCCTTGTACAACTGCAACAACACTTCCTTACCTTTATCCTCAATTCCTTTTGCTATAACTGGGGTGGCATGGTAGCACAGTGGTTAGAACTGCTGCCTTACAGCTCCAATGTCCCAGGTTCAATTCCGGCCTTGGGTGACTGTGTGGAGTTTGCACGTTCTCCCCGTGGTCTGCGTGGGTTTCCTCCGGGTGCTCCGGTTTCCTCCCACAGTCCAAAGATGTGCGGGTTCGGTGGATTGGCTATGCTAAATTGCCCCTTAGTGTCCAAAAGGTTAGGTGGGGTTACTGGGTTACGGGGTTAGGGTGGAGGCATGGGCTTAAGTGGGGTGCTCATTCCAAGGGCTGGTGCAGACTGGATGGGCCTCCTTCTGCAGTGTAAATTCTATGTAATCTATGTGAATGCCAACATTCCATTTGCTTTCCATACTATCTGCTGCACCTGCTTGCTTGTTTTCTGTGACTCATACATGAGGACACCCAGATCCCTCTGCCTCAGAGCACCCCCAAGTCTCTCCCCATTTAGATCATAATGCCTTCCCATTTTTTCATCCAAAATGCATGACCTCACACTTATCCATGTTAAATTCCATCTGCCACATTTTGGCCCACTCTCCTAACCTATCTGTATCCATTCGTAAGGTTCTTATTTCTTCATTGCAACTTACTGTCCCATCTATTTTTGTGTCATCTGCAAATTTGGCGAACCTTCTATCCCTGTATCCAAGTCGTTAATATAGATTGTAAATATCTGGGGCCCAAGGACTGAACCCTTGGCACCCCACTGGTTACATCTTGCCATCCATCAAAAAAACATTCCCTGTCCGTCAGCCAGTCTTCTATCCAAGCTAATAGGTTACCCCTAATCCCATGTGATCTCACCTTGTGAATCAACCTTCTGTTTGGCACCTTATCAAATGCCTGCTGGAAGTCCAGATACACTACATCTACAGGATCCCCATTATCCACTTTGCTTGGTACATCTTCGAAGAACTCAGGCAAATTAGTCAAACATGATTTACCCTTCATAAAACCATGCTGACTCTGATGGATAGTGCTTTGGCTTTCCAAATGTCCTAATATTACGTCCTTGATAATTGATTTGAACAATTTTCCAACAACAGATCTGGTCTGTAATTTCCCACATTTTGCCTCCCTCCCTTTTTGAATAAGGGTGGTACATTAGCATTTTTCCAATCCACTGGAACCTTTCTCATGTCCATGGAATTTTGGAATATCATAACCAATTTTACACGCTGGAAGCCTATCAGTTGGATACTGAGGGAAATTTGGTTGTTGGATTTCATGGTTGAAATTGACCAGCAAGATTATCTCCTAGATGCTTGCATGCCATGGTGAGAGATTTCGAAAGGTGGCTGGTTCGAGTCATAGAATTTACAGTGCAGAAGGAGGCCATTTGGCCCATCGAGTCTGCATCGGCCCTTTGAAAGAGCACACTACCTAAGCCCACCCATCCCCATAACCCAGTAACCCCACCTAACCTTTTTGGACACTAAGGACAATTTAGTATGTCCAATCCATCTAGCCTGCACATCTTTGGACTGTGGGAGGAAACCGGAGCACCCAGAGGAAACCCACACAGACACGGAGAGAATGTGAAGACTCCACACAGACAGTGACGCAAGCCGGGAATCAAACCTGGGACCCTGGAGCTGTGAAGCAACTGTGCTAACCACTGTGCTACCGTGCTGCCCACGGTTGTTCCATGGAAGAATATATCATAGACTTTAATAGACTCCATGTTTAGCTCTCACATTCAGATTTTGTGCTACTGTGTCGTTTAGCAACAGGCTCCCAGACTTACCTGGGGTTCAGGGCTTAGTAAGAGACACCCTTTTGGGGATAATGTCTGCTGCCTTAAAAACTCCCCAGGGAAGCTGTAATTTTAAGTGGCCTTGATGGAACAAAGGCTGGAGGACTCTACCTCGAGACTGTCCAGATACTGGACACAAGCACCAGTACAAAGGAATAGTTACAGACAGGAATGAGAACGAAAACACTTAGTGGATCTAGATACTTTAGTAAACGACAGGGTTGGAGCAGCAACAGAATGTAAATGAACCCCAGGAATGCCCAGGGAATAGTTAACAGCTGTTTCAGATGTGTCTCAAAATATTAATACGCGATGAACTGCCCAAAGTGCAACAGCAGAGGTCTCGAGGTGATAATGTGGAGGCTGAAAATGATGCTAATGGTCAGCCTGAAAGAATTGTGCTAGTCACATGAAGCTTTGGTTTGGCGATAAGTGTATTAATTGTGGAATTATTTAAGTTGCTATGGGCGAGGATTTAGAGAACCCCAAAGTGTATCATGGAGTTCACCTGACCCACAACATTTAATAGATTGTGGTATGGGGAGCACACGGCCCACTCTACAGGTGTGGTACAGCAGAAATGGAAAAGTATTTTTTAAAGCAAAACAATGTTTATTCTGTTAACTTAAGTTAACCTTTTTAAAAAAAACAGTAAACATCTTAGCAACCATCAATTCAAATACAACCCCCAAAGAATACAACACTAAGTAAGCCTTTAAATTTTCCTTTTAACATCCAGAAGACTTTAAAAAAAACCTTTAAAACAGAAGCGCATCAGGTTAAAGTCACTACTGAGAGCAGTTATTAGTTTTAAATCACCAAAGGACGATTTACAATTTTTAGATTACACAGAGAGAGAGAGACAAAAACACCTTCTGGCTGTGACTGCAGCTATCCAGCGCTGAAAACAAAACTAAAACACACCCTGCAGCAAACAGCCTAAAACAAAAGTAAAAAGCTGTCAGACAGCCCAGCTCCACCCACACTCTGACATCACTGATAAACACCCATTTCTTAAACACCCATTTCGTAAAGGTACTCTCACATGACAAAGTTATGACATGTTAGTTATGGTTGTACCTCAACAGTGTATGGACAGATTGGCTAAATACTTATCTAAACTCACTCAGTAATGAGGATTGATGTAAGGTCAGGGAATATGAAAATTGCACTTATTTTAGGTTTCAGGAAGATAGTACTTTGAGCTGACTAATAAGAGTGAAGATTCCTTGCAAAGTAGATGGATTTTCCTGCCAAGGGAAGACAAGGCCCCTAAAGGACTGCAGCATTCAGGATGATGGAGTGGTGGTTGCAGCAACAGCGAGAGCTGCGTCAGCTGGAGTGATAGACAGGCTGGGAGGAGGAGTCTTGGTACCTTCACAGCTGTCTGAAACCCCTCCTCAGCATTTTAACCTCCAGTTCAACCAGGCCCAGTGGGCATAAGTGAGTGAGTGCAAGAGACTGTGAGTGAGTGTATGTGTGAGTGAGTGTGAATGAGTGTCTGAGGAAGAGAGTGTGATTTTTAAAAATGTATTTACAGGATGTGGACATCGCTGGCTAGGCCAGCATTTATTGCCCAACCCTAATTTCCCACCAGAAGCTAGTGGGGAGCTGCCTTCTTGAACTGCTGCAGTCCACGTGCTGCGGGACACCCACAGTTCTGTCGGTGAGGGAATTCCAAGATTTTGACCCTGCAACAGCGAAGGAACGAGGGTATATTTCCAAGTCAGATGGTGAATGACTTGGAGCGAAACCTCCAGGTGGTGGTGTTCCCAGGTATCTGCTGCTCTTGTCCTTCTAGATGGCAGTGGTCCAGGATTTGGAAGGTGCTGCCTAAGGAATCTTGGTGAGATCCTGCAGTACATCTTGTAGGTGGTACACATGACTGCTGCTGTGTTTCGGAAGTGGAGGGATTGAATGTTTGTGGAAGGACTAGCAAACATGCGGGCAGCTTTGTGCTGGATGGTGTTGAGTTCCAGTGTAGTTGGGGCTGCACTCAGCCAGGCAAGTGGAGAGTATTCCATATACTTCTGACTTGCCTTGTAGATAGAAACATACATAGAAAATAGAAGCAGGAGGAGGACATTTGGCCCTTCGAGCAAGCATTATGGCCATGGCTGATCATCAGGTTCAATACCCTGATCCCACCTTCCACCATATCCCTTGACCCTTTAGCCCCAAGAGCTATATCTAATTCCTTCTTGAAATTACAAAATGTTTTGGCCTCAACTACTTTCTGTGGCAGTGAATTCCACAGATTCACCAGTTTCTGGATGCAGAAACTTATCCTCACCTTGGTACTAAAAGGTTTACCCCTTATCCTCACCAATGACTCCGCATACTGAACTCCCCCACCAGAGGTATACTCTTCCCAGACTGCTTCACTGTGATACTGACTGCAGGACACTCTTCCCAGACTGCTTCACTGTGATACTGACTGCAGGACACACTTCCCAGACTGCTTCACTGTGATAATGACTGCAGGATACTCTTCCCAGACTGCTTCACTCTGATACTGACTGCAGGATACTCTTCCCAGACTGCTTCACTGTGATACTGACTGCAGGACACACTTCCCAGACTGCTTCACTGTGATAATGACTGCAGGATACTCTTCCCAGACTGCTTCACTCTGATACTGACTGCAGGATACTCTTCCCAGACTGCTTCACTGTGATAATGACTGCAGGATACTCTTCCCAGACTGCTTCACTGTGATACTGACTGCAGGACACTCTTCCAGACTGCTTCACTGTGATACCGACTGCAGGACACTCTTCCCAGACTGCTTCACTGTGATACTGACTGCAGGATACTCTTCCCAGACTGCTTCACTGTGATACTGACTGCAGGACACTCTTCCCAGACTGCTTCACTCTGATACTGACTGCAGGACACTCTTCCCAGACTGCTTCACTCTGATACTGACTGCAGGACACTCTTCCAGGCTGCTTCACTGTGATACTGACTGCAGAACACTCTTCCCAGACTGCTTCACTGTGATACTGACTGCAGGATACTCTTCCCAGACTGCTTCACTGTGATACTGACTGCAGGAGACTCTTCCCAGACTGCTTCACTGTGATACTGACTGCAGGAGACTCTTCCCGGACTGCTTCACTGTGATACTGACTGCAGGATACTCGTCCCAGACTGCTTCACTGTGATACTGACTGCAGGATACTCTTCCCAGACTGCTTCACTGTGATAATGACTGCAGGATACTCTTCCCAGACTGCTTCACTGTGATAATGACTGCAGGATACTCTTCCCAGACTGCTTCACTGTGATAATGACTGCAGGATACTCTTCCCAGACTGCTTCACTGTGATACTGACTGCAGGATACTCTTCCCAGACTGCTTCACTGTGATACTGACTGCAGGATACTCTTCCCAGACTGCTTCACTGTGATACTGACTGCAGGATACTCTTCCCAGACTGCTTCACTGTGATACTGACTGCAGGAGACTCTTCCCAGACTGCTTCACTGTGATACTGACTGCAGGATACTCTTCCCAGACTGCTTCACTCTGATACTGACTGCAGGACACTCTTCCCAGACTGCTTCACTGTGATAATGACTGCAGGAGACTCTTCCCAGACTGCTTCACTGTGATACTGACTGCAGGACACTCTTCCCAGACTGCTTCACTGTGATACTGACTGCAGGACACTCTTCCCGGACTGCTTCACTGTGATACTGACTGCAGGACACTCTTCCCAGACTGCTTCACCGTGATACTGACTGCAGGAGACTCTTCCCAGACTGCTTCACTGTGATACTGACTGCAGGACACTCTTCCCAGACAGCTTCACTGTGATACTGACTACAGGAGGCTCTTCCCAGACTGCTTCACTGTGATACTGACTGCAGGACACTCTTCCCAGACTGCTTCACTCTGATACTGACTGCAGGACACACTTCCCAGACTGCTTCACTGTGATAATGACTGCAGGAGACTCTTCCCAGACTGCTTCACTGTGATACTGACTGCAGGACACTCTTCCCAGACTGCTTCACTGTGATACTGACTGCAGGAGACTCTTCCCAGACTGCTTCACTGTGATAATGACTGCAGGACACTCTTCCCAGACTGCTTCACTGTGATACTGACTGCAGGACACTCTTCCCAGACTGCTTCACTGTGATACTGACTGCAGGACACACTTCCCAGACTGCCTCACTGTGATACTTTTTTTTATAAATGTTTTTATTCAGTTTTCGTATTTTATATTGAACAAATTACAAATTGTTAGGAGAGAGAAAAAAAAACAAACAAAAACAAACACGCAAAAATTAACATACATATTTACAGGTAAGCATCTTCGTAGTAGTAACTGCGCCCCCCCCCCCCCCCCCTCCCCCCCTTAACATGTTTATTTAGCTTGGTTTTGGGCCTTAGCTAGCCATCGAACCCCCGTAACGAACCTGTAGCCCCCCCCCCCCCCCCCTCCCGCTACCTTCCCCCGACTATTCTTCCTCTTGTACATTGGCCACAAATAGGTCCCGGAACAGTTGCATGAATGGCTCCCACGTTCTGTGGAAGCCGTCGTCCGACCCTCGGATGGCAAATTTGATTTTCTCCATTTGGAGAGATTCCGAGAGGTCGGACAGCCAGTCCGCAGCTCTGGGCGGTGCTGCTGACCGCCAGCCAAACAGGATTCTACGGCGGGCGATCAGGGAGGCAAAGGCAAGGGCATCCGCCCTCCTCCCCAGGAATAGATCTGGCTGTTCTGAAACCCCGAAGACCGCCACTATCGGGCATGGCTCCACCCTCACTCCCACCACTTTGGACATTACCTCGAAGAAGGCTGTCCAGTACTCCACGAGTCTGGGGCAGGACCAGAACATGTGGGCGTGGTTGGCCGGGCCTCTTTGGCACCGTTCACATCTGTCTTCCACCTCCGGGAAGAACCTACTCATACGGGTTCTTGTTAAGTGGGCTCTATGTACCACTTTTAGTTGCGTCAGGCTGAGCCTTGCGCACGTGGAGGTGGAGTTGACCCTATGCAGTGCTTCGCTCCAGAGTCCCCACCCGATCTCCATCCCCAGGTCGTCCTCCCATTTCCTCCTTGTTGCGTCCAGTACGGTGTCGTCCCTATCTACCAGTCGGTCATACATGTCACTACAGTTCCCTTTCTCTAGGATACTTGCGTCCAGTAGGTCTTCCAGTAGTGTCTGTCGTGGCGGTTGTGGGTACGTCCTTGTCTCCTTTCGTAGGAAGTTTTTGAGCTGCAGGTACCGTAGCTCGTTCCCCCCAGCTAGCTGAAATTTCTCTGTCAGTTCGTCCAGTGTTGCGATCCTGTCGTCCGTGTATAGGTCCCTGACTGTCAGTGTCCCCCCGTCCTGCCTCCACCTTTTGAAGGTGGCGTCGGTCAGTGCTGGTTTGAACCTATGGTTGTTGCAGATGGGAGCCCTGTTCGACATTTTGGTCAGGCCAAGTTGCTGCCGCAGTTGGTTCCAGGATTGGAGGGTGGCTGTCACCACTGGGCTGCTGGAGTGTTTTTTGGGTGGGGATGGGAGTGCTGCCGTGGCGAGGGCCCGGAGGGAGGTTCCCATGCAGGAGGCCTCCTCCGCACGCACCCACTCAGCTTCTGGCTCCTGGATCCATCCCCTTACTCGCTCGGCTGTTGCTGCCCAGTGGTAGAATTGTAGATTCGGGAGGGCTAACCCTCCCCTGGTTTTTGTTTTTTGTAAGACCTTCTTTGGGATCCTAGCATTTTTACCCCCCCATACGAACGCCATGATGAGTTTGTCCAGCGCTTTGAAAAAGGCCTTGGGGATGTAGATCGGAATGGATCTAAACAGGAAGAGGAACCTGGGCAGTACGTTCATTTTGATCGTCTGAACTCTCCCCGCGAGGGAGAGCGGGAGTGTGTTCCATCTTTGCAGGTCCTTTTTAACTTCCTCCGTCAGGCTGGTGAGGTTCCATTTGTGGATCCCTTTCCAGTCATGGGCTATTTGGATCCCCAGGTAGCGGAATTTATGTCGGGCTTGTTTGAACGGCAGCCCCTTTAGTGCTGCCCCCCCCCCCCCCCCTTGCGGGTGTAATGGGAAGATCTCACTTTTGCTCATGTTGTGTTTGTAGCCCGAGAAGGCTCCAAACTCTTTCAGGAGCGCGATGATTCCGTCCATGCTGCTTTGTGGGTCCGAGATATAGAGGAGCAGATCATCCGCATAGAGTGAGACTCTGTGCTCTCTACCTCCCCTTCGGATCCCCCTCCAATTTTTTGCTGCCCTGAGCGCGATTGCTAGCGGTTCGATTGCTAGTGCGAACAGCAGCGGGGACAGTGGGCATCCTTGTCTGGTGCCCCTGTGCAGCTGGAAGTATTGGGAGTTGGTATTGTTGGTCTGTACACTCGCCATGGGAGCGTTGTACAGGAGCTTTACCCAAGCTGTGAACCCTGTTCCAAGCCCGAACCGCTCCAGTACCTCTATGAGGTATATCCATTCGACTCTGTCGAAGGCCTTTTCTGCGTCCAGGGAGACGATCACCTCTCACTGTGATACTGACTGCAGGACACTCTTCCAGACTGCTTCACTGTGATACTGACTGCAGGACACTCTTCCAGACTGCTTCACTGTGATACTGACTGCAGGATACTCTTCCCAGACTGCTTCACTGTGATACTGACTGCAGGACACTCTTCCCAGACTGCTTCACTGTGATACTGACTGCAGGACACTCTTCCAGACTGCAGGACACTCTTCCCAGACTGCTTCACTCTGATACTGACTGCAGGATACTCTTCCCAGACTGCTTCACTGTGATACTGACTGCAGGACACTCTTCCCAGACTGCTTCACTGTGATACTGACTGCAGGACACACTTCCCAGACTGCTTCACTGTGATACTGACTGCAGGATACTCTTCCCAGACTGCTTCACTGTGATACTGACTGCAGGACACACTTCCCAGACTGCTTCACTGTGATACTGACTGCAGGACACACTTCCCAGACAGCTTCACTGTGATACTGACTGCAGGATACTCTTCCAGACTGCTTCACTCTGATACTGACTGCAGGACACACTTCCCAGCCTGTTTCACTCTGATACTGACTGCAGGACACTCTTCCCAGACTGCTTCACTGTGATACTGACTGCAGGAGACTCTTCCCAGACTGCTTCACTGTGATACTGACTGCAGGATACTCTTCCCAGACTGCTTCACTGTGATACTGACTGCAGGACACTCTTCCCAGACTGCTTCACTGTGATACTGACTGCAGGACACACTTCCCAGACTGCTTCACTGTGATACTGACTGCAGGATACTCTTCCCAGACTGCTTCACTCTGATACTGACTGCAGGACACTCTTCCCAGACTGCTTCACTGTGATACTGACTGCAGGATACTCTTCCCAGACTGCTTCACTGTGATACTGACTGCAGGACACACTTCCCAGACTGCTTCACTGTGATACTGACTGCAGGATACTCTTCCCAGACTGCTTCACTGTGATACTGACTGCAGGAGACTCTTCCCAGACTGCTTCACTCTGATACTGACTGCAGGACACTCTTCCAGACTGCAGGACATTCTACCCAGACTGCTTCACTGTGATACTGACTGCAGGACATTCTTCCCAGACTGCTTCACTGTGATACTGACTGCAGGACACTCTTCCAGACTGCAGGACACTCTTCCAGACTGCTTCACTGTGATACTGACTGCAGGACACGCTTCCCAGACTGCTTCACCGTGATACTGACTGCAGAACACTCTTCCCTGACTATTCACTGCGATGGCGATACTGACAGCAGGGCATCCTGTCACCGTCATCAAAGCCCTCAAAACGATCTTCGCTCTGTTCGGTTTCCCCGCCTACATCCACAGTGACAGGAGATCCTCATTCATTCATTCGGGGCTGGGGTCACTGTGGGCGGGCGGTCCGGGGTGCGCGATGGCTGAAGGGGGGCACTTGTTTTGCGGTCCAGGTCCGCGGGCTGAGTCCACCATGGAGAATGGCATGACTGCTGCAGGCCGCCACGCACAAGCGCAGCCACAAAAATGCTCAGGGCCGTATCGGCAGCTCGAGCTGCGAGCTCTATGCTGCCTCCCTGCTAGCCCCCAGTAAAACGGGGAATTGGTGGCCATTTTGCACCACCACTGTTTTCACGCTGGTGTGGGGACTTAATCTCCCAAACGGAGAATCCAGCCCCATGTTTCCCAAAATGCGGCATATGTGCGGCAAGCAAAACGTCCTGCAGAAGCCTTCGGAGAGATGATCGAGCTCAGCGAAAATAGAGCCGTCTGCAGCTCCACTTGATCCTCGTTGCCAGTTTGAGTTTGAGGAAGCGACCAAACAGGAGCGTAAAGAAACAGAAGGTTTATGAAAATAAAATGAAGACTCCAAGTCCACTGGTCCCAGAAGGGACTGAGCCCACACTCAGGACGGGCTTTTTATGTCCTGAATTGCTCCCTGCTGATGACGGAGCTCCACCCCCAAGGGGGAAAGTTCATACTGCACAAGACGCACAGGGAGCTTAATCGGCCCGACCCCATGGGTCCTATGTAGGTTCAGTAAATGCCTTATTCCTTTCCCTCTCACTACTTACTCTTACTCATGCACCCAAGTAATAACCTCCTTTGTCCTTTCACTATCATTATTTTATGGTCCTGTAGCCAGGTTACTACCAAGACCAAGATTTGAACAGGTTTCTCTACTGTGTGGCCTGAATCCTTCTTTCCACCAACTGTAGGCCAAAGTGCCTCTCACCAGCTCCTGATCAAAGGAGAGTGCAAGAGAGATAAGTGAGAGAGAGTTAGAGAGGGAGACACAGAGACACAGAACTTGCAATAATTTAAGGTGCATATTGATCCAACACCTACAGGGTGTGCAAGTATATTCCCAGACCAAATCCCTCATTGTCAAAATCCAACTGGACTTATTCCTAGGGTTTTCAGCACCACTTGCCACGACAAATGTTCAAAAAGCCTGAGAGATAGATAGAGCCACAGAGAAAGGGCCCAAGAGTGACAAGAAGAGAGAGTTCAAGAGAGACAGGAAGAGACAGACAGAGAGGAACATCAAGACTGTTCCTTTCGAGACAGACATAAGGAAAGAGAAAGAGAGGATACCTTCTGCAACAAATTCTTTGTTAGTACTGGATGACTAAACACGATTGCCTTCAGTGGAACCATTTTGCCCATTGTTCTAAAGTATGCAGATGGCTATTCTGCTGGTAGCTGTGAATTGAAATTTCAGGGCTGGAGTATGTGGTGAACTGTACCTGAACTCTGGTGGAGGGTTGAGAAACTCATCCGGTATCACATCAACATCATCATATACTGGCGCTGAAAGACAGTGAGATAATTTAATTACACCAGTTACAGCACATGACCAACTCCCGGGCTAGCTGATGACAATTGAACAATGAATTTGAAATGAAAATGAAAATGAAAATTGCTTATTGTCACGAGTAGGCTTCAATGAAGTTACTGTGAAAAGCCCCTAGTCGCCACATTCCGGCGCCTGTCCGGGGAGGCTGGTACGGGAATTTGAACTCAATTAAATAAATAAGTCTGGATTTAAATCTAGTCTCCATAAAAGTGATTATAAAATCACCCCATATTGTCATAAAAAGCCAAATGTCCATTAGGGAAGGAAAATTGTACCTGTATCCCGCCTGAAAGATGTTGGTGTGACTCCAGACCCACAGCAATCTCCACTGGAGATCTTTCCACCTCAGCTCCCCACCTTATAGTTCCCCAATCCAAATATCCTGGCCAGGATTGTGTGATCTGAGCCCACCGTTTCTGGGGGTGCAGGGCCGAACTCACTGACAAATCTGGGGCAGTGGGGCCTAACCCTTGGACGCATCTTGGGAAGTGGAGCATTAATCACCGGCATTTCTGGAGGAGCGGAGCCTAACTCATTGGAAAATCTTGGGGAGCGGGGTCTAACTCAACGGCAAAGCTGGGGGGTGTGGCCTCACCCGACAGCAAAGCTGGGGGAATGGGGCCTAACTCACCGGCAAAGCTGGGGGAATGGGGCCTAACTCACCAGCAAAGCTGGGGGAATGGGGCCTAACTCACCGGCAAAGCTGGGGAATGGGGCCTAACTCACCAGCAAAGCTGGGAATGGGGCCTAACTCACCGGCAAGCTGGGGGAATGGGGCCTAACTCACCAGCAAAGCTGGGGGAATGGGGCCTAACTCACCGGCAAAGCTGGGGGGTGTGGCCTCACTCGACGGCAAAACTGGGGGAATGGGGCCTAACTCACCGGCAAAGCTGGGGGAATGGGGCCTAACTCACCAGCAAAGCTGGGGGAATGGGGCCTAACTCACCAGCAAAGCTGGGGAATGGGGCCTAACTCACCGGGAAAGCTGGGGAATGGGGCCTAACTCACCAGCAAAGCTGGGGAATGGGGCCTAACTCACCGGCAAAGCTGGGGGAATGGGGCCTAACTCACCAGCAAAGCTGGGGAATGGGGCCTAACTCACCAGCAAAGCTGGGGGGTGTGGCCTCACTCGGTGGCAAAGCTGGGGAATGGGGCCTAACTCACCAGCAAAGCTGGGGAATGGGGCCTAACTCACCAGCAAAGCTGGGGGATTGGGGCCTAACTCACCGGCAAAGCTGGGGGGGTGTGGCCTCACTCAGTGGCAAAGCTGGGGAATGGGGCCTAACTCAATGGCAAAGCTGGGGGAATGGGGCCTAACTCACCCGCAAAGCTGGGGAATGGGGCAGAACGCACCGGCAAAGCTGGGGGGGGGGGGAGGGGTGTGGCCTCACTCGACGGCAAAGCTGGGGGAATGGGGTCTAACTCAATGGCAAAACTGGGGGATTGGGGCCTAACTCACCCGTAAAGCTGGGGAGTGTGGCCTAACTCGACGGCAATGCTGGGGGGTGTGGCCTCACTCGGTGGCAAAGCTGGGGAATGGGGCCTAACTCACCAGCAAAGCTGGGGAATGGGGCCTAACTCACCCGCAAAGCTGGGGAATGGGGCCTAACTCACCAGTAAAGCTGGGGAGTGTGGCCTCACTCGACGGCAAAGCTGGGGAATGGGGCCTAACTCAATGGCAAAGCTGGGGTAGTGGGGCTGAATGCACTAGTAAAGTTGTTGGTGCGGGGCCAAAATCACAGGAAGGGCTGGGAAAGTGGACCTAACTCATTGGCAAATGTGGGGGGGGGGCTAACTCACTGGCAAAGCTGGGGGAGTGGGCTACAGCTCATCGGCAAACCAAGAGGACATGAGGCCTAACTCACCAGACAAATCAGGGGGAGTAAGGCCCAACTTACCAGAAAACCTGAGGTGTAGGGCCTAAATCACCAGCAAAGCTGGCAAGCGGGGCCTAACTGACAATCAAAGCAGGGGGAGCTGGGCGTAACTCTCCAGCAAAGCTTGGGGGACAGTGCCTAACTCATCAGCATAACTAGGGGAATGGGGTCTAACTCACCGACCAAGCTAATGGAGCGGGGCCTAACTCATCGGCAAATCTGGGTGATGTTATATTCCTTGTTTTGTTCTCCAAGATATGTAGTGTTGACAAAGAATATAAAACTAAGTTCAAATCAAAACTAATTTATTTTACACTACTTAACTTGATTAGATTCGCACACTTACTGAGTAACAGATAATAAAATAATAGTACTGAATCTGTACTACAGTAATCAATAATCTCTCTAATTTATAAACTATACTATAACTCAACCTCACACTATCCTTCTACATTGAAATCTCCCATTAGCTTCCCCCAGCATACCTAGAGACACAGCCTTTTATATGATCACTCAGTGATGCCATCTAGTGCTGAAATACATTTAGTCTCTCTTGTTAACCCTTTCCTATACTTGTACTATAGATATCATTATATCCCCTTTTTTTTAGACATTTTTGTACATGACAAAAAGGAAAATATGAACAACATTAGGACATGATACATTGATATGTATACTAACGTTAAGGAGTGAGTAAAAAATAATTTTAAACAGTTAATTTATGTTTCTTCACAAATTAAGTCTGTTGGGTTTCTTTCTGATTCTGGATGATCTCCTCAATCCAGTCAGTGAAGTGGTAGATGTCGTTAACGGTTTCTGGAAGTCATCTGATATTTTGTTAGATATTGTATTACAAAATAAATTCTCATTAAATTGAAGACTAAGAAATAACGTACGAGAAGATTGAACTTTCAAAAGAGCCCGACAATTTCTTCTAAAGATAGAACCATCAGTCAACTGAATAATGTATGAACGAGGTGCTGCTTAACGTATGACCTAAGCTAGATCAGACCATCCTTCAGTGGGAATATGAATTCTCACGTAATCACCTGGATGAAGTGGTTCCAGTGATTTTGCATGTTGATTGTAATATTTCTCTTGAAGATTCTTTTGATGTTGCATTTTCTTGATGACTGGCTGAAGACCTGGATCAGGAAGTCGTTAACAAGTACGCAACGTTCTGTTCATCAACAACTGTGCAGGAGATAAACCAGTTGAAAGAGGAGTAGTTCGGTAATTCAATAAAGCTAAGAACAGATCTGAATCAGAGTCAAGAGTTTTCTTGGAAAGTTGTTTCACAATGTGAACACCTTTTTCAACTTTGCCATTGGATTGTGGATAAAGAGGACTGGAAGTTATATAAGTAACATTGTATGCATGAGCAAATTCTGTCCACTCATAGCTATCAAAACAAGGTCCATTGTCTGTCATCACTCTGCAAGGTATCCCATGACGAGAAAAAATCTCCTTTGTTGCTTTAATCACAGATTTTGAGGTAGAATCAGACAATTTAGTCACTTCGGGATAGTTTGAGAAATAATCGATGATTAGAATATAATCACGATCATGAAAGTGAAAAAGATCTATGCCAACCTTCGACCACGGAGTCTTCTCCAGATCATGAGGTGTAAGCGTTCTTTATTCTGAGTCGATCGATTACGCTGGCAGGTCTCATATTGTACAATTAGATTGATTATATCATTATTTATTCCTGGCCAATATACTGCCTGTCTCGTTCTGTGTTTGCATTTCTCTATGCATAGATGACCTTCATGTATTTTTCTTAGTACCATGGGTCTTAGCATCATAGGAATAACAATACGATTCAGACAAAGTAGAAAACCATTTAGAACAGTGACGTCAGATTGAATGCTTCTGAATTTCGAAAAGTGTCCTTTCGGCCAACCATTTTTCATTTGACTGATGACTCGTTGTAACATTTCATCTTTTTTCTCCTTTCTGATCAGTTTGAGTTTTTCATCAGAAACAGGAAGAGTTTCAGCAGGAAGCTGCACTTGAGCTTCAATTTGTTGAACAATCTCTGGTTCTTCTGTGTTGGTAGACCGAGATAATGCATCCGCAATTATAAGATCTTTACCTGGAGTGTAGGCAAGTGTAGGCATTGTAGTCTTGGAGTCACGTCATTCAAATCTTTGTGAATGATGTGAACTAATGATCGGTGATCCGTTTCGACGGTGAACATAGACGTAGTCATGGAATTTTTGTATTCCTGACAGCAAGCCTAAACACTCTTTTTCTATCTGAGCGTACATTTGGCTCAGTCTAGTCGTAGATCTTGATGCAAATGCTCGAGGTGTCCACAAGGAATCATCATTTCTTTGAAGTAGGGCTGCCCCAATTCCATTCTGACTTGCATCTGTGGAAATCTTAATTTCTCGTCCAGGGTCAAATAGGGAAAGGACAGGTGCGACAGTCAAAGCTGACTTGAGGTGCAGCCATTCTGTGTTGTGCTGTTCAGTACACAAAAATTGTGGTTTTATTGATGAGGCTACCCCAAAGTTGTTGTTCTTGAGGCTAAGTTGGGTATAAATTTTCCAAAGAAATTCACAACACCGAGGAATTTCAACATTGCTTTCTTGTCCTCTGGGACTGTCATCTTCTGAATGGCAGCAATCTTAACATTATCTGGTTGCACACTAGGGGCGGGATTCTCTGACCCCCCGCCGGCTCGGAGAATCGCCCGGGGCTGGTGTCAATCGCTGTGTCCCGAATTCTCCGCCACCCGGGATTCGGTGGGGGTGGGAATCATGCCGTGCCGGTCGGCGGGCCCCCCGCGGCGATTCTTCGGCCCGCGTTGGGCCGAAGTCCCGCCACTGACAAGCCTCTCACGCCGGCGTCGATTAAACCACCTACCTTACCGGCCGGATTGGCGGCGCGGGCGGGCGCCGGGGTCCTGGGGGGGGTCATGGGGCGATCTGGCCCCGAGGGTTGTCCCCACGGTGGCCTGGCCCGTGATCGGGGCCCACCGATCGGCGGGCGGGCCTGTGCTGTGGGGGCACTCGTTTTCTTCCGCCTTCGCCATGGTCTTCACCATGGTGGAGGCGGAAGTGACCCCCTTCCCTGTGCATGTACGGGGATGACGCAGCAGCCGCTGATGCTCCGGCGCATGCGCGGACTTACTCCGGCCGGTGAAGTCCTTTTGGCCCCAGCTGGTGTGGCGCCAAAGGCCGTTCACGCCAGCCGGCGGAGCGGGAACCACTCCGGCGTGGACCTAGCCTCTCAATGTGAGGGCTTGGCCCCGAAAGGTGCGGAGACTTTCGCACCTTTGGGGCGGCCCAACTCCGGAGTGGTTCACGCCACTCCAACACGCCGGGGCCCCCACCCCGCTGGGTAGGGGAGAATCCCGGCACATGTTCTGAGATTTGATCACTCAGAAATTTTAAAGTTGAGATACCAAAGTTGCATTTAGATCGATTTAGCTTCAATCCATATTTGTGTATTCTGGAAGACTTGCAGTAGTCTTGCATTATGTTCTTCATGCGAAGATGATCATATGATGATGTCATCAACATACACCAGAACTCCATCTATGCCTTCTGTTATCTGTTCCATGGCACAATGAAAGATCTCAGATGCTGAGATTAAGCCAAATGGCATTCTGTTAAAACAGTAACGATCAAACGGTGTCTTGAACGTACACAATTTCTTGCTTGTGTCATCCAGCTGCATTTGCCAAAAACCTCTGGAAGCGTCAGTTTAGAGAAAATCTTGGCATTTGCCATCTCACTCATAATCTCTTCACGTTTCGGTATTGGATTGTATTCACGTTTGATGTTCATGTTCAAATCTTTCAGATCAATACGAATTCTTATTTACCATTTGTTTTCTTTTTTTTTAAAATAATATTTTATTGAGGTATTTGAAAATTTTTATAACAGTAACATAAACAATGACATCGCCATGGTAAAATAAACATCCCCCCCCCCACAGCCCAGTCTTCACCCACCTCAACCAAACAATAACAATCCGCCCGTCCCCCCCCCCCCCCCCCCTTCGAATACTCCATCTGCTGACATTTTAATTTTCCCCAAGAAAGTCGACGAACGGCTGCCACCTCCGGGTTAACACTAACATTGACCCTCTTAAGGTGAACTTTATTTTCTTGAGACTGAGAAACCTAGCCATGTCACTAACTCAGGTCTCTACACTCAGGGGCTTCGAGTCCCTCCACATTAATAAGATCCGTCACCGGGCTACCAGGGAGGTGAACAAACACTTCCAACACTGATGAAGGTTCAACTCAATTTTATTAACTACTTCTAACTAACTAACACACGATGACTGTGGGTCTAAATGATGCTAACTTAAACTAGAGACCTAAGCCTTGTCCGAACCAGTTGATTCTCTCAGCACGTGGTGTAAATCTGTGCTGGGCTGAATGAGTTCCTGTTACACTGAGAGGCAGCACCCAGAATGAGTGGGAACCGTGGTGCCCTCTGCCTTTATAGTGTGTGTATTCTAACTGGTGATTGGCTGCGGTGTTTGTACATGTTGATTGGTCCCTGTGTGTGTCCATCAGTGAGTGTCTGCATCATGGTATACTGGTGTATATTATGACATCCTCCTTTTGTAAAAAATGTTGATATAGGCATGTGATAATAAATAGTGTGGGTGTGTGGACAATGCACCTAGCTACGTGTGAGGTGCGAAGACATATGTACAAAGCTATATACAGGGGACGTGATTGCTGCAATCTTGTCCTCGTCCGGACGCACCCCCTGGTGGGAGATGTGAGCCCCAGAAACTTGATACTCGACTGGCCGAAGGAGCATTTGGCCCTATTGAGGCGGAGGCCGTGTTCGTGGATGCGCCTGAAAACGCGCTTAAGGCGGGAAATGTGTTCCTGCGGGGTGGTTGACCAGATAATAATGTCGTCGACATATACCCGGACGCTGTCGATCCCCTCCATCATCTGCTCCATGATCCGGTGGAAAACTTCAGACGCAGAAATGATGCCGAATGACATCCGGTTGTAGCAGAACCTGCCAAAGGGTGTGTTGAACGTACACAGCTTCCTGCTTGACTCATCGAGCTGGATCTGCCAGAAACCCTTCGAGGCATCCAGTTTTGAGAATAGTTTGGCGTGGGCCATCTCGGACGTGAGCTCCTCACGTTTCGGAATCGTGTAGTGCTCCCGCATGATATTCTGATTCAGATCTTTAGGATCAGTACAGATCCGCAGCTCGCCGGACGGCGTCTTGACGCAGACCATGGAGCTTACCCAGTCTGTGGGTTCCGTGACCCTAGAAATGACTCCTTGCTCCTGGAGGTCCTGGAGCTGTTGTTTGAGGTGGTCCCTGAGGGGCGCTGGGACTCTGCCAGGTGCGTGAACGACAAGCGTGGCATTGGGCTTGTGTAAGATTTTTTACGTGTACGGGAGCGTACCCATGCCTTCGAAGACATCATGGTATTGCTGGATGATGGATTCAAGTTGCGCGCTGAAGTCTGTGTCAGAGGATGCAGACACATTGCTTGAAGAGAGAGAGTGTACTCTCTGTACTAAGTGGAGCAGCTTGCATGCCTGCGCACCAAGCAAGGAGGCTTTCGAGGCAGCAACAATCTCAAACGGGAGAATGGCTGCGTGAGCACGATGTGTCACCTCAAGGCGGCAGGAGCCGGTGCCGGCGATGGCATTGCCATTGTAGTCCAGCAATTTACACGCAGATGGCAGGACAGCAGGCTGCACGGAGAGCTTGCGAAAATCAGACGACATGATGAGATTGGCAGAAGCGCCAGTGTCCAGGCGGAACCTGACAGGGGTTGACCGTAAGGGTGGCACACCACTCATCATCCTGGCCGACGCTGTGGACGTGGACGGGTTCAGTGCCACGCTTGGGGGACACCCTGTTCGTAGTACTAACGCCGATTTGGAACGGGACCTGTGGGTCATCGCAGGCACAGTCAGAATCAAGGTCTAGAGTAGGTTCATTGATGGCAGGCTGGATAGCCCTGACGTCTCTGTGGGGCTGGGTGGACCTCCTAAAAACAGCAGGTATGGAAGATCTGCACATTGCAGCGTAGTGGCCTCATTTACCACACTGCAGGCAGCATCGGGACTTCGCGGGACATTGCCGCTTTAAGTGGGCGGAGCCGCAGTTGCCACACGCCGGAGTGTCAGGACGTTCGTCGCACCACCGCGCATGGCAGCGTGGCACGCACCTGCGCAAAGCGGCCCATGAGGTCAGCACGCTCGTTGCATGTAAGCGCGGGACTCCGTGAAAAGCGCGCGAAATGGCCGCCATCGTTCAGATCCAGGGCCTGAAAAGATTTAATCATTTGGACCCGTTCTGCCTCGTATGGGGCTTGCCGCACCGTTTCAGCGGCCTGGATGCAGGAGTAGGGTGTGGAGGCATGTTCATGAAGTGCACAGGTCTCAATGGCCGTGGAGAGAGTGAGCTGCTTTACTTTTAGTAGCTGTTGGTGCAGGGGCTCAGATTGAACACCAAAAACAATCTGGTCACGGAGCATGGAGTCAGAGGTGGACCCGTAGTTGCAGGACTGTGCAAGGATGCGGATGTGGGTAATAAAGGACTGGAAAGGCTTGTCCTTACCCTGAATTCGCTGCTGAAACATGTATCTCTCGAAGCTCTTGTTGACCTCGACCGCGCAGTGGCTGTTGAACTTTAGAATTACGGTCTTGAACTTCGATTTGTCCTCCCCCTCATCGAAGGGGAGTTGAAAATGTGCAGAGCGTGGTCCCCGGCTGTGAAGATGAAGAGAGCAATCTTCCGTGCGTCCGAGGCAGCTTCCAGGTCCCTGGCTTCGAGGTACAGCTGGAAATGCTGTTTGAAAAGTTTCCAGTTCGAGCCTAGATTCCCGACAATGTGGAGAGGCGGCGGAGGGCGAACGGAGTCCATTCTGTAGGATGGCGCGAGACTGGTGGAAGGCAGATCACTGAAAGGTAGGTCTCAGAAGTGCCAGCATCCCTCAACTTCTGGTACCATGAAGTGTTGGCTAGTGTAGACTTGAGAGATGAACAGACACTTCCAACACTGATGAAGGTTCAACTCAATTTTATTAACTACTTCTAACTAACTAACACACGATGACTGTGGGTCTAAATGATGCTAACTTAAACTAGAGACCTAAGCCTTGTCCGAACCAGTTGATTCTCTCAGCACGTGGTGTGAATCTGTGCTGGGCTGGATGAGTTCTTGTTATACTAGGAGGCAGCACCCAGAATGAGTGGGAACCGTGGTGCCCTCTGCCTTTATAGTGCGTGTATTCTAACTGGTGATTGGCTGCATTGTTTGTACATGTTGATTGGTCCCTGTGTGTGTCCATCAGTGAGTGTCTGCACCATGATATACTGGTGTATATTATGACAGGTATTAACCCTGCTTAGGCATCTGCCCATAGACCCGCCTCTATCTCTCCTCCTAGCTCAGCCTCCCACTTGCCCTTAAGCTCCTCCACCGGGGTTTCCTCTACCTCTGAAAGCTCCTGGTAAATATCTGATATCTTCCCCTCTCCCACCCAGGTACTGGAGATTACTCTATCCTATATCCCCCGTGGCGGCAGCAGCAGAAAGGACGGCACCTGTTTTCTCAGGAAGTCTCGCACCTGCAAATACCTAAAACCTGCTGCTAATTTACATTTATCCTCCAAAGCATTCAAGCTGGGAAAGCTCCCGTCTATAAATAGATCCCTCCATCCTTCTAATTCCTGCCATTTGCCAACTCCGGAACCCGGCATCTAGCCTACCTGGGATAAACCTGTAGTTATTATGAATCGGGGTCAAAATCGATGCTCCCTCCACTCTCTTATATCTCCTCCATTGCCCCCAGATCCTCAGAGCCGCCACTATCACCGGAGTTGTGGAGTATTGGGCCGGCGAGAACGGCAGAGGTGCCGTTACCAATGCTCCAGGACTGGTGTCTTTACATGACGCCGCCTCCATCCGCTCCCATGCCGACCTCTCCCCCACTACCCACTTCCTAATCATAGCTATATTAGCCGCCCAGTAGTAATTGCAGACGCTTGGCAGCGCCAACCCACCCTCCCCCCGACTGCGCTCCAGCAACACTTTCTTCATTCGCGGGGTTTTACCCACGCACACAAAGCCCAAAATAATCTTATTCACCCGCTTGAAAAAGGCTTTAGGGATGAAGATGGGGAGGCACTGAAAGACAAGCAGAAATCTGGGGAGGACCATCATTTTCATGGTCTGTACCCTCCCGCCAGTGATAGCGGGAGCATGTCCCATCTCTTAAAGTCCCCTTCCATTTGTTCTGCCAACCGGGATAGGTTTAACTTGTGTAGTACCTCCCATTCCCGGGCCACCTGGATTCCCAGATATCGAAAGCTCTTCCCTACCATTCTAAGCGACAGCTCTCCCAGTCTCTTCTCCTGTCCTCTTGCCTGGATTGCAAACATCTCGCTTTTCCCCATGTTCAATTCATATCCCGAAAAATTGCCAAATCCCCCATCCCCTCCAGCAGGTCTGAAATGTACAAGAGCAGGTCACCTGCTCAGAGCGAGACCCAGTGCTCCACCCCCCATCCCCCCCCCCCCCCCCCTCCCCCCCCCCCCCCCCTGCCAACCCGAACCAGCCCTTTCCAGTTTCTAGAGGCTCTTAACGACATGGCCAATGGCTCTATGGCCAGAGCAAACAGTAACGGGGAGAGGGGGCACCCTTGCCTCATCCCACGGTGTAGTTTAAAATACCCCAACCTCAGCCGGTTCGTACGCACACTCGCTACGGGGCGCCTGATAGAACAACCACACCCAGTCAGTAAAGTCCTCACCAAACCCAAACCTTCCCAGCACCTCCCACAGGTAATTCCACTCCACTCGATCAAAAGCCTTCTCCGCATCCATCACTACCACCGCCTCCGCCTCCTCTCCTTCTGAGGGCATCATAATAACATTTAGAAGCCTTCGAACATTGGCCTTGAGTTGCCTGCCCTTAACAAATCCCGTCTGGTCTTCCCCTATCACCCCCGGGATACAGCCCTCTATCCTTGTGGCCAGTATCTTAGCCAGCAGTTTGGCGCCACATTCAGTAGAGAAATCGGCCTGTGTGACCCGCATTTCTCCGGATCCTTCTCCCGTTTCAGGATCAATGAAATCGAGGCCTGTGACATTGTTGGGGGGAGGACTCCCTTCTCTCTTGCTTCGTTGAATGTCCTCACCTGCAGTGGGCTCAGTTTCTCTGAAAACGTCTTATAGAATTCCACCGGATAGCCGTCAGGCCCCCGGGGCCTTGCCCAACTGCATGTCCTCCAGCTCAATCTCAATTGGGGCTCCCAACCTTCCACCAGGTCCTCCTCCAACCTCGGAAACCTCAACTGATCCAAAAACTGTCTCATCCCCTCCACCTCAGCCGGGGGTTCCGACTCATATAATTTACTATAGAAGTCCTTAATCACCTCGTTTACCCCCGCTGGGTCCAAGCCAGTATTACCGTCTCTACTCTTTATTTTACTTATCTCCCTAGCCGCCTCTCTTTTCCTGAGCTGGTGCACCAACATTCTGCTTGTCTTTTCCCCTCTCTCCACATTAACCCATAGATCCACCCAATGCGGGGCATGATCCGACACTGCGATTGCCGAGTACTCAGTATCCACCACCTTCGGTATTAGTGCCCTGCTCAGAACAAAAATATCGATGCGAGACTATACCTTGTGGACATGCGAGAAAAAGGAAAACACCTTCGTCCTCGGCCGTGCAAACCTCCATGGGTCTACTCCCCGCATCTGTTCCATAAACCCTTCAATTCCTTTGCCACAGCCGGCCTCCTCCCTGTTCTGGATTTTGACCGGTCCAATTCCGGATCAATGACCGTGTTAAAATCTCCTCCTCTGATCAGGTTATGTGACTCTAAGTCTGGGATCGTACCTAAAACCTGCCTCATAAATTCCACATCGTCCCAATTCGGAGCATACATATTCACAACAACCACTTGCACCCCCTCCAGCTTCCCACTCACCATTATGTACCTACCCCCCTTGTCTGACATGATTCTCCCTGCCTTGAATGCCACTCGTTTGCTGATCAAGATCGCTACCCCCCCTGAGTCCAGCCCTGAGTGGAACACTTTGCTGACCCACCCCTTCCTCAATCTCGTCTGGTCTGTAACCTTTAGGTGTGCCTCTTGTAGCATTGCCATGTCCGTCTTCAGTCCCCTCAAATGCGCGAACACGCAAGGCCCTTTTGACTGGCCCATTCAGTCCTCTAACGTTCCATGCGATCAGCCTGGTCGGGGGGCTTCCAACCCTCCCCTCTGCCGACCAGCCTCACCCTTTTTAGGCCAGCCTCTAGCTCGCGTCCCCGGCTTCCTCGAGCCCCCCCTCGGGCATTCACCATCCCCGACCTCCCATTTGCCCCCTAGTAACAGTTCCTCCCCTGTCAGCAAAGCAGCTCCCCCCTTCACCCCCTAGCAACATCAATAGAAACCCAATTCCCCAAGTCAAGCTCCAGCTTAACACTTGCTCACCCCCCACTGCACTTCTGAGAGTCAGCTGACCCATAGCGCCCGCCCCTGGCACCAAGCAGTCTGTCTCCCTATTGGTCTCGCCCCTCTCCTCCCGCATAAATAAACATTTTTAAAGCATCACATTCCCCAGTAAGCAAACAGTGAAGAAACAGTCACCTTAGAAAAATAATCACCCAAAAAGCAGAACTAAATTCAAAGCCCAGCCATCCTCTAACCAGCTTCCTGCAAGACAAAGCAACCTTTAACCATTCACACAGCCCATTATTACACATAGCACTACTTAAATTTATACAATCCAGCACCACAAATCACCGCCACAGTACTTCTCCAAGGCTTCAGTGTCTTTTAATTCACATCCAGCCTCATTTCTTTAATAAAGGTCCATACTTCGTCTGGTGTTTCAAAGTAGGAGTCCCGTTCCTCATGTGTGACCCACAGATGGACTGGGTACAGCATCCCAAACTTTACCCCCTTCTTAAAGAGGGTAGTTTTTGCCCGATTGAACCCAGCTCGCCTCTTGGCCAAATCCGTTCCCAGATCTTGATAGAGGCGCAACTCACAATTCTCCCACTTGCTGCTCTGTTCTTTCTTGGCCCACCGCAAAACGTGTTCCTTGTCCATGAAACGGTGAAAGCGTACCACCATGGCCCTCAGAGGCTCGTTCACTCGAGGCTTCCTCGTGAGGGCTCTGTGCGCTCTGTCCAATTCCAGAGGCCGAGGGAACACCCCAGCCCCCATCAACTTCTCCAACATGTCCATCACAAAAGCCCTCGCATCCGATCCCTCACTGCCTTCAGGGAGGCCGACAATTCTGAGATTCTGCCTCCTGGACCTATTCTCCAGGTCCTCCAGCTTCTCCTGCGTTCTTTTCTGGCGGTCATTCATCATCCCCACCTTGCTTTCCAGCACGGTTATATACTCCTCATGCTCAGACAACTTTTGTTCCACCTCCTGTATCGCTCTTCCGTGGGTTTCCTGATTCTGAACCACTTGATCAATCAAAGCCTTAATCGGGTCCAACGTGTCCTTCTTTAGCTTGGCGAAGCAATATTCAAAAAACTTCACCAGCTGCTTTGTCGACCACTGTGCCGTCTCCCCGTGGCCCTGCCTCTCTGCCATGCTGTCCCGTGTTACCAGCGCTACTTGCGTCTTCCTTGTAGAACTTTGTCTTCTCACATGGCCACTTCTGGTCCAATTATCCATACACCGGAGGGGGATTTCTCCTTACTGTCTCACTCTTCACCGATTCATCGCATAAAATCCGGGAAAAAACAGGGGAAAAAGGTCCAAAAGTCTGTTCCAGGCGGGAGCTATCAAATGTGCGACCTACTCCTCCATGGCCACCACCGGAAGACCTTTTCTTAAGACATTTGTTTTCTTAACGTACACCATTGAGCTGACCTAATCTGTCGGTTCTGTTATCTTGGAGATGATTCCAAGGTGTTGCATGCATTCCAGTTCTTGCTTCAGACGATCACGTAACGGAGCAAGAACTCATCTAGGAGAGTGTACCACTGGTTTAGCATTTGCTTTTAGTTGAATCTTGTATTGAAAATGAAGAGTACCCATGTGGTAGTATGACTAGGGGTATTACGGTACCTGGGAGTGTGAGCTGCCATTGGTACAGAAGGCTCGCTGCCCATTGGCCCAAGTGTTGTACTCTCATTGGTCGAGAGGAAGGTAGCTCTGCCTATGAGGCGGAGTATAAGAACCCGCCTCTCCCAGCAGCCAGGTAATTTCTGTACTCCTGCTGCTGGGCACACTTCTTGTAGATTAAAGCCAACGATTCAGACTGCTCCTTCGTTTCCATGTCCATTGATTGCGCATCAACCCAGACCTTCAAATACCTGAGGAAATTGAGTGAGGATTCTTTCAATATCTTCCTGTGCAGGTGGAAGAGGTTTGTTGGTGCTGTAGATTCTTCGCACAAGGTATAAATCCTGACAGGCTTGTGCACCTAGTAATAGATCTATGATCTATGACGATCGATTGGATTCAACAATAGAACATACAACATTACAACGCAGTACGGGCCCTTTGGCCCTCGATGTTGCGCCGACCCGTGAAACCATCTGAAGCCTATCTGACCGACACTATTCCATTTTCATCCATATGTCTATCCAGTGACCACTTAAATGCCCTTAAAGTTGGCGAGTCTACTATTGTTGCAGGCAGGGTGTTCCACACCCCTACTACTCTCTGAGTAAAGAAACTGCCTCTGACATCTGTCCTATATCTACCACCCCTCAATTTAAAGCTATCTCCCCTCATGTTGGTCATCACCATCCGAGGAAAATGACTCTCACTGTCCACCCTATCTAACCCTCTGACTATCTTATATGTCTCTATTAAGTCACCTCTCAGCCTTCTCCTCTCTAACGAAAACAACCTCAAGTCCCTGAGCCTTTCCTCGTAAGACCTTCCCTCCATACCAGGCAACATCCGAGTAAATCTCCTCTGAACCCTTTCCAAAGCTTCCACATCCTTCCTATAATATCACAGTGTCGTGATTTGTCACTTAGCATGACCCTAAAGAAGTAATTATGTTACCATTGTAGTCACGCAATTGGCAATCAGTTTTCTAAATCTTAGGAAACTTAGGACTAAGTTGTGATAAGTCACGAGTATTTATCAAATTTGCGGAAGCTCCAGTATTTAACTTTAAGACAATCTCGGAACCATTGATTTGTAATGGCGTGTTCCGTTTCGATTCCGTGTTAATCGATTGTACTATCTGTGGATTGGAAGTGTCATTATCAGTTGTGTGGAATTTCTCAATAATTCCCACAACGAAGGAATCTTCCAGACTATAAGCATCAATATCATTATCGGTGTTGTCAATTTTGGAGGTGTCTGCACTTGGTGTTAAGTCTTCGTATATTCATGTGTGTTTTCATTAAGTTTGAAGATTTAAAGTGTGTCCCTTTTAGTGCAATTCTGCACTGAACAGCAAAGTGATTAAGTTTACAACATTTTGAGCAAGTTTTTCGAAGTGCTGGGCATTTTTTATGTGGGTGGACGTGTCCACAACGTTCACATGTGATGACGTTGCTTTCGTCACGCGCAAATTGTTTTTGCGCATGCGCAGAACAGTCTTCATCCAAATCACACAGTTTATTGAAGTGCGCATGTGCGGGTCGGGTATGCGCATGTGCGGGTCGGGTATGCGCATGTGTGGGTCGGGTATGCGCATGCACAATATGGTTGCCGTCAGAAATGTGCATTTTTCTGAACTGCGCCACAGATCCGACGCAGTCAGCCTCGAGGTGCATTTTCACGCCCTTTTCTTTTATCTGAATTTCAGAGTACTGATTTTTAGATAATTCATTCACTTGACACATTTCAATAGCATCTTCTAATTTCAAATCTTTTTGCCTCAATTAACGTTTCTGAGTTTCTCATCTGTGATGCCAAAAACGATTTGATCTCTGATCATAGAGTCTGACAATATAGAGAAGTTACAGATTTGTGATTTGAGCCTTAAATCTTTTATGGAGCAATCAACAGATTCCCCATCTTTCTGCACTCTCTTCCTAAAGATAAATCTTTCCTGTGTCTCATTAATTTGAGTTCTACACGCAGATCAATTTTTTCAATTACAATATTATATTTATTTTTATCTTCTTTTGTGGAGAATTGAAAGGAGTTATAAAGTTCAATAGCCTGTGGTCCAGCCATTGTTAAAAATAACGCAAGTTTTCTGTATTCACTGGCATTACCTAAATCTGATGCAGAGATGTACAGTTGAAATTGCTGTTTGAATACTTTCCAGTTTACATCAAGTTTACCAGAAATCCTGAGCTGACGTAGAGATTGCACTTTCTTCATTAGTTCGGGACTTGTCTGTGTATTGAAGTAGCAGGTCTGGAAGCAGTCTTGCCTTCGAAGTTTGATTCACATGCTAGTTTTTCTTTTCTTAGAGTCTGACTATTTTCAATCTAAATAACTTCAGCAATACCCTGGTACCATGTTATATTCCTTGTCTTGTTCTCCAAGATAGCCAGGTATGTCGTGTTGACAAAGAATATAAAACTAAGAAGTTTAAATCAAAACGAATTTATTTTACACTACTTAAATTGATTAGGTTTGCACACTTTACTGAGTAGCAGATAGTAATATAATAGTACTGAATCTATGATGAAATGAAATGAAATTAAAATCGCTTATTGTCACGAGTAGGCTTCAATGAAGTTACTGTGAAAAGCCCCTAGTCACCACAATCCGGCGCCTGTCCGGGGAGGCTGGTACGGGATACAGTAATCAATAATCTCTTTAACACTGTAACTCAACCTCACACTATTCTTCTACATTGAAATCTCCATCAGCTTCCCTCAGCATGCCGAGAGACACAGCCTTTTATATAATCACTCAGTGACACCATCTTGTGCTGGTATATATGTAGTCTCTCTTGTAAACAGTTTCCTATGCTTGTACTATCCATATCATTACAGGTGAGCGGGGCCTAACTCACTGGCAAATCTGGGGGGGGGGGGCTAACTCACCGGCAAATCTGGGGGGGCGGGGGCTAACTCACCGGCAAAGTTGGGGGGCGGGGCCTAACTCACCGGCAAATCTGTACTTGAACTCTGATGGAGGGTCGGGAAACCCATCCGGTATCACATCAACATCATCATATACTGACGCTGAAAGACAATGAGATAATTTAATTACACCAGTTACAGCACATAACCAACTCCCGGGCTAGCTGATGACAATTGAACAATTAATTTGAACTCAATTAATTTTTTTAAAATCTGGATTTAAAATCTAGTCTCCATAAAAGTGATTATAAAATCACCCCATATTGTCATAAAAAGCCAAATGACTCATTAATGTCCATTAGGGAAGGAAAATTGTACCTGTATCCCACCTGACAGATGTTGGTGTGACTCCAGACCCACAGCAATCTCCACTGGAGATCTTTCCACCTCAGCTCCCCACCTTATAGTTCCCCAATCCAAATATCCTGGCCAGGATTGTGTGATCTGAGTTCACCGTGCCATCGCTGCCAGCGAGAATGGACAATTTAGTGCTCAGAAAGAACTCCATTCCCAGCAGTGGGACCAGAGAATCACGCCGGCATGAACGGACGGAGAACCCCGGCTCGGGTTCTACCATCTTCGCAAAATCCAATAAGTAGGACTGTGCTGGTAAACCACAATGTGCTGGATCAGGTGGGAAAAGCAGTGTGAAACTCACTGGTTTTACTGATGTCTTTTATAGTCAGATCAAACTCTGTGCAATTTAAAGGTTCTGGTGAGGATAACTCAGCCAGCTGGGGAAGCGAGGCCTAACTAACCAGCAAAGCTGGGGAAGCGAGGCCTAACCCACTGTCAAAGCTGGGGAAGCGTGGCCTAACTCACCGGCAAAGCTGGGGAAGCGAGGCCTAACTCACCGGCAAATCTGGGGAAGCGTGGCCTAACTCACTGTCAAAGCTGGGGAAACGAGGCCTAACTCACCGGCAAAGCTGGGGAAGCGAGGCCTAACTCACTGTCAAAGCCGGGGAAGCGTGGCCTAACTCACCGGCAAAGCTGGGGAAGCGAGGCCTAACTCACCGGCAAAGCTGGGGAAGCGAGGCCTAACTCACCGGCAAAGCTGGGGAAGCGTGGCCTAACTCACCGGCAAAGCTGGGGAAGCGAGGCCTAACTCACCGGCAAAGCTGGGGAAGCGAGGCCTAACTCACCGGCAAAGCTGGGGAAGCGAGGCCTAACTCACCGGCAAAGCTGGGGAAGCGAGGCCTAACTCACCGGCAAAGCTGGGGAAGCGAGGCCTAACTCACCGGCAAAGCTGGGGAAGCGTGGCCTAACTCACCGTCAAAGCTGGGGAAGTGTGGCCTAACTCACCGGCAAAGCTGGGGAAGCGAGGCCTAACTCACCGGCAAATCTGGGGGGGGCGGGGGCCTAACTCACCGGCAAATCTGGGCGGCGGGGGCTAACTCACCGGCAAATCTGGGGGGCGGGGCCTAACTCACCGGCAAATCTGGGGGGGGGGCTAACTCACCGGTAAATCTGGGGGGGCGGGGGCTAACTCACCGGCAAATCTGGGGGGGGGGGCTAACTCACCGGTAAATCTGGGGGGGCGGGGGCTAACTCACCGGCAAATCTGTACTTGAACTCTGGTGGAGGGTCGGGAAACTCATCCGGTATCACATCAACATCATCATATACTGACGCTGAAAGACAATGAGATAATTTAATTACACCAGTTACAGCACATGACCAACTCCCGGGCTAGCTGATGACAATTGAACAATGAATTTGAACTCAATTAATTTTTTAAAATCTGGATTTAAAATCTAGTCTCCATAAAAGTGATTATAAAATCACCCCATATTGTCATAAAAAGCCAAATGACTCATTAATGTCCATTAGGGAAGGAAAATTGTACCTGTATCCCACCTGACAGATGTTGGTGTGACTCCAGACCCACAGCAATCTCCACTGGAGATCTTTCCACCTCAGCTCCCCACCTTATAGTTCCCCAATCCAAATATCCTGGCCAGGATTGTGTGATCTGAGTTCACCGTGCCATCGCTGCCAGCGAGAATGGACAATTTAGTGCTCAGAAAGAACTCCATTCCCAGCAGTGGGACCAGAGAATCACGCCGGCATGAACGGACGGAGAACCCCGGCCCGGGTTCTACCATCTTCGCAAAATCCAATAAGTAGGACTGTCCTGGTAAACCACAATGTGCTGGATCAGGTGGGAAAAGCAGTGTGAAACTCACTGGTTTTACTGATGTCTTTTATAGTCAGATCAAACTCTGTGCAATTTAAAGGTTCTGGTGAGGATAACTCAGCCAGCTGGGGAAGCGAGGCCTAACCCACTGTCAAAGCCGGGGAAGCGTGGCCTAACTCACCGGCAAAGCTGGGGAAGCGAGGCCTAACTCACCGGCAAATCTGAGGGGGCGGGTGCTAACTCACCGGCAAAGCTGGGGAAGCGTGGCCTAACTCACCGGCAAAACAGAGCAATGGCCCCAAACACAGTGCAAACATGGTTCATACAAACCAGAAGAAAACCAAAATACAAAATAGGAACATCCCCTCCAGAGTTCAATGTCTTCATTCTCCTGCCATTCTCCTGTCTCTAATAAATTCCATCGCCTCCTCTGGCGATCTAAAGTAGAGTTCCTAGCCTTCATATGTTACCCACAAGCATACTGGGTATAACATGCCGAATTTCACTCCCTTCTTGAAGTGGGCCATCTTAACCTTATTGAAGCTCGCCCTCCATTTGGCCAGCTCCGCACCCAAGTCCTGATAGACACGCAGCTCGCTGCCATGTATAGAGCCTCGTCTGTCTGGCCCTTCTCAAATTCCGTTCCTTATCCAGGAACCGGCGCAGTCGCACCATCATTGCACTCGTTCCCCAGTGACATCCTCATAAGCATCCTGTGTGCCCGGTCCACCTCCAGGGGCCAAGCAAATGCTCCTTCCCACAGCAGCTTCTTGAACACTTGCACCACATATGTGCCGGCAGGCCAATGATCCTAACGTTCTGCCTGCGCGATCTATTCACCAGATCCTCCACCTTGTCCTGCAGCCTCCTCTGTTGATCTGGCTTCAACCCCATCTCAGCAGCCATCGAGGCAAGCTGCTCCTCGTGCTCCCCCACTGCCTCCTCCACCTTCTGGATTGTCTGGCCCTGGGCCTTTAACCTCATCTCCACGCGGTCGATCCCGCATTTATCAGATCCATCACCCTGGCCAGGTCCTCCAAATTCTCCTTCCACTGCTCGGCAAATTTCTCATAGAGGAAGCTCACTAGCTGATCTGTTGATCAGTGGGCAGGCAGGCTCGGACCCTGACAAGAGAAGTTGAATGTCTTGTTCAGAGGAAACAAGGTTCAGACAGAGCGCTGAAGGGATACACGACAGCCAGGAGGGAACTGAAGAAAGGGATTAGGAGAGGCTAGAGAGGGCATGAAGGATCAAGGAAAACCCCAAGGCTTTTTACACATATGTGAGAAATATAGAATGACTAGAGTGAGGGTGGGTCCGTTTAAGGACAGTAGCGGGAGATTGTGTATTGAGTCCGAAGAGATAGGAGAGATCTTGAACGAGTACTTTTCTTCAGTATTTACGAATGAGAGGGGCCATATTGTTGGAGAGGACAGTGTAAAACAGATAGGTAAGCTCTAGGAGATACTTGTTAGGAAGGACGATGTGTTGGGCATTTTGAAAAACTTGAGGACAGACAAGTCCCCCGTGCCTGATGGGATATATCCAAGGATTCTATGGGAAGCAAGAGATGAAATTGCAGAGCCGTTGGCAATGATCTTTTTGTCTTCACTGACAGCAGGGGTGGTACCAGGGGATTGGAGAGTGGCGAATGTCGTGCCCCTGTTCAAAAAAGGGAATAGGGATAACCCTGGGAATTACAGGCCAGTTAGTCTTACTTCGGTGGTAGGCAAAGTAATGGAAAGGGTACTGAGGGATAGGATTTCTGAGCATCTGGAAAGACACTGCTTGATTGGGGATAGTCAGCATGGATTTGTGAGGGGTAGGTCTTGCCTCACAAGTCTTATTGAATTGTTTGAGGAGGTGACCAAGCATGTGGATGAAGGTAAAGCAGTGGATGTAGTGTACATGGATTTTAGTAAGGCATTTGATAAGTTTCCCCATGATAGGCTTATGCAGAAAGTAAGGAGGCATGGGATAGTGAGAAATTTGGCCAGTTGGATAACAAACTGGCTAACCGATAGAAGTCAGAGAGTGGTGGTGGATGGCAAATATTCAGCCTGGAGCCCAGTTACCAGTGGCGTACCGCAGGGGTCAGTTCTGGGTCTCCTGCTGTTTGTGATTTTCATTAATGACTTGGATAAGGGAGTTGAAGGGTGGGTCAGTAAATTTGTGTTGTAGATAGTGAGGAGGGCTATTGTCAGCTGCAAAGAGACATAGATAGGATGCAGAGCTGGGCTGAGAAGTGACAGATGGAGTTTAACCCTGAAAAGTGTGAGGTTGTCCATTTTGGAAGGAGAGTAGGTCTTACGAGGAAAGGTTGAGGCCTTTTCTCATTAGAACGGAGAAGGACGAGGGGCGACTTGATAGAGGTTTATAAGATGATCAGGGGAATAGATAGGGTAGACAGTCAGAGACTTTTTCCCCGGGTGGAACAAGGGAACATAAATTTAAGGTGAATGGTGGAAGATATAGGGGGGATGTCAGAGGTAGGTTCTTTACCCAGAGGGTAGTGGGGGCATGGAATGCACTGCCTGTGGAAGTAGTTGAGTCGGAAACATTAGGGACCTTCAAGCAGCTATTGGATAGGTACATGGATTACGGTAGAATGCTGGGGTGTACATTACTTTGTTCTTAATCTAGGACAAAAGTTTGGCACGACATCGTGGGGCAAAAGGCCTGTTCTGTGCTGTATTTTTCTATGTTCTATGTTCTAACCCTCCGCCATCTTCCCCAGTGTTGCAGGCACCACATCAACTTTCAACAATTGTTCTCTCCTTTTTCGACCATTTCTAGTCCACAAATCCAAACACCGGTGGGATACTTTCTTCTTCCACCGCTTGTGCACCTTTTACAATCAGTCAGCTCTGCCATTAGCCGGGGAAAAGGTCCCAAATGGCCACCACAAGCGGGAGCCACCAAATGTGCGACCACTCACACCATGGCCGTTACCTGACGTCAAGCGGGTCCTAACTCAACAGCAAGGCTCGGGGAGTGGGGCTTAATTCACTGGCAAATCTGGAGGAGTGGGGGCTTTAACCTGGTGTTGTAAGACTTCTTACTGTGCTCACCCCAGTCCAACGCCGGCATCTCCACATCATGCCTAACTCAATGGCAAGGCTGGGGGAGTGGGGTTTCACTCACCGGCAAATATTGGGGCGGGGCCTAACTCAACGGAAAAGCTGGGGGAGCAGGTCTAGCTCACTAGCAAACCTGGGGTGGGGGGCTTAACTCACAGCAAAGCTGGAAGGGCAGGGCCCAATTCACCGGCCTAACTTACCAGACAAATCTGGGGGAGCGGGCCTAACTCACCATCAAAGCTGTGGGAGCGATGCCCAACCCACCAGCAAATCTGGGGGAGCGGGGCCTAACTCACCGAAAGACATGGGGGAACGGGGCCTAACTCATGGGGAAAATGGGGAGCTTACCAGCTGAGCTGGGAGAGCAGGGCCTAACTCCCACAAACTGGTGGGGCAGGGCCTAACTCACCGGCAAAGCTGGGTGAGTGGTGCCGTACTCACTGGTAAATCTGGGGGAGTAGGCCTAACTCATTGGCAAAGATGAGGGGGTGGTGCCTAAATCACCTGCAAAGCTGGGGGAGGGGGGCCTAGCTCACCGGCAAAGCTGGGGGAGCCTGGCCTAACTCACCGGCAAAGCTGGGGGAGCCGGGCCTAACTCACCGGCAAAGCTGGGGAGTGGGGCGTAACTCACCGGCAAAGCTGGGGGAGCTGGGCCTATCTCACTGGCAGAGCTGGGGGAGCCGGGCCTAACTGACCGGCAAAGCTGGGGGAGCGGGACATAACTCACCGGCAAAACTGGGGGAGTGGGACCTAACTCACTGGCAAAGCTGGGGGAGCCGGGCCTAACTCACCGGCAAAGCTGGGGGAGCGGGACCTAACCCACCTCCAAAGCTACGGCAGTGGGGCTTAACTCCCTGGAAAAGTTGGGGGAGTGGCACCTAACTATCTGGCAAAGCTTGGGGGTGGGGTCTAACTAAGCAGCAAATCTGAGGGAGTATGGCCTAATTCACTAGCAAATCTGGGGGAACGGGGCTTAGCTCACTGGCAAACCTGGGGGTGTGGGCCCTAACTCACGACAAAGCTGGGGAGCTGGGCGGCAAGCAGGGTCTAGTTCACCGCAAAGCTGGGGGAACGGGGCTTAACTCACCGGCAAAGCTGGAGGAATGGGGCTTAACTCACTGGCAAACCTGGGAGTGCGGGCCCTAACTCACCGAAAAAGCTGGGGGAACGAGGCCTAAGTCACTGGCAAAGCTGGGGGAGTTGGGCCTAACTCACCGGCAAAGCTGCGTGACTGGGACCTAACTCACCGGCAAAGCTGGGGGAGGGGGGGGCCTAACACACCGGCAAAGCTGGGGGAGCCGGGCCTAACTCACCGGCAAAGCTGGGGGAGTGGGGCCTAACTCATGGGGAAAATCTGGGGGAGCCAAGCCTAACTCACATAAACTGGTGGGGCGGGACCTAACTCACTGGCAAATCTGGGGGAGTGGGGACTAACTCACTGACAAATCTGGGAGGGGGGGCAGGACCTAACACTTGGGCAAATCTTGGGAAGTGGGGCCTAAATCACCGGCAATTTTGGGGGAGTGGGGCCTAACTCACTGGCAAATCTCAGGGAGCGGGGTCTAACTCACCAGCAATTCTGGTGGTGCGGAACCTATCTCAACGGCAAAGATTGGGGAATGGGGCCTAATTCATCAGCAAAGCTCGGGTAGCGGGGTCTAACTCACCAGTAAAGTTGTTGGTGCAGGACCAAAAGGGTTGTGAGAGTGGGCTTAACTCACCGGTAAAGTTGTTGGTGCAGGGCCAAAATCACGACAGGGTTGAGGGAGCGGGCTTAACTCACCGGTAAATGTGGGGAGTGGGGCTTAACTCCCTGCAAAACTGAGGGGGGGAGTTTAATGCACTGGCAATTCTGGCAGAGCGGTGGGCAGCACGGTGGCCTAGTGGTTAGCACAACCGCCTCACGGCGCTGAGAGCCCAGGTTCGATCCCGGCTCTGGGTCACTGTCCGTGTGGAGTTTGCACATTCTCCCCGTGTCTGCGTGGGTTTCGCCCCCACAACTCAAAAATGTGCAGAGTAGGTGGATTGGCCACGCTAAATTGCCCTTTAATTAGAAAAAATAATTGGGTAATCTAAATTTTAACAAAAAAAAAGAAAAAAAAAAAAATTCTGGCAGAGCGGGGCCTAACTTACCGGCGTACTTGGGTGAATGAGCCCTAACTCACCAGCAAAGCTGTAGGACCGTTTTCGAAAACCTGATTCCTGTCATCGTGGGAGCATTCAATGTTCTCAGAAGCATGATAATGAGGTTTGCGCCCTCTCTGGGTGTGAACTTGATTTTGTTGCTGGCGGGAGGGGCAGGAAAGATCTCAAAATGGGATCTCGCCACCGCAAATCCAGTTATAGCCTCTCACGAGAGTTAGTGGCCATAACAGGATTTGCGTCAGCGGCAAATGGGCCCTGAGAATCTCGCCAATTGATTCAGTCTGTTCCTGCCCCACTGAACTTAAGTCTTCCTAACTTGACTCTATTTTCTCTTCCCTTCTCCAACTCCTTCTCAGCTACATTCATGATTCTTCTGATGTCCAACATCATTTAAACAATTTCCAGTTTTGGTTTGGTAGCCAATCGCTCCACACCTCCATCCCCAGCAGACAGTCTGTGCAGTCTCCTCTTCCTTGAACAGAGGCCTGAACAGTTCCCATCCAGCATCACACTCCTCTGCCTCACTGAGCTCGTTCTCTCATTGAAGACACGATGGGCTGAATGGTCCTTGTTGTAACAAGTCTCTGATTCTTTGAACAATTTCTCCTTCCACCTGCCTCACTTCCTCCAAATGGCTATGGGTACCTACATAGAATTTATAATGCAGAAAGAGGCTATTCGACTCATCGAGTCTGCACCGGCCCTTGGAAAGAGCACTGTACTTAAGCCCACACCTCCACCCTATCCCCGTAACCCGGTAACCCCACCTAAACGTTTTGGACACTAAGGACAATTTAGCATGGTCAATCCACCAAACCTGCACATCTTTGGACTGTGGGAGGAAACCGGAGCACCCGGAGGAAACCCATGCAGACACGGGGAGAACGTGCAGACTCCACACAGACAGTGACCCAAGCCGGGAATCGAGCCGGGGACCCTGGAGCGGTGAAGCAACTGTGCTAACCACTGTGCTACCGTGCTGCCCACATGGGCCCCAGTTACACCTGTCTTTTTTTCTGGAGTATGTAAAACATTCCTGTTCTAGTCTCCCTGTCCCAGCTTCCCCTTGGTGAAGGAACAATGACCAGGGGGCATAGATTTAAGATAAGGGGCAGGAGGTTTAGAGAAGATGTGAGGAAAAACCTTTTCACCCAGTGGGTGGTGGGAATCTGGAACTCACTGCCTGGAAGGGTGGTGGTGGCAGAGACTCTCATAACATTTAAGAAATATTTAGATGTGCATTTGCAATGCCAAGGCATATAAGGCTATGGGCCAAGTGCTGGAAAATGAGATTAGAATAGTTAGGTGGTTAGATTTGACCGGCACCGACGCAATGGGCAAAAAGGCCTGTGTTGTAAACCTCTACGACTCCATTTTTCCATCTAACTTGTTAATAAATAATAATGAAATAATAATACGAATATTAACACAGATCCTTGTGAGATGTCTTTAGCCACAGCTTGAATTAGATGCCCTGTCCATTATCCTTAATCTCTGTCTCCTGCCACTCAACCAATATCCGAACCAGGTTAGTAATGTACCTTCAACTGCATGGTCTTCAAAGTTAGCTCGCAATCTCTCAAGAGGGACTTTATTAAATGCCCCTGGAAGATCGTAACATCCACAAACATTCCCCTGTCCACATCTTTAGCTACCTCTTCAAACAAAATCAATCAGATTCATCAGTTCTCCCTTTGAAAATTTTCAAAGCCTTAATATGAACACTAATAATTACTTGGCACCGATATTAGGCTAACTGCTTTCTAATTCCTAGGGTTCCTCTCTCACCTTTCTTAAACAGTAGAGATACTTGAGCAATTTTCCAATCTAACTGAGAGAACTTCGGAAGATTATTGTTGGGGAATCTGCAATGTTTTCACTGACTTCCTTTTAAAACCCCAATGTTGTTGTAGCCGTAACTTCACACACATATACTTTATTATTACCCTTTGGGGAATAGTGAAGGAAGTTAGCACTGCTGCCTCACAGTGCCAGGGACCCGGGTTCAATTCCGGTATCTTTTGGTTAAAACTGCATCTAGTTGCAGCCTATGTTATCCCAGAGTACAACACATCACGGGTTAGGTGGATTGGTCATGCTAAATTGCCCCTTAGTGTCCAAAGAGCTGCAGATTAACTGGTGTTAAGGGACAGGGCAGGGGAGTGGGCCACGGTAGGTCACCCATCGGAGGTTCACTGCAGACTCAAAGGGCCGAATGGCCTCCTTCTGCATTGTAGGGTTCCTATGGATTCTATGAATTCTACAGAAGTGGTGGAAGGATTTCCGAGCTGATTATCAGCCCATTGAACTGTGTTGAATGTTCCTTCCATGGCCAACAAATCTTGCTGTTGGACTCGAACCCGGAGCTTCTGTCCAGTGGACGGGGTGCTACCCACTGCATCACAAGGCCTCCTAACCCCAATGATTATACTGTACAGATGATGACATTCACTAACAATTAAGCTGTAAGTGTTTCAATACCTTCCTTCCGGCTGCCTGATTTGACAGGTGGGATTGGAGGAAAGATGTTCAATGCCTTCATATTCTTCCTGAGCAGCCCCACTGGTGCCACATCATCATATTCATCCTGTAGCAGTTGTTGCAACCTGGGGATACAAACAGAACAACTTGAACCAACCTTTCTCTACACAAACCCAAGCACTCAGGTTATGGAGAAAGGATGGGGAGTAGGACGAGCTGAGTTGCTGTTATAGAGAGCTTGCCAAAACATGATGGGCCAAATCACTTCCTTCTGTGAAGTATCAAATCTATGATTCTCTGGTTGCATAATCCCCAATAACATGCACATAGCACTCAATGTTTCTTAAATAGGGCAAATTTCATAATCTACAGCCATGCCTCGGTGGGTCATGCTCTTGCCTCTGAATCAGAAGCTCATGGGTTCAAGTTCCACTCAAGAGACTTGGAGTGGAATTCTCTTGAGTGGAGCTTTACGGACCCCCCGGCTGGAAGGTCCCTATCTAAGTCAGTGGAATTTTGAATGGATCGACACATTTTCCTGCCCACCTCTGATGCAACGAGGTTGTAAAGCTTCGCCCTGGAGGCCATGACAATCCTTGGCAGTACTGAGGGTGTGCTGCACTATCTGAGGTGCTATCTTTTAGATAGTCCATTAAATTGAGGTCCCATCTGCCCTCTCAGAAGTATAAGATCCAATTCTCTGACCAATAATTACAGCAGGAGTTCCTCAGGGTAGTGTCCTAGGCCCTTCCATTTTCAAACACTTCATCAATGACTATCATAAGGTCAATGGGGATGTTCACTGATGATTGCACAATGGTCCACATTACCTGCACCTCTTCAGATGCTGAAACAATCCATGTCCAAACACAGCAAAATCTGGACAATATATAGATTTGGAAGTGACAAGTAACATTTCTGACACACATCTGCCAGGCAATGGCCATCTCCAACAAGAAAGAATCTAACCATCATGTCCTAATATTCAATGGCATTACCATCTCTGACTCCCCCACTATCAACATCCTGGGGGGGCCACCATTGATCAGAAACTTAACTGAACCAGTAGTGTAACTAGGGCCCATGTGGGTACCCATAGCCATTTGGAGGAAGTGAGACAAGTGGAAGGAGAAATTGGTCAATATATCACCATTGCTTCACTGTTCACTGGGTCAAATTCTTGGAATGCCCTCTCTAACAGCACTGTGGGTGCACCTACACCACAGGGACAAGAGTGGTTTAAGAAGACAGCTCACCACAATCTTCTCATTGGTAATTAGAGTTGAGCAATAACCCAGATCCCATGAATGAATTTTTAACAAATCAACACGGTACCTGAAGAGGTTTCCCAGAATATCTTCAGGACAGAAGAGGTTGAGGGTAATGTGGTGACTTTTGGCTATCTTAATTTATTTTTTATTTGTTCATGGAACGTGGGGATTACTGCCAAGTTCAGCATTAATCCACTCAGACATAACAAGCTAATTTTGATGTCTGTGACTACAAGAGCTCGTCAGAGACTGGGAATTCTGCGGCAATTAACTCACCTCCTGACATCCCAAAGCCTGTCCACCATCCACAAGATACAATTCAGGAATGTGATGGAATACTCTCCACTTGCCTGGGTGAGAACAGCTCCAACAGCACTCAAGAAGCTCGACACCATCCAGGACAAAGCAATCCGCTTGTTGCTCCCCATCCACAAATATTCACCCCCTCCATCCACGACACACAGTGGCAACAGTGTGTACTATCTACAAGATACACTGCAGGAACCCAGCAAGGCTACACAGATAGCACCTTCCAAACCCTTGACCACTACCATCTAGAAGGTCAATGGCAGCAGATACATGTGAACACTACTACTTTGAAGTTCCCTTCCAAGCCACTCACCATCATAACTTGGAAATATATCACCGTTCCTTCACTGTCGCTGGGTCAAAATCTTGGAATCCCCACCCTAACAGCACTGTGGGTGCACCTACACCACGGGGATAAGAGTGGTTTAAGAAGGCAGCTCACAATAATCTTCTCATTGGCAATTCTCCCCGTGTGTGCGTGGGTTTCCTCCGGGTGCTCCGGTTTCCTCCCACAGTCCAAAGATGTGCAAGTTCGGTGGATTGGCTCTGCTAAATTGCCCTTAGTATCCAAAAAGGTTGGGTGGCGTCACAGGGATAGGGTGGAGGTGTGGGCTTGGGTGGGGTGCTCTTTCAAAGGGCCGGTGCAGACTCGATGGCTGAATGGCCTCCTTCTGCACTGTAAATTCTATGATTTTTGTCCATTTTCCTGAGGATTTCAAGATGTCAATATCATTCAATCGTACCAGAAGGGTGCTTTGGAGAGAGTGTAAAGAAGGTTTACCAGGATGTTGCCTGGTCTGGAGGGTCTTAGCTATGAGGAGATGTTGAATAAACTTGGATTATTTTTGTTAGAAAGACAGAGGCTGAGGGGAGACCTGAGTGAGGTCTACAAAATTACAAGATATATAGACAGGGTAAATAGATTCTTTTCCAGGATGGAAGACTCAATTACAAGGGGGCACAGGTTCAAGGTGAGCGGGGGAAAGTTTAAGGGATATGTGCAGGGAAAGTTGTTCATGAAGGGTGGTGGGTGCCTGTGGAGGTGGTGGAGGTAGGCACAATAGCAAAGTTTGAGATGTATCCTGATAGGCACATGAACAGGCGAGGAATGGAGGGATATAGACCATTTGGGCAATAGGTAGTAGGTCTAAATAAGGAATCTGGATCGGCGCAGGCTTGGCGGACCAAAGGGCCTGTTCCTGTGCTGTAATGTTCTTTGTTCTTTGTTCAATAATATCTTGGTGCACCTGACCTGGGGATTCATGGGCACTGATCATTGAAGGCGATTGGTCATATTGAGAGAGCGGTTACCGAAGGATGTGAGATCTTGATCTGCACAAATAGAGATATTGAATACAAAAGCAGAGAAGTTATAAAGTTGTACCTTCATAAAGTTCCAGTTAGGCGGCAGTTAGAGTATTGCATCTAGTTCTGGTCACCACATTTTATGGCCTTGAGAGGGTGCAGAGGAGATATATGGAAATAGCTCTCAGGGAGGTAATTTAGATACAGATATAGGTTGGAGAATCGGCGATTGTTCTCCTTAGGGTAAAGGAGATTAAGGAGAGATTTGATAGAAGTGTTCAAGACAAGATGGATAAGGTCGGCAAAGGACTTTTCCCATTAGATTATGATATAAGGACTAAGTCTAGGATATAATGGCAGCGGCCGTGTGTCTGACCTAGAAGTTCTGGGTTTAAGTCCCACTATAGGATTATGGGGCGGGATTCTCCGATAATGGGGCGAAGTGTTGACACAGTCGTAAACGCCGGGTCCGCGCATGCGCACCAGGGCTGGCGTGGGTGCGCACATGCGTGTGGGTTGCCATCTCCGCGCCGGCCCACACGTAACATGGCGGAGCCATACAGGGGCCCGGCGTGGAGGAACATAGTTCATAGTGGGGCCCCCCCGGAATTAGCCCGCCCACCGATCGGTAGCCCCCGATTGCGGGCCTGGCCACCGTGGAGCCCCACCCCGGAGTTGGATTCCCCCTTTCCCCCACCAGGCCGGCCCCCGCAGCCAGAATGCTGAACTCCCGCTGGGTAGGACTACAGGCGAACAACGTCGGCAGGATTCGGCCGAACGAGGAAGGAGCAGTGCTCCGAACGCTAGTGTTTGAAACAAACATGTTGGACTTTAACCTGGTGTTGTAAGACTTCTTACTTGATTTTGATTAGTAGAGCTCTTCAGAAGCTTCTGGAAAGAATAAGGCCAACTTCTCTTTGAGGTCAGTTCTGCTTAAGCCCAGGAGAGAGCAGGTTTGGACTCTCTCTATCAGCTAAGGCTGATGTTTAACTTCTGATTAAAAGACTGCAAGCAATCTCTCTAGCCTGGTCTGTGAAATGCTAACCTCTATTTGAAGGTACGGTGCTGATAGCTCTCTCCTGAGACTTCTAATGATCTGGAAGAAAAAGCCTTTTATCTTCCTCTCTACCTTGCAGCCAGAAAACCTGCACAAAGGCTAAACAAGCGTTAAGAGAGGCAGAGTCGACAAGAAACCCCTCTTTTAAATTCTCAGGCAGAGATATTCTAAGATTGTCTCAGTGATACGGAGGACCAATCTGGTGGAGGCCAGTCAAGTGAAAGTGACCCCCAGAGGAAATTCTCCAGCCTCTGGGTTTTAATTCAAGACACAAACTAGAATGTCCTAGCTAACCGGTGGAGTTCAACACTTCGCTCCCCGAGCAGATCGCCGACTACAAAGACCAGAACCCCAGCAGTGAAGATACTCATTTCTCTTGCCCTTTTAATCCCCATTATTTTATCCTTCCCTACCCCACTATGCATCTGTCTTATGTGTGTGAGGGTGGAGGGTGGGACAGTGGTTGAGGAGGAATTAGATTAGCAGACTGTTGTTCTATTATCGCCATTATATGTTTAACTCTTCTCTTGTTATAAATGATCAGTTCTTTTGTGTTTTACTCACAAATCTGGTTCCTGAATGTCATTGGAGCAGTCGTGGGCCAAAGATCCCACAAACATTGCACATATTATTGGTTAATTCACTTATATTGGGAATGCAGGGTCTGTGGGGCTGGAATTAACCGCCAGTGAGTTCAGGGCTTAGCTACTTTACCCATTTCTCCTTTACTACGTTCAAAGAGGCAGAATCTGAAGAAATAATAAGGCCATACAAGTTTGAAATAGATCCCCTGTCCTGTTGCGCCAAAGACAGGACCCTCTCCAACAAATTTGAAGGACGGAAGAAAGAGGGAAAATCGACCGTGGATATCTAAGGAAATAAGGGAGAGTATCAAATTGAAGGAAAAAGCATATAAAGTGGCAAAGATTGCTGGGAGATTAGAGGACTGGGAAATCTTTAGGAGGCAACAGAAAGCTACTAAAAAAGCTATAAAGAAGAGTAAGATAGAGTATGAGAGTAAACTTGCTCAGAATATAAAAACAGACAGTAAAAGTTTTTACAAATATATAAGACAAAAAAGAGTGGCTAAGGTAAATATTGGTCCTTTAGAGGATGAGAAGGGAGTTTTAATAATGGGAAATGAGGAAATGGCTGAGGAACTGAACAGGTTTTTTGGGTCGGTCTTCACAGTGGAAGACACAAATAACATGCCAGTGACTGATAGAAATGAGGCTATGACAGGTGAGGACCTTGAGAGGATTGTTATCACTAAGGAGGGAGTGATGGGCAAGCTAATGGGGCTAAAGGTAGACAAGTCTCCTGGCCCTGATGGAATGCATCCCAGAGTGCTAAAAGAGATGGCTAGGGAAATTGCAGATGCACTAGTGATAATTTACCGAAATTCACTAGACTCTGTGGTGGTCCCGGTGGATTGGAAATTAGCAAACGTGACGCCACTGTTTAAAAAAGGAGGTAGGCAGAAAGCAGGAAATTATAGGCCAGTGAGCTTAACTTCGGTAATAGGGAAGATGCTGGAATCTATCATCAAGGAAGAAATAGCGAGGCATCTGGATAGAAATTGTCCCATTGGGCAGACGCAGCATGGGTTCGTAAAAGGCAGGTCATGCCTAACTAATTTAGTGGAATTTTTTGAGGACATTACCAGTGCAGTAGATAACGGGGAGCCGATGGATGTGGTATATCTGGATTTCCAGAAAGCCTTTGACAAGGTGCCACACAAAAGGTTGCTGCATAAGATAAAGATGCATGGCATTAAGGGTAAAGTAGTAGCATGGATAGAGGATTGGTTAATTAATAGAAAGCAAAGAGTTGGGATAAATGGGTGTTTCTCTGGTTGGCAATCAGTAGCTAGTGGTGTCCCTCAGGGATCCGTGTTGGGCCCACAATTGTTCACAATTTACATAGATGATTTGGAGTTGGGGACCAAGGGCAATGTGTCCAAGTTTGCAGATGACACTAAGATGAGTGGTAAAGCAAAAAGTGCAGAGGATACTGGAAGTCTGCAGAGGGATTTGGATAGGTTAAGTGAATGGGCTCGGGTCTGGCAGATGAAATACAATGTTGACAAATGTGAGGTTATCCATTTTGGTAGGAATAACAGCAAACGGGATTATTATTTAAACAATAAAATATTAAAGCATGCCGCTGTTCAGAGAGACTTGGGTGTGCTAGTGCATGAGTCACAGAAGGTTGGTTTACAAGTGCAACAGGTGATTAAGAAGGCAAATGGAATTTTGTCCTTCATTGCTAGAGGGATGGAGTTTAAGACTAGGGAGGTTATGTTGCAATTGTATAAGGTGTTAGTGCGGCCACACCTGGAGTATTGTGTTCAGTTTTGGTCTCCTTACTTGAGAAAGGACGTACTGGCGCTGGAGGGTGCGCAGAGGAGATTCACTAGGTTAATCCCAGAGTTGAAGGGATTGGATTATGAGGAGAGGTTGAGTAGACTGGGACTGTACTCGTTGGAATTTAGAAGGATGAGGGGGGATCTTATAGAAACATTTAAAATTATGAAGGGAATAGATAGGATAGATGCGGGCAGGTTGTTTCCACTGGCGGGTGACAGCAGAACTAGGGGACATAGCCTCAAAATAAGGGGAAGTAGATTTAGGACTGAGTTTAGGAGGAACTTCTTCACCCAAAGGGTTGTGAATCTATGGAATTCCTTGCCCAGTGAAGCAGTTGAGGCTCCTTCATTACATGTTTTTAAGGTAAAGATAGATAGTTTTTTGAAGAATAAAGGGATTAAGGGTTATGGTGTTCGGGCCGGAAAGTGGAGCTGAGTCCACAAAAGATCAGCCATGATCTAATTGAATGGCGGAGCAGGCTCGAGGGGCCAGATGGCCTACTCCTGCTCCTAGTTCTTATGTTCTTATGTTCTTATGTTTAAAGAGAATGGTGAGGCGATGGGGAAGAAGAAAAAAAACTTAAGTGAGAAATTGTGAATTCTAAAGGAACAGGCAAACAAAATTTACCAGTAAGCTTCTGAACACTGGCAAATCTCCCCTCTAAACACAAGTCCCCAAAATCCACAAGACCCCCGTCTCTCAAGACCTGAACGATGGGTCCAAACCTGAAGGCAAAAAGAGGTGAATATTGCAAATCGGAGCTAATGAATACAGAGGAGGTTGAAATGCTGCCGAAACTGTTTCTGAACCTTGAGGGAGGAGATTACCACAGGACACAAGGAGAAACCTGCCGGGAGGAAGGGCACGGTGCAGTAATTCTGGCGCAATTCACAGCTCCATGGTCCCAGGTTCGGTTCCCAGATGGGCCACTGTCTGTGCGGAGTCTGCACGTCCTCCCCATGTGTGCGTGGGTTTCCTCCGGGTGCTCCGGTTTCCTCCCACAGTCCAAAGATGTGCGGGTTAGGTGGATTGGCCATGCTAAATTGCCCGTAGTGTCCTAAAAGTAAGGTTAGGGGGGGGGTTGTTGGGTTACGGGTATAGGGTAGATACGTGAGTTTGAGTAGGGTGATCATTGCTCGGCACAACATCGAGGGCCGAAGGGCCTGTTCTGTGCTGTACTGTTCTATGTTCTATGTAGGCCAGACCAGGTAAGGATGGCAGATTTACTTCCCTGAAGGACATTAGTGAACCAGATGGGTTTTTACAACAATCGGCAATGGTTTCATGGTCATCATTATACTTTTAATTCCAGATTTTTAATGAATTAAAATTTTAACATCTGCCGCGGCGGGATTTGAACCTGGGATCTCAGAGCATTACCCTGGGTCTCTGGATTGCTAGTCTAGTGACAATACCATTACACCACTGCCTCCCTGATCAATAAGAGGGTGGCTTTTGAGGTGGGGAATATAATGACAGACCCTGGGGGTAGATTTGTGATGGTGAGTGGGAGGGTGGAGGGGACACCCATGGTGTTGGTGAATATGTATGCTCCAAATTGGGATGACATGGAGTTTTTGAGGCAGGTGTTGGCAAAGATTGCAGACCCGGACACGCACTGGCTGATTATGAGGGGGCGTATTTTAATATGGAGCTGGACTCTAGGTTGTACCAGTCCTGTCCCAGGCCCAGGAAGGTGTTGGTCATGGTGAAGGAGCTGTTGGAGTTTATGGAATGCATGGGAGGGGCAGACCCGTGACGATTTGAGAGGCAGAGAGCGAAGGAATTTTCGTACTTCTCGCACATTCACCGTGGATACTCCTGGATTGAATTCTTTGTTAGGCCGCATTGGGTGGATTTGTGGGTAGCCAAAGGGTGTCCCCAATTGGCCGCAGTGGAGGCTTGTTGTGGGGTTATTGGCAGATAAGGAGGTTTGTGAAAAGATAAGGGTGGCTTTCCAAAGCAATGTGGTGCAGAATAAAATGCGGGAGATTTCTGCCTCCACGTTGTGGGAGGCAGTGAAGGTGATGGTAAGAGGGGAGTTTATCTCGATTTGGCACGCAAAGAGAGGATGGAGTGAGCTGAGAGGTTGAGGTTGGTGGAGGCCATTCTGAGGGTTGACCGGAGGTACTCGGCGGCACCTGAGGAGGCGCTGTTGAAGGAGAGTCAGAAGCTCCAGATGGGGTTTGGGCTTCTGTCCACGGGAAAGGCGGTGGGGCAATTGCGCAAGGCCGGGGGGGGGGCAATATATGAATATGGGGAGAAAGCCAGCAGGATGTTTGTGCATCAGTTGAGGAGGCAAGCGGAGTGAAGGAAATTGGGAGGATGAGAGATGGTGGGTGTATAATGGTAAGGGAGCCAGAGGAGGTGAATGGGGTGTTTGAGGCGTTTTAACGGAAATTGTATAGCTTCGAGCCTCCAGTGGGGGATGAGGGAATGTGGCATTTTTTGGATGGGCTGGAGTTTCTGAGGGTGATGGAGGCAAAGGTGCAGGGACTGGGGGCCACGATCGGACTGAGGGAGGTAATGATTTGTGGGGGGTCCGGGTCCGGGATGGCCCCGGGTCCGGATGGGTTCCCAGCCAAACTCCACAAGAAGTTTGGGTCGGATCTAGGGTCTCTGTTCGTCGAGATGTATAATGAGTCAATGGTGAGGGGAGAGCCCCCCCCCCCCCCCCCCCCCCCACTTTGTCTCAGACTTTGATGTCGCTCATTTTAAAGAAAGACAAGGACCTGGAGCAGTGTGGGTTGTACCACCCGATTTCACTGTTGAATGTAGATGTGAAGCTGTTGGCGAAGGTACTAGTGATGCAGATAGAGGATTGAGGATTGTGTGCCGGGGGTGATAAGTGAGGACCAGACGGGATTTGTGAAGGGACGGCAAATGTTGTGAATGTCCGGAGGTATTGAATGTCATTATGATGCCCTCCGAGGGCTGAGAAGTGGAAGTGGTTGTGGCAATGGATGCGGAGAAAGCTTTCGATCGGGTAGAGTTGGCTTACGTTTGAGGTGCTGGGGTGGTTTGGATTTGGGCAGAGATCTGTGGACTTGGTTTGGCTGTTGTATAAGGTGCCTAAGGCGAGTGTTCGGCCTAGTAGGGTCAGCTCAGACTACTTTGGGTTACACTGGAGAACAAAACAGGGGTGTCCGCTCTCCCCGCTGTTCTTTGCCCTGGTGATTGATCTCTTGGCAATGAATTCTCAGGCTGTGAGGCTTTCGCTGGGTAGTTACCTTCACTTCCACAGATCTGGGCTTTTACACTGCCGATTCCCCTCAGATCTGTGCAATTCTAGCTTTCATCCACTAGATGGGCCATCAGCCTCACTGAGCTATATCTACATGAGAGTTTTAAATGGGTTTTAAAACAGCCCCTCTCTTTATCCTGAACCCTCAGGAAGAATTCAACAGGTGACAGAGAATGCAGAGCTCTGGCCTCACAGTTGCCTAGTCAGAACAGAAATTACTACTTGCCAAAAACTCCCAGGTTGCGCAGAAAGAGGAAGATATTTAGTCAGAAGTCCTCAGCTGAGAGAGAAGTGCTTTATCTTACAGTGGGACTTCCACAGGCTGGCTGGATGCATTTAAATTGCCAGGAAGAGAAGTGATAGAGAGAGTTCAGATTGCCTGTGTGCTGCCTTCTAGATCTAAAACAGAAGTGAATTAAAATGGAGATTTCTTCTTCTGCAGCCTTCCTTCCAGAAGCATCTAAAGGACTCCACCAGTCAGAATCAAGAATCGACAAGACCCAGACCCAGAATTTCAGAAGAGTTGCTTGATTGCTAACCAAATCCATTAAAATTACATCATGAGACTATGCCACACAGCACACTGCATGGAGGGGAATCTACTTGGGCCAGTTCAAATAGCAGCTTGTTCAGGCGGGGGTTTCAAAAGTCTGTAGTTTAAAAGCAGCCAGCAAGAAACAGCCATCAAAAAGCAGCCAGCAAGGCAGGGATTAAAAAGGGAAACCAAATCAGACAAGGACTTAAAAGAGGTTCCTTACGCCACAGACTCCATTTCGCAGAGATGTCCTTCAGGATTCAGCCAACTCGGTCAATAGTGGTGCTACTGGTGATGGACAATGAAGTCATTCACTCAGGGTGCATTCTGTGCTTTTGTTACATGCAGTGTTTCTTTCAGGATTTGTTCAACCTGGAAATGCACTGTCTCATTGGTTGAGGGAGGGTGGTAGGTGGTAATAGAACATAGAACAGTACAGCACAGAACAGGCCCTTCGGCCCTCGATGTTGTGCCGAGCAATGATCACCCTACTCAAACCTACGTATCCACCCTATACCCATAACCCAACAACCCCCCACCTTAACCTTACTTTTTAGGACACTACGGGCAATTTAGCATGGCCAATCCACCTAACCCGCACATCTTTGGACTGTGGGAGGAAACCGGAGCACCCTGAGGAAACCCAAGCACACACGGGGAGGACGTGCAGACTCCACACAGACAGATATTATTATCTTGCTATAATGAAGCTAATTGTGTGTGCAATTTTATTTATATTAATGAGTTTAAGTCTTGATGGGACAATAAAACCCAGGCCACGTGTGTGTGTGTCATGACTCAGCGCTAGCAGAACCTTGATAAAAGAAGGAACATCAGAACATATCGTCAGTGACAACCTGGGAGTCCCCAAGAGCAACAATCACAGAAGAGGAGCCCTGAGCTCAGAGATACCCACACCGAGTGATCGTAGCCTGGCCAACCTCTTTCACTAAGTGCGGGTAATACCAGAGCTCGACTGTGAGTCTAAGTCATATTCTGTGTGATTGATTTTGAAGATTGTAATACCAAAATAAAATAGAGTTACAGTAGACGTCGTGCATTTTCTTGTGTCTGTCCAAGCCAATCGAGAAGGGTTTTCTCGGTCAGCAGATGGATCTGGTATGTCGAGTTACACTCAACTTCTATAAGTGGGTTCCACTGGAGGGTGGGTGAAGTGGTACAGACCAGGATCACCATAGGTGCTCGGCAGAATGGGTCAGTGGGTGATTGAAAAGTGCCCACATTGACATTATGAGCTCACTGGGAGCAAGCTGATCAGTCAATTTTCACCGCCCCACTCCCCACAGCTAACCCCCCCCCCCCCCCCCCCCCCCTCAAAATACTGGTGAGGTCAGCATCATGTAAATACCGGAATTGTTTCACGCTGTCATTGCACATTCTGCACCGCAGTGACCAACATTCCCAAATTCCTGTGATCTGAAGAAAAGGATGAAGGGGAAAATTTATTTCCTCTTAACTGTTTTGAAAGCTTTAGTGGTGGAGCTGCTCTTCGCGCACCCTTCCCCCTCCCCCCCTCCCACAACCACCATGAAGCCCCTCAATACAAGGTGAATACTCACATATACTGTCGGTTACGTTTCACTGCCTGTAGTTGGCCCTTCTGAAGAGCTTCTGGAGACGGAGGGAGGAATGGACAAGGCGTCTGTGACTGGGCTGCAGTAGAAATAGAAAGATCCCAGGGAACGATCAATCGGTGGTATTATTATAACAACAACAGCATAACAAAACACTTCATGAGAGTGGCACTAGCCATCTCAATTTCTCCACTCCCCTCACTCATTCTAACCTATCTCTCTCAGAATTCTGTTCTCCCAGATTTAATCCTGACATTGTTATTATACCTGCCAACAAGACAGAGTGATTTGTTCTCTGAAGAACCGACCTCTACCTTACATAGACTGAACTCTCAGAGATTTCTCCTACCTCTCCCTGTACCATGACCCCAGCACCGAACATCAAGTCATTGTTTCTAGAACAGTCACTGGCCTCACTTCAGAGGAGATTTAAGGAAAAACCTTTTCACCAAGAGGGTCTTGGAGTCTGGAACTCGCTGCCTGAAAAGGTGCCAGAGGTGGGAACCCTCACAACATTTAAGGAGCACTTAGATGAGCATTTGAAATGCCAGAGTATACAAGGTTATGGATCAAGTGTTGGAACATGGGATTAGAATGAATAGGTGTTTGATGGCCAGCACAGATACCGATGGGCTGAAGGGACACTTTCTGTGCTGTAAAACTTTATGGGGGTGATTTTGTGCCGGCGTCCACCATCAGCAAGAACGGCAACACAAAGTCTCTTGAGAATTGGGAAATGAGATTTGCGCCGCTGAGATCTCATTTCTGAGTTTTCCCCACTCCTCACCATTGACATAATGAGGTTCACACCCACAAAGGGTGAGAAGCTAATTTTAAAGTTTATTTTTATACATTTTAATATGGTTAACGAACCCCCCTGCCACATGATCCCCCTCACTGAATATTCAAACCTCGCCAACGTGAAGCCATGTCGGCAAAGTTTATAACATTGCCTAACATCAGTGGTGGGGACAATTCTTGAATCCATTATCAAGGACTTTATAGCAGAACATTTAGAAAGCAGTTGCAGGATCAGTCAGAGTCAGCATGGATTTATGATGTGGAAATCATGCTTAACAAATCTGTTGGAATTCTTTGGAGATGTAACTAGTACAGTTGACAAGGGGGAGCCAGTCGATGTGGTTATTTGGATTTTCAGAAGGCGTTTGACAAAGTCCCGCATAAGAGATTATTGTGCAAGATTAAAGTGCATGGGATTGGGGTAATGTATTAAGGTGGATGGAAAACAGGTTGGCAGAGGGGAAAAAGGCAGTAACCAGTGGGGTGCCACAGGGATCGGTGCTGGGACCCCAGCTATTCACAATATATATTAATGATTTGGAGGAGGAAACAAAATGTAACATCTCAAAGTTTGCAGATGATACCAAGTTAGGTGGGATGGTGGACTGTGACAAGAAAGCAGAAATCCTACAGCAAGATCTGGACAGGTTGGGCGAGTGGGCAAATCAATGGCAGATACAGCATAATTTGGATAAGTGTGAGGTTATTCACTTTGGAAGCAAAAACAGGAAGGCAGATTACTACCTGAATGGTTGTAAATTGGGCGAGGGGAGTGTGCAGCGGGACCTGGGTGCTTGTGCTTCAGTCGCTGAAGGTAAGCATGCAGGTGTCGCTGGCGGTAAAGAAGGCTGATGGTATGTTGGCCTTCATTGCAAGAGGCTTTGAGTATAGAAGCTGGGATGTGTTGCTGCAATTGTACAGTGCGTTGGTAAGGCCGCACTTAGAATACTGTGTGCAGTTTTTTTCTCCTTTTCTGAGGAAGGAAGTTCTTGCTCTCAAGGGAGTGCAGTGAAGGTTTACCAGACTGATTCCAGGGATGGCGGGACTGACATATGAGGAGAGATTGACTCGGTTAGGATTGTTCTTGCTGGAGATCAGAAGAATGAGGGAGGATTTCATAAAATTCTATCAGGACTAGACAGGGTAGATGCAGGGAAGATGTTCCCGATGGTGGGTGTGTCCAGAACCAGGTGTCACAGTCTGAGGATTCAGGGTAAACCATTTCGGACAGAGATGAGGAGACATTTCTTCACACAAAGAGTGGTGAGCCTGTGGAATTCATTACCCCAGGAAGTAGTTGATGCTAAAACATTGAATATATTCAAGAGATGGCTAGATATAGCACTTGTGGCAGACGAATGGGATCAAAGGTTATGGGGAAAAAGTAGGATTAGGCTATTGAGTTGGGAGAAAGCAGGATTAGGCTATTCTTATGGGCCAGGGTTTAGAGAACCCCAAAGTGTGGTTCATGGAGTTCACCTGACCCACAACTGTTAATAGATTGTGGTATGGGGAGCACATGGCCCACTCTACAGGTGTGGTACAACAGATATGGAAACGTATTTTTTAAAGCAAAAACAATGTTTATTCTATGAACTCAAGTTTACCTTTTTAAAAAATACAGTGAACATCTTAGCAACCATCAATTCAAATACAACCCCCAAAGAATACAACACTAAGTAATCCTTAATAACTTCCCAAACAACATCCAGAAGACAAAAGAAACACCTTTTAACAGAAGCACATTAGGTTTACATTCACTACTGAGAACATTTATAATTCTGAATTCACCAAATGATCAAGAGATAGTCTATTCATGGCAGAGAGAACAGCAGTACACCTGCTCTGTCTGGCTTCAGCTCTAACACTGAAAATGAAACTAAAACACACCCTGCAGCAAACAGCCTAAAACAAAAGTAAAAAGCTGACAGACAGCCCAGCTCCACCCACACTCTGACATCATTGATAAACACCCATTTCTTAAAGGTACATTTCTTTTTTTTTTATAAATGTTTTTTATTGAGTTTTCATATTTTATATATGACAAATTACAAATTATTAGAGAGAGAGAGAAAAAAAAAGGAAAACACAAAAATTTAACATGAATATTTACAGGTAAGCATCTTCATAACAACAATTGTGGCCGCCCCCTTTAGCCAGCATACATATTTTACATTCCCCAATATGGCCGAGGCACATGTTTATAGGCATTTATTTATAGTTTGGTTTTGGGCCTTGGCTCGCCATCAAACCCCCATACCGAGCCCGTAACCCCCCCCCCCCCCCCCCCCCCCCCCCCCCCGGCTACCTTCCCCCGATTCCCGTCCATTTTCCCCTGGTTCTTGGCCACCCGACTATTCTTCCTCATGTACGTTGGCCACAAACAGGTCCCGGAACAGTTGCATGAATGGCTCCCACGTTCTGTGGAAGCTGTCGTCCGACCCTCGGATGGCGAATTTGATTTTCTCCATTTGGAGAGATTCCGAGAGGTCGGACAGCCAGTCTGCAGCTCTGGGTGGTGCTGCTGACCGCCAGCCAAACAGGATTCTACGGCGGGCAATCAGGGAGGCAAAGGCAAGGGCGTCCGCCCTCCTCCCCATGAATAGATCTGGCTGGTCTGAAACCCCGAAGACCGCCACTATCGGGCATGGCTCCACCCTCACCCCCACCACTTTGGACATAGCCTCGAAGAAGGCTGTCCAGTACTCCACAAGTCTGGGGCAAGACCAGAACATGTGGGCGTGGTTGGCCGGGCCTCTTTGGCACCGCTCACATCTGTCCTCCACCTCCGGGAAGAACCTACTCATACGGTTTCTCGTTAAGTGGGCTCTATGTACCACTTTTAGTTGCGTCAGGCTGAGCCTTGCGCACGTGGAGGTGGAGTTGACCCTATGCAGTGCTTCGCTCCAGAGTCCCCACCCTATCTCCATCCCCAGGTCGTCCTCCCATTTCCTTCTTGTTGCGTCCAGTACGGTGTCGTCCCTATCTACCAGTCGGTCATACATGTCACTACAGTTCCCTTTCTCTAGGATACTTGCGTCCAGTAGGTCTTCCAGTAGTGTCTGTCGTGGCGGTTGTGGGTACGTCCTTGTCTCCTTTCGTAGGAAGTTTTTGAGCTGCAGGTACCGTAGCTCGTTCCCCCCAGCTAGCTGAAATTTCTCTGTCAGTTCGTCCAGTGTTGCGATCCTGTCGTCCGTGTATAGGTCCCTGACTATCAGTGTCCCTCCGTCCTGCCTCCACCTTTTGAAGGTGGCGTCAGTCAGTGCTGGTTTGAACCTATGGTTGTTGCAGATGGGAGCCTTGTCCGACATTTTGTACAGGCCAAATTGCTGCCGCAGTTGGTTCCAGGATTGGAGGGTGGCTGTCACCACTGGGCTGGTAAAGGTACATTTCTTAAACACCCATTTCTTAAAGGTACTGTCACATGACACTATTGAGTTGGATGATCAGCCATGATCATGATAAATGCCGGAGCAGGCTCGAAGAGCTAATAACCCTCCTCCTGCTCCTACCTTCTATGTATCTAAGTAACAGCTATTTAAAAATGTAAAGCATTCGAGGGGAGCCCATCCAGGGGCGCATGGGTAAGTATAGTCCCGGGGGGGGAGGGGGGGGTGGAACATGCCCGGGCAGTGCCATGGTACAGGTTGGCAATGCCAGGTTGGTGACCAGGGGCCAGTGCCATGGGGAGACCATCTGAGGAGCCCCATTGGGGTGGGGTTCACATTATGGTTGTTGGGGGGGGGAGGCGAGCCCTGATGCTTGTGGGGTGGGGGGTCCCCTATGTCAGTGGGAAGGGAGATGTGGGGGGGGGGGTGGTTGGGGAGGTGGGTTTCTTTCTGTGCTGACCTTTTTAACAGGAACCCTGATCTCTGCCAGATCTGTCTGGCTCCTCCGCTCCATAGCTGTGCAGCTGGAGAGGCACAGGTTGGGTTTCATTCCGAGCCTGAAACTCTGAAAAATATGGGGAAAATTCCGCTGTACAACTCTATACTGGTTGTGCTGTCTCTGTCTTTGTCTGCATCCCTGGGTGGTCACAGTCAGTGAGCAGGGCTCAGAGCTGAGCAGATAGGCTGGAAAAAAAAGGGAGACAGCAGGGACCCCACCTGGGTTTTTTCCCGAAGCTGGTCGTCCTCAGTTCTGCTGAGAAAACACGTGCTTAAAACATGCAAGGGTTTGGTTTGTCATGTGACCTTCCTTTTCCAAATTCCAAGGGGATTCAAAAAATATATCATTCATCTATATCAAAGGAGATTTGATTAGCTCATATCTGGAAGCTAACTTAGCCAGGGTCCCATTGTCCAAGCGATTAGTCTTAATGGTCCATCTCCCAACAGTTGAATATCTCAGGTGATTTCTGTAGTTATTTTTGTATGTGCATGTACATAAGGGGTTAATGGGAAATCGGAGGATCACTAGAGGGCAGCACGGGCGGATATAAAAGCCAGACGCAAGCAGCTCCTCCCTCTCTTAGTGATTAGACTATGACGAGAGCAGGAGCATTGATCTAGCTCAGGGTGACTAGTGTGGTCAGACATAGCTACTGTATATAGACTTTGTAACCTTTCTACTGGTATTGATCTTAAAGTAAAGAACTCACACAGTTGTTAAATTAGTTACTCAAGGGCAGCACGGTGGCCTAGTGGTTAGCACAACCGCCTCACGGCGCTGAGGTCCCAGGTTCGATCCCGGCTCTGGGTCACTGTCCGTGTGGAGTTTGCACGTTCTCCCCGTGTCTGCGTGGGTTTCGCCCCCACAACCCAAAAATGTGCAGAGTAGGTGGATTGGCCACGCTAAATTGCCCCTTAATTGGAAAAAATAATTGGCTAATCTAAATTTATAAAAAAAAAATTAGTTACTCAATAAACCTTTCAATACCTCTGGACGACTTTGAGCCTTCTTCATCAAGGTACAGAAAGCCTCTTCAGCAACTGGATTGAGTAACGCATGTTACTCAAGGTAGTGCTACCAAACACACTACAGTAAGATAACTGAAGAATTTCCATAGATGCTTTGCTGATAGGATTGGAGAGTCCTTCACATTCTCCTGAAGCCATTTGCTTTGATAGTTTTTTTTTAAATTACACATTTATGGGATGTGGCTATCGCTGGTTAGGCCAGCATTTATCACCCATTCCTAATTGCCTTTGAGAAGGTGAGCTGCCTTCTTGAACCACTGCGGGACCTGTGGTGTAGGTACATCCACAGTGCTATTAGGGAGGGAGTTCCAGGATTTTGGACGGCGATATATTTCCACATCAGGATGATGAGTGACTTGGAGAGGAGCTTCCAGTTGGTGGTGTTCCCATTGATAGAACTTAATGCTTAACCTGCGCGCTCATTGGCAGAACCAGAAGCAGCCCAAAATCCCAGTCCCGCCAAATCCAATTAAGACTTATGACATTACGTGAATTGCATCTAAGTTGGTCTAGTGGGCCAGTGGCGGTGGGCACGCAGTAGGCACCATGTCCAATGGCAGCCCACCACAAAGTTCAAAAATGGGCTCCACAGGCTGCAGAATAATTCCTGTGCTGATACATGCATGCCGGGGCTGTCTCCGTTACTTGTGATCAACTAATATTCATTATAAACTCAATCCTCCAACAGCTACCTCAACTACACTTCCTCACACTCTGGAAGGACTCCATTCCATTGTCCTTGTCCCCCCATCTCTGTTGCATCGGATCTGATGATGCAACCATCCACATAAACAATTTTGAGATCTCTTTTTTCCTTGATCAAGGATTCCACCCCTTCCTCCTCCAGTGTGATTGACAGGGGCTTCGAACATGTCCACCAAGTTCTTGCACTTCTGCTCTCTCTCCTTCACCTCCCTCCCAGAACCACAATAGTGTTCCCCAGGTCGCAGTACCCACTATATTCAATTCCCCTCACTTCCCTTTATAACATTCTGAAGGGATAATTCCCTTTGTGATACCCTGGTTCAAGTCACCCTTAACATCCCATCCCATTCTCATGGCACCATTCCATGTAAACACAGGGGATGTAGCATCTACCCTTTTACCAACTCTCTCCTCCCTGTCCAGGGCCCCAAACGTTCATTCCAGATGAAGGAGCAATTTATGTGCACTTTCAATCTAGTCTACTGTAGTGCTCACAATGTGATCTCTTCAACACTGGGGAGAGCAATGGCAGACTGGGTAACCACTTTGTGGAACACCTCTGTTCAGTCTGCAAGCATGACCTGAGCTTCTGGTGGGGCTTACCATTTTAATTCTCCATCTTTCTCCTACACTGACGTCTCTATTATCAGCCTGCTGAACTGTCCCCGTGAAGTTCAATATAAATAATGGGGGCAAGGGATCAAATGCAGACAGATGTGGCATATCAAAGACTAGAGGCAAGATAAGAGAGAAAGGTATAAATATTGGAAATGAGAAAGAGGATATGACAGGAAGGGACAGAGTACAAGGCTTAAGAATAAATCAACAGGTAAGGCGAGAGGTTACAAAATTAATAAAAGGACAGATCCTAAGGCTCTGTATCTGAATGCACGTAGCATTCAAAACAGAATAAGTGACGGTGCAAACAGAGATTAATAGGTACGATTTAATATCCATTACAGAGACATGACTGAAGGATGTCAGAAATTGGGGCCTGAATGTTATCCATAGAACATCAATAGAATCCCTACAGCGCAAGAGGTCATTCGGCCCATCAAGTCTGCACTGACCCTCCAAAAGAGAACCCTACGAAGGCTAATTTCCCCCACCCTATCCCCGTAACCCAGTAACCCCACCTAACCTTTGGCACAAGGGCAAATTTAGCATGGCTAGTCCACCTAACCTGCACAATTTTGTGGTGTGGATTGAAGGGTATGTGACTTTTAAGAAAGATAGGAAGCTGGAGGGGTGGTTCTATTAATTAAAGATGACATTAGCACAATAGAGAGGGATGTCCTAATGTTAGGAAACCTGGATATGGAAGCAGTTTGGCGAGATATGAAAATTGATAAAGGCAGGAAGTCACTTGTGGGAGTCGTGTACAGGCCTCGTAACAGTTATCATTCGGTGGGACAGGGTATCAAAGAAGAAATAGTGGGAGCTTGTCAGAAAGACATGGTGATTAACATTGGGGATTTTAATCTACATATGATCTGTAATAATCAGATGAGCAAAGGTAACTTGGATGACAAATTCATAGAATATATTGGGATGATTTCCTAGATGAACACATTCTGTCACCAACCAGAGAGCAGACTATACTAGGCCTGGTTTTGTTATACGAGACAGGATTAATTAATGACCTCACAGTGAAGGCATAGAACATAATATAATTGAATTTTACATTCAGTTTGAGGGAGAAGCGTGGGTCTAAGACTAGTATTTTAAACTTAAATGAGGTGTGATGAATGTAAGAAGTTAGTGTATATATTGTATTTTATATCAATGAAGTAAGGTTTTCTCCACCAAGGAGCTCTGCTCGCTGGAACTTCGCAGTGTAGCGAGAGATTGGGACACCATTTTTAAATGGCAGCTCAATAGCCAAGGCCCCCAACGCAATTGCTCAGCCCCCCCAAGCCCCAACGCACTATGGGAGGGTTCCCAGCCCCCCAACACCCACTCAGGGCACCCCCAGCCCAATCGGCAGCACACAACAAATGCCAGCTTGTCATCTTGGCAGTGCCAATCTGGCACCCTGGCAGTGTCCTTGCCAGTTGGTAGTGCCACCTGGGCACCTTGTTAGTGCCAGGATAGAACCCAGGTGGCACTGTTTTGGTGCCAGGCTGGCAGTGCCAGGTTGTCTGGATGGCATCAGCAGTGCCATCAGAACGGCGCTCGCCCAAGGTATCCGAGGCAAGGGAGATAGATCCCAACATCTCGGGTACCACGCGAAACTGCATATTAAAGTGATACTAGCTGTCTCACTTTAATATGCAGATTTGCCAAAAAGTGATCCCACCCACAATGGACGGGATTTACATCGCAATGTCTCGACAAAATCGGGTTAGATCTCGCGAGGTGTTGATAGCCGTGTAGATCCCGGGAGCTGGTTCTCCTGGCTTCTATTGGCCACGCTGTGCCGCTCCGAGCTGCATTTTGGACACAACATAGCCATTGGATCGCACAAAGCCTTGAGGCTTGCCCTTTTTGCTATTTTTAATCATCCTAATTTTCCTTTGAACAGTGTCCCTATTTGCCTCTCAGCCTTGATTACCCTGTCTACCGTTTCTGCATTTACTATTCTTTGTTTTATTACTGTCCTTGTTTCTCTTACCCTTGTCACCCTGTTTAGGTTCCACCCCCCTGCCATTCAATTTGATGGTGGAAATATTGAACTCCCTCCCACAAACTGCTGTTAAAGTTGGGAGTTAACAGGAATTTTCCAAACTGAAACAGATAGCTTTTGTTTAATTAGTGTTTAAAGGATTATAAAACTGAGTAGATGAAATAAAATGCAAATCAGTCATGGTCTCATTAAATGGCAGAACAGACATGAGGAAGAAGAGTTTACTTCTATTCCCGCATTCCAATCTTCAGACTGAACACGTTTTCAAATTCTCACCCAGTCTGTACCTGTTGTCTGTTACAATTAATTCCTCCACCCCCTCTTCATAAAGCAAAACTAAATCTGGAGGAACGGAAATGAGCTATCATCCATTTGCTGAGACCATTATTCTCTCCCTATTGACAATTTCTGCTCCTGAACTAGAAGGCTACATGCAACTCAGCTCCCAGCAAATGCTGCAGAGAATTAAAGTATACTGTCCAAGCTACAATTCTCGGAGAAATAACAGCCAGTGCTTGAGGATAACACCACTGCTTGTGTGTCTTCACTTTCAACAGAATGAGAGGGTGGACTTGTGACTGGATTCAAACCCAAAATCCTGTCACAATGACTTTTCAAATAAAGCTGTCGGCTGCTTGAAAACACAAGTTAAAATTGCTACCATGAGGAAAGCTATGGAGGTATTTACAAACTAAAATTTTTCAACGAAAACTTTACCTTAAATTTTCTCTTCAGGCCTGATGCACCATCAATTGGACACGAGACGAAGATGTGATTTAGGGGCCTCACGGTAGCATGGTGGTTAGCATCAATGCTTCACAGCTCCAGGGTCCCAGGTTCGATTCCCGGCTGGGTCACTGTCTGTGTGGAGTCTGCACGTCCTCCCTGTGTGTGCGTGGGTTTCCTCCGGGTGCTCCGGTTTCCTCCCACAGTCCAAAGATGTGCAGGTTAGGTGGATTGGCCATGCTAAATTGCCCGTAGTGTAAGGTTAATGGGGGGGATTGTTGGGTTATACGGGTTACGTTTAAGCAGGGTGATCATTGCTCGGCACAACATTGAGGGCCGAAGGGCCTGTTCTGTGCTGTACTGTTCTAAGTCTAAACAAAGGCTTTAATGCACAAGATGTGTGCCCGGCAGCAGACGTACAGAAGAATGGCCGACTGCCGGGGAACACGGGTTCTTATATCCCGCCTTGTAGGAGGAGCTACCTACCTCTCAGCCAATCAAGAGGCACATGACTTACCCGGGCCAATGGGCAACGAGTTCGCTACACCAATGGCAGCTCACTTCTAAGGTACCGTAATACCCCTAGTCATACTACCACAAGGCCTGAGCAGGAGAACAGCGTGATCCTCTGACAGGAATCAAGAAGGACCCCGAAATGCGGCGCAGAGACCGGACACACAAACACAACGACCCTTAACTCCGTGACCCTCCGACACCTGTGCGCAGCCCACTCATGAGTCACGACCTGCACTTTGAAAAACCCTGCTATAGATGGTAGAAGTAACATCCCAGAAACAGCTGTAAATCAGGAATTAGAAAGGAGGGAGGAACTCAGGAAAATTACAATCACCAGGGAAGTGGTACTTAGCAAATTGTTGGAACTGCAGTTGACAAGTCCCCAGATCCTGATGGTTTTCACCCTAGGGTCTGAAAAGAAATGGCCAGTGAGATAGTTGATGCGTTAGTTTTCATTTTCCAAAATTAACTAGTGATGTGTTGGGCAGGCTGGGTTTATGTGGACTGCGTTTGATGCAGTGTAGAGAGACACAGGCTTCCAACACTTGATGAGATGCAACACGATTTTATTTAACATCTAACTATATTACATGCTTTTTTTAAAAAATAGTTTAAAAAAAAAATTAATTTAGATTACCCAATTATTTTTTCCAATTAAGGGGCAATTTAGTGTGGCCAATCCACCTACTCTGCACATTTTTGGGTTGTGGGGGCGAAACCCACGCAGACACGGGGAGAATGTGCAAACTCCACACAGACAGTGACCCAGAGCCGGGATCGAACCTGGGACCTCAGCGCCGTGAGGCGGTTGTGCTATCCTACTGCCCTACTATATTACATGCTTAACTGTGGGTTGACACTATGCTGACTTGACTGGAGACCTGAGGCTAGCCTGACCAGACAAACTGACTACCACATGGTGTTTGTTCTAGCTGCTGCTCACGAGCTCCGACTGTCTCAGAGGCTGGATCCCTAGAGAGTGGGAAAACTGGTGCCCTCTGGCTTTATAGTGGTCGTGTCCTGTCTGGTGATTGGCTACTGTGTTCTGTGTGTTCATTGGTCATCCTGTGTGTCAATCACTGCCTGTCTGTGCACCATCATATACCTGAATGTATATTATGACAACTAGATTTGGGGAAGATTCCATTTGATTGGAAATTAGAAAATGGAACTCCTGTATTCAAAAAGGGGGGGGTCACAGAAAGCAGGAAATATCGGCCGGTTAGCCGACATGGAATTCTCCCATTCTGAGACAAGTGCGGTGGGGGTGGCTCTGGCAGCACCTGTCCCGCCCACCAGAATAGCAGGATCCCGTGACAGATTCTGCACCTGAAACTCATTATGCACAAGTAGGTTTCCCTCTGACTCTCCTGGTGGGCTGGCAGCTGATTCATCCAACCACCCTCAGCATTATTGCCCCATTTGGACATCTGTCCACAGCATCTGGAATCTTCATGCATTCCCGTCCAGTGAAATGTGTGGTAGCCCTTTAACCCCATTATTCTGAGATTTTCATGCAGCCTTGTCGGGGTCCGGCTACCTTCCTCTCGGCCTTCCCTCTCTCTTCCCTTGTTCACCTTTTCATCTTTCTCCTTACCCCTCGGCCTGCCATTGTGAATTCTTGCCCTGCCCTCTTGTACAGCCCTCCTTCCACATTTCCCCCTTTGTTTTTGTTAGACCACTCCCCCACCTATCCCCCCCCCCCCCAGCCTCACCTTGAACTCTACCCCTAATCGAACATCGAGACTTTGCTGCAGAGCCACACAGCAGTCCTGTTCAGATGGACAATGGTGTGTAGCACCAAGGGCAAAGAGACCCCTGTATTCCCAACCCCAGGATAATAATAATCTTTATTAGTGTCACAAGTAGGCTTACATTAACACTGCAATGAAGTTACTGTGAAAAGCCCCGAGTTGTCACACTCCGCCACCTGTTTGGGTACACAGAGGGAGAATTCAGAATGTCCAATTCACCTAACAAGCACGTCTTTCGGGATTTGTGGGAAGATACCGGAGCACCCGGAGGAAACCGACGCAGACACAGGGAGAACATGCAGACTCCGCACAGACAGTGACCCAAGCCAGGAATCAAACCTGGGACCCTGGACCTGTGAAGCAACAGTGCCGACCACTGTACTACCGTGCGTACTGATCCAACTCAATGACACAGGAGGGTCCAAGAGTCAGCTGCACAGTGCTGCCCATGAAGACCAGCTCGGCCTACAGATGGAGGAGAGGAACCAGTCTGCCTTGGCAGAATGGTGTATAATGCAACAGGAGCAGTACAGCACTGTGGCAGAAAGTTGTTGCACTCGGCCCAAGTTTCTGGCAAACTAAAGACCGCCCTATGCACGCCACGCATTAGCAACTGGGTTTGATGTCAACGTAATTTCCCACTGGCATGATGCAAGTTTGAAAGGAATGAAGGGGACAATGGCAGGCAACTGTTTTAATGAGTATTCATGAGATGAAAATGATGTTTGTGCCTCCTGCCAGAGAGACATGCGACTGGCTATTAACCCACCATTGACAGAACTGCAAAGTGATTTGCCGCCAGTGGGTTTCTGACTTTGTGGCTCCCGCCTGAAAAATGCCGCCCTGCGGCCACCAAAGCCACTGAGATCTGATTGGGAGAATCTGCCCATTATAACAGGTAATTAAGGTAATCAGGCAGATTCAACAGGGAAATCATGTTCAACCAATTTATTGGAGTTCTTTGAAGAAGCATCAGCTGCTGTGGATAAAGGGGAACTGGTGGATATACTGTACTTAGATTTACAGAGACATTTCATATGGTGTCTCATCAAAGGTTATTGTGGAAAATAGAAGCTCATGGTGTGGGGGTAAGATGGTGTGCAGGGATTGAAGATTGGCTGGTGAACAGGAAACATACTCTTGGTTTAAATGGGTCTTTTTCTAGTTGGCAGGAGAGTCAAGTGCCACAGGGATCAGTGCTGGAGCCTCAACTCTTTACACTTTATTTAAATGATTTAGATGAATGGCATGGTTGCTAAATTTGTTAATGACACAAAGATAGGTAGAAAAGTATGTTGTGGAATGGACATAAGGAAGCTACAAAAGGATATAGGCAAGTTAAGTGAATTACATTGGGTATAATGTAGGAAAATGTGAAATTGTCCATTTTGAACAGGACGGATACAAAAGAAACCCATTAGCTAAATGGTGGGAGATTTCAGATGCATGAGATGCAGAGGGATTGGGTATCATATGCATGAATTGCAAAAGGCTAGTATGCAGGTGCAGCAAATAATTAGTAAAACTAATAACGTGTTATAGCAATCTCAAATCTGCATCCCTACCACCCCCGATAGCCTATCACGCCCATGCTTACCAAGAAGCTATCCATCTCTGCCGTAAAAATATTCAAAGACTCCGCTTCCACCAGCTTTTTAAGAAGAGAGTTCCAAAGAATCACGACCCTAAGTGTAAAATTTTCGCTCATCTCTGGTTTAAATGAGCAATCCCTTATTTTTAAAGTTCCCTTCTTCCCCTACAAGAGGAAACATCCTTTCCACATCCACCATCAGTACCTCTCAGGATCTTTGATGTTTCAATCAAGTTGCCTCTTACTCTTTCAAATTCCAGTGGGTGTAAGTCCAACCTCTCCAACCTTTCCTCATGACCCGCACATTCCTGGTATTAGTTTGGTAAACTTTCTCTGAACTTCTTCCGTAGCATTTACATCCTTCCTTCAATAAGATGACCAATACAGTACGCAGATGTGGTCTCACTGGTGCGCTGTATAACTGAAGCATAACCTCCCTACTTTTGTATTCAATTCCCCTCACAATTAATGATAACATTCTATTAGCTTCCCCAATTACTTGCTGTAACCTGCATTTAGACTCGCAAATCCATCAGAGCTCTGCAATCTCTCACCATTTAGATTGAATCCACATAATCCGTAGAATCCTGCAGTGCAGAAAGAGACTATTCAACCTATCGAATCAGCACCTCCAAAATTGCACTCTGCCTATGCTCACTTCCCCACCCTATCCAACCCCCGCATATTAATTATGGCCAATCCACCTAACCTGCATATCGTTGGACTGTGGGAGGAAACCAGAGCACCCAGAAGAAACCCACACATACACAGGGAGAACGTGCAAACTCCACACAGTCACCCAAGGCTGAATTCGAACCTGGGACCCTGACCCTGTGAGGCAGCAGTGCTAACCACTGTGCCACCGTGCTTCTTTTATATTCCTCATGCCAAAATGGACAATTTCACATTTTCCCACGATATTCTGTATTTGACCACTCACTTAACCTATCCATGTCACTGAAGCCTCTTGGTGTCCTCTTCACAATTTACTTTCTTTTTTTTAACAGACAATTTTATTGAGGTATTTTTGGCATTGTAAGCAGTAACAATATGCATTAGTGTGCAAATACTAATTACAAAAAACATAGTGCAAATAACAGTACCACTCTCTCAGATAGACCCGCCTATTCTTCCCCCCTACTCTACACTATTCTACCCTCCCCCCCTCCCCCTGCTGACGATTAGTTCCCTGCGAAGAAGTCGATGAATGGTTGCCACCTCCAGGCGAACCCCGATAGTGATCCTCGTAAGGCGAACTTGATTTTTTTTCCAAGCCGAGAAAGCTTGCCATGTCCGACAGCCATACTTCGGTCTTTGGGGGCTTTGAGTCCCTCCAGGCCAACAGTATCCGTTGCCGGGCTATCAGGGAAACAATGGCCACAACGTCGGCCTCTATCCCCTCCTGTACTCCCGGGTCTTCCGACACCCTCGCCACCTCTGGACTCATCGCCACTCTTGTTTTCAGCACCCGGGATATGACGTCCGCAAATCCCTGAGTTTTGGACACGCCCAGAACATGTGGACATGGTTCGCTGGTCCTCCCCCACATCTAGCACACTTGTCCTCCAGCCCAAAGAATTTGCTCATCCGGGCCACCGTCATGTGGGCCCGGTGAACCACCTTGAACTGAATCAGGCCGAGCCTGGCACATGTTGCGGTTCCATTTACCCTCCTCAGAGCGTCTGCCCATTCGCCTCCCTCCAACTCCTCACCAAGCTCCTCCTCCCACTTAAGTTTCAGTTCCTCAGTCCCCGTGTCCTCCGCTCCCATAAGCGCCTTATAAATATCTGAGACTCTCCCCTCTCCTACCTCACCCCTGGAAATTACCCTGTCCTGGATCCCCCTTGGTGGAAGGCGTGGAAAGGACGGGACCTGTCTACGTGCAAAGTCCCGCACCTGCAAGTACCGAAAGTCATTCACCCTTGCCAGCCCAAACTTCTCCTCCAGCGCCCTCATGTTCACGAAGCTCCCGTCCAGGAACAAGTCGAACATCCTTCCCACCCCCGCCCTCCGCCACGCTCGAAACGCGCCATCCATCTTCCCCGGGACAAATCGGTGGTTGTCACATATTGGGGACCAGATCGACGCTCCCACTTCCCCTGCATGCTTCCTCCATTGGCCCCAAATCCGCAAAGCCGCCACCACTATCGGGCTGGTGGAGTACCTGGCCGGCGGGAACGGCAGGGGAGCCGTGACCAGGGCTGCCAAGCTGGTGCCCCTGTACGAAGCAGCCTCCACCCGCTCCCAAACCGACCCGTACCCACCATCCATTTCCTTATCATGGCTATGTTAGCCGCCCAGTAGTAGTTGCTGAGGTTCGGCAACGCCAGCCCCCCCTCGCTACGGTTCCGTTCCAGCATCCCCCTCTTTACCCGCGGGGACTTCCCCACCCAAACAAATCCCAGGATGATTTTATTGATTCTTTTAAAGAAGGACCGCGGAATGAAAATAGGGAGACACTGAAAAATAAACAGGAATCTCGGGAGGATCGTCATCTTCACTGTCTGTACTCTCCCCGCTAGTGACAGCGGGAGTGCATCCCACCTCCGAAACTCGCTCCTCATTTGCTCCACCAGCCAAGTTGGACAAGTTCAACCTATGCATCTTACCCCAGTCGCGTGCCACTTGTATCCCTAGATACCTAAAACTTTCCCCAACCAGCCTAAATGGTAGCTCCCTCAGCCTATTCTCCTGACCCCTCGCCTGCACCACAAACATCTCACTTTTTGCCATGTTCAACTTGTAGCCCGAAAACCGGCCAAACTCCCCTAGGATTTCCATAATCCCGTCCATCCCTGCCGCTGGATCTGACACATACAAAAGCAGGTCATCCGCGTAGAGCGAGACCTTGTGTTCTATCCCCCCCTGACCATTCCCTTCCATCCCCTTGCTGCTCTCAGAGCAATTGCCAGCGGTTCTATGGCCAACGCAAACAGCAGTGGAGAGAGGGGGCATCCCTGTCTTGTCCCGCGGTGTCTAAAATACTCAGATGTCGTCCTGTTCGTCCTTACACTAGCCTCCGGGGCCTGATATAGCAGTTTAACCCAGTCCACAAACCCCTCTCCAATCCCAAACCGTCCCAATACCTCCCATAAATAGTCCCACTCCACCCAGTCAAAAGCCTTTTCGGCATCCATTGCCACCACTACCTCCACCTCTCTGCCCTCCGGGGGCATCATAATCACATTGAGTAGCCTTCTTAGATTGGCTACCAGCTGCCTGCCCTTAACAAACCCCGTTTGGTCCTCCGCAATCACGTCCGGTACGTAGTCTTCGATTCTGGACGCCAGGATCTTGGCCAGCAGTTTAGCGTCCACATTAATCAGGGAGATTGGCCTATAGGACCCACAGACATCCGTATCCTTATCCCGTTTTAATATCAGCGAGATGGTGGTTTGTGACATCGTCAGGGGTAACACCCCATTGTCCCTTGCCTCGTTAAACACCCTAACCAGCGCCGGCCCCAGTATACCCGCAAACCTTTGTAGAACTCCACTGGATACCCATCCGGCCCCGGGTTTACCCGACTGCATAGCCTTCAGGCCCCCCATTACTTCTTCAGCTCTAATCGGGGCCCCCAGCCCCACTACCATCCCCCTGCCCACCTTTGGGAAGGTCAGCCCATCTAAGAAGTGCCCCATGGGGACTTGACTTCCGGGCGGCGAGCGAGGAGGTCGCAGGGAGAGGGGCTCCCGCAAGCGGCAGACAAGAAGAACAAACCCCCCCCGACAGGCCGGACGGCGGAGGAGGAGCGCCGGCAGAGGAGCCGGAGCGGAGGAGCCGGAGCGGCAGCGGAGGAGCCGGAGCGGAGGAGCCGGAGCGGCAGCGGAGGAGCCGGAGCGGAGGAGCCGGAGCGGCAGCGGAGGGGGGCCCAACAGCAGCAGGTCCATCCCCTCTCCCTCCCCCCCCCCCCCCCCACGCGGGCCAGGAGCGGTGCGGCGGCGGCGGCCCCTCTTCTCTTCCCCCCCCCCCCCCCCACGCGGGCCAGGAGCGGTGCGGCGGCGGCGGCCCCTCTTCTCTTCCCCCCCCCCCCCCCACGCGGGCCAGGAGCGGTGCGGCGGAGGCCCCTCTTCTCTCTTCCCCCCCCCCCCCCAACCAGCAGCGGGGACCCCCCCCCCCCCAGCCAGCAGCGGGGACCCCCCCCCCAGCCAGCAGCGGGGACACCCCCCCCCCCCCCAGCCAGCAGCGGGGACAACCCCCCCCCAGCCAGCAGCGGGGACACCACCCCCCCCCCAGCCAGCAGCGGGGACACCCCCCCCCCCAGCCAGCAGCGGGGACACTCCCCCCCCCCCAGCCAGCAGCGGGGACACCCCCCCCAGCCAGCAGCGGGGACACCCCCCACCCCCCCCCCCCCAGCCAGCAGCGGGGACCCCCCCCACCCCCCCCCCCCAGCCAGCAGCGGGGACACCCCCCCCCCAAGCCAGCAGCGGGGACACCCCCCCCCCCCAACCGGCAGCGACCACCGGCCCACCCGCCCCTCCCCCCCCCCCCCCCCCCCCCAACTGCAGTGACCACCACGTGGCAAGGACAAAGAGACAAAGGGACTCTCTCTCTCTCTCTCCTGGTTGAGTGGGGAGAGAAGACAAAAGAAAAAAGAGACTTGTATCTCTGTTCTTCCCAAAAGAAAACTGGTAAAGAGAAAAGGGGTAGGGGAAATAAATTTATAAAAAAAAAAATATATATATATATATATATATACATATATAGATATATAATAATAAATAAAATAAAAATAGGGTGCGGAAAAGGGGGAAAAGAAGAACAAGGAGAGAAGAAAAGATGAAGGGGAAGGGGGGAGAAAAAAGTGCCAGAAGGGAGCCAAGAGAAAGGGGGCACCGGAAGTAGACGGGGCAAAGGGCAAGCCAGCTCGGGCGAACGAGTCAACACGCGAAGCGGCGGGAAGGATGTTTCGCCGCATCTAGAAGAGCTGGACGGGCGGGCAACCTCTCCCCTGGGGTTAGAGGGGGGCGTGAATTGGAAGGAAGCCTTTGCCGAGGTGGTGAGGGAGCAGCTGCAGGCAATCAAGGCAGAGTTAAAAGCAGACGCAGAGGCCGCAGCACAGGCAGCAGTGACCAGGGCCATGTCAGGGGTGCAGCAGGTTCTGACCAGATTGGAGAAGAAAGTGGATGCCCAAGGGAAGATACTGGAAGCCCAAGGGAAGATACTGGAAGCCCAGGGGGCAACCATTAAAGAGCTGGAGAAGGCAGCGACTGACGCGAGCGACCGGGTCATATCCCTGGAGAGGGGAATGGTGAAACTGAGTGCAACACAGGGGAGCCTGAAGGGCAGGGTAGACGACCAGGAGATCAGCTCGAGAAGGCAAAATATTAAGATAGTGGGCCTGCCAGAGGGGATAGAGGGTAGAAATCCCACAACATTCGTGGCTGCGATGCTGGGCTCCTTAGTGGGGCGGGAAACTTTTCCCACCCCACCGGAAATGGACAGAGCTCATCGGTCACTGCGCCCGAAGCCCAAGGAAGGGGAAAAACCGAGAGCAGTTATAGCCAGACTGCACCGGTACCGGGATAGGGAGACAATCCTGCGCTGGGCCAAGGAGAATAGAGCCTGCAATTGGGACGGGCACGCCATCCGAATCTACGAGGATTTTGGAGCGGACATAGCTAAGAGACGGGCGGAGTTCAACAGAGCGAAAGCAGCTCTCTATAAGAACAAAGTACGTTTTGGTATGCTGTACCCAGCAAAACTCTGGGTCACATACCAACACAAGGAATATTTCTTTACAGCCCCTGCCGAGGCGAATAGATTCGTCGAGGAGCACGGGCTGGAAAAACGCCATGGGAAGTAGGGACGAGGGGCCCATGGCAAGGAGATACGTCATGCCGACGGGGGGGTGGGGAGGGGCGAGGCAAAGCCAGCCCCCTCCCCCCTGGCAGGAACACCCAGAACGGAAAACAACCCAATGCCCAAGGGCCCGCTCCAGGTGGGAGGCCAGGCCCCGGCACGAGGGAACGGGAGTACTGGAGAGGGGAGAGGGGAAGCGGGACAGCAACCTCCGAGAGGGGAGCCACCGTGCTAGCAGGAAAGCTAGCGAAGGGGGCGCGCAACAGAGCAGGGCCGAAGCGCACCCCAAAAGGGGGGAAGGCGCCAGGCAGGGGAGGGGGGGGATCACCCATCAAAGGTGGGAGAGCAAATGGGGACAGGAATGGGGGAGAGAGGGGCAATGGAGGGGTATACAGGGGTATCCCCGAAAGGGATAGAGCGGGGGGGGGGGGGGGGGCACTCGGGGGGGCGAGAGACCAGGGAGGGGAAATGCAGGGACGAAGGAACAAAAGAGGCCAGTAAGGGAATAGGGCCACAAAGTGCCACAGACAAGGGCTCGAAACAGGGAACTGCTGCAAGCACCCACCCAGTACGGTCTGTGGGTGAAGGGGCCCCCCGGAGTGCAGGGGACTACCCGCGTGGCGGACACACAGTGGACGGCCATGGCGGGTGTCCCCGGGACAAGGGGGAACCCCGGAGCGCAGGGACCCGACCGCATGGGGAGAGCAGTGATAGTGGACATCCTGGACGGCCCCCTAACAAAGGGAAACCCCAGAGGGCAGGGGCGCGTCCACCGGACAAATATGGTTAACCCCACAGGAGCAAGGGGGCAGAAGCCCCCACCAGAATAGTCACCTGGAACGTAAGGGGACTTAACGGCCCAGTGAAGAGATCTAGAGTCCTCACCCACCTTAGAAACATGAGGGCCGACATAGTCTTCCTCCAAGAGACGCACTTGAGGGAGCAGGACCAACTGCGGGTAAGAAGGGCTGGGTGGGACAAACCTATCATTCCTGTTATGGGGCAAGGGCCAGGGGGGTGGCGATCCTGATTGGCAAGAGGACAATGTTTAGGGCGACAAAGACGGTTACGGACCCAGGGGGACGGTATGTCATGGTCAGCGGGGCCCTGGATGGGGCGCCGGTAGTTCTAGTTAACGTGTACGCGCCCAACTGGGACGACACGAGCTTCATCTAAAAGACCATGGCAGAAATCCCGGACATAGCGACGCACCGACTAATCATGGGGGGGGACTTCAACTGTGTACAGGACCCAACGACGGACAGATCAAACCCCAGAACGGGGAAAACCTCAAACATGGCAAGGGAACTCAGCCACTATATGGAGCAGATGGGAGCAGTAGACCCCTGGAGATTCGCCCACCCGGGGGAGAAAGAAGTCTCTTTCTTCTCCCCAGTACACAACGTGTACACCAGAATTGACTTCTTTGTGGTGGGGAAAACGGTGCTTCCAGAGATAGACAAGGTGGAATACTCCGCAATTGTGATATCAGACCACGCTCCACACTACATGGATGTGCGGCTAGAGACGGGAAGGGCCCAGCGCCCCAAATGGAGGCTGGACGGTGCCTTACTAGCTGACAAGGCCTTCAGCGAAAGGATAGCGCAGGCCATAGCGGAGTACACTGAGATCAACCAAAACGGGGAGGTCTCACCCTCCACGTTCTGGGAAGCGCTTAAGGCCGTACTAAGAGGGGAAATCATAGCCTACAAAGCGCGAAGAGATAGGGAGGAAAGGGTGGCTAGGCAGAAGCTGATCGACTCCATACTGGAGGTAGACCATAAATACTCCGAGGCCCCGACTGTAGAACTCCTGGCGGAGAGAAAAGAACTACAAAGGAACTTTGACCTGCTCTCCACCAGGAAAGCAGTACACCAACTCCGCCAGGCACGCGGGGCCCTATACGAACACGGAGACAAAGCCAGCCGCCTGTTGGCCCACCAGCTGAGAAAGCAGGCAGCCAGCAGAGAAATTGCGCAAATCAGAGATACCAGAGGCACGTTGGAAACAGAACCAGAGAGGATTAACAAAACCTTCAAGGCCTTCTACCAAGAGCTGTACACCTCAGAGCCCCCAACGGGGAAGGCTGGGATGAACCGGTTTCTTGACGGACTGAACATACCAGTTGTGGGAGAGGGCAGAAAACGGGATCTGGAAGCACCACTAGCACTGGGAGAGATCATGGACAGCATTAGCTCCATGCAGGCGGGGAAGGCGCCGGGACCGGACGGATTCCCGGCGGACTTCTACAAAAAATTTGCGACAGCGCTGGCCCCGCACCTGTGGGAGATGTTCACAGACTCGCTAGCTAGGGGCACGTTGCCACCCACGTTAGCACAGGCCTCAATCTCGCTGATACCTAAGAAAGACAAAGACCCAACGGAATGTGGGTCATACAGACCCATATCTCTGCTGAATGCAGACGCCAAAATACTGGCCAAAATCCTAGCCAAAAGGCTAGAAGACTGTGTACCTGAGGTGGTCACAGAGGACCAGACGGGCTTTGTCAAAGGTAGACAGCTGACCGCGAACATCAGGCGCCTGCTGAACGTGATAATGACCCCCTCCGGGGAGAGAACACAAGAGGTGATCGTCTCCCTGGACGCAGAAAAGGCCTTCGACAGAGTCGAGTGGAAATACCTCATAGAGGTACTGGAGCGGTTCGGGCTTGGAACAGGGTTCACCGCTTGGGTAAAGCTCCTGTACAACGCTCCCATGGCGAGTGTACAGACCAACAATACCAACTCCCAATACTTCCAGCTGCACAGGGGCACCAGACAAGGATGCCCACTGTCCCCGCTGCTGTTCGCACTAGCAATTGAACCGCTAGCAATCGCGCTCAGGGCAGCAAAAAATTGGAGGGGGATCCGAAGGGGAGGTAGAGAGCACAGAGTCTCACTCTATGCGGATGATCTGCTCCTCTATATCTCGGACCCACAAAGCAGCATGGACGGAATCATAGCGCTCCTGAAAGAGTTTGGAGCCTTCTCGGGCTACAAACTCAACATGAGCAAAAGTGAGATCTTCCCATTACACCCGCAAGGGGGGGGGGGGGGGGCAGCACTAAAGGGGCTGCCGTTCAAACAAGCCCGACATAAATTCCGCTACCTGGGGATCCAAATAGCCCATGACTGGAAAGGGATCCACAAATGGAACCTCACCAGCCTGACGGAGGAAGTTAAAAAGGACCTGCAAAGATGGAACACACTCCCGCTCTCCCTCGCGGGGAGAGTTCAGACGATCAAAATGAACGTACTGCCCAGGTTCCTCTTCCTGTTTAGATCCATTCCGATCTACATCCCCAAGGCCTTTTTCAAAGCGCTGGACAAACTCATCATGGCGTTCGTATGGGGGGGTAAAAATGCTAGGATCCCAAAGAAGGTCTTACAAAAAACAAAAACCAGGGGAGGGTTAGCCCTCCCGAATCTACAATTCTACCACTGGGCAGCAACAGCCGAGCGAGTAAGGGGATGGATCCAGGAGCCAGAAGCTGAGTGGGTGCGTGCGGAGGAGGCCTCCTGCATGGGAACCTCCCTCCGGGCCCTCGCCACGGCAGCACTCCCATCCCCACCCAAAAAACACTCCAGCAGCCCAGTGGTGACAGCCACCCTCCAATCCTGGAACCAACTGCGGCAGCAACTTGGCCTGACCAAAATGTCGAACAGGGCTCCCATCTGCAACAACCATAGGTTCAAACCAGCACTGACCGACGCCACCTTCAAAAGGTGGAGGCAGGACGGGGGAACACTGACAGTCAGGGACCTATACACGGACGACAGGATCGCAACACTGGACGAACTGACAGAGAAATTTCAGCTAGCTGGGGGGAACGAGCTACGGTACCTGCAGCTCAAAAACTTCCTACGAAAGGAGACAAGGATGTACCCACAACCGCCACGACAGACACTACTGGAAGACCTACTGGACGCAAGTATCCTAGATAAAGGGAACTGTAGTGACATGTATGACCGACTGGTAGATAGGGACGACACCGTACTGGACGCAACAAGGAGGAAATGGGAGGACGACCTGGGGATGGAGATAGGGTGGGGACTCTGGAGCGAAGCACTGCATAGGGTCAACTCCACCTCCACGTGCGCAAGGCTCAGCCTGACGCAACTAAAAGTGGTACATAGAGCCCACTTAACAAGAACCCGTATGAGTAGGTTCTTCCCGGAGGTGGAAGACAGATGTGAACGGTGCCAAAGAGGCCCGGCCAACCACGCCCACATGTTCTGGTCTTGCCCCAGACTTGTGGAGTACTGGACAGCCTTCTTCGAGGCTATGTCCAAAGTGGTGGGGGTGAGGGTGGAGCCATGCCCGATAGTGGCGGTCTTCGGGGTTTCAGACCAGCCAGATCTATTCCTGGGGAGGAGGGCGGACGCCCTTGCCTTTGCCTCCCTGATCGCCCGCCGTAGAATCCTGTTTGGCTGGCGGTCAGCAGCACCGCCCAGAGCTGCGGACTGGCTGTCCGACCTCTCGGAATCTCTCCAAATGGAGAAAATCAAATTTGCCATCCGAGGGTCGGACGACGGCTTCCACAGAACGTGGGAGCCATTCATGCAACTGTTCCGGGACCTATTTGTGGCCAATGTACAAGAGGAAGAATAGTCGGGGGAAGGTAGCGGGAGGGGGGGGGGCTACAGGTTCGTTACGGGGGTTCGATGGCTAGCTAAGGCCCAAAACCAAGCTAAATAAACATGTTGAGGGGGGGGGGGGGGGGGGCGCAGTTACTACTACGAAGATGCTTACCTGTAAATATGTATGTTAATTTTTGCGTGTTTGGTTTTTTTTTTTGTTTTGTCTCTCTCTCCTAACAATTTGTAATTTGTTCAATATAAAATATGAAAACTGAATAAAAACATTTATAAAAAAAAAAAGAAGTGCCTCATCCCCTCCGATCCCGTGCTGTAAAAGTCCCTGAATACCCTGTTCAATCCTGCCAGGTCTCCCACCCAGTTCCCTGCCCCGTCCATTACCGTCCCTATTTCCCTGGCCGCCTCCCTCTTCCTAAGTTGCTGTGCCAGCATTCTGCTGGCTTTCTCCCCATACTCATACACCGCGCCCATGGCCTTTCTGAGTTGCTCTACGGCCTTCCCAGTGGATAGCGCTCCCAGCTCCGCCTGCAGTCTCCGTCGTTCCCTAAGTAGCTCTGCCCTCACGGACTCCGCATATTCCCTATCCGTCCATATCATCTCCTGCACCAGTCTGTCCATCTCTGCCCTATCCGTTCTGTCCCTATGGGTTCAGATTGAGATCAGTTCCCCTCTCACCACCCGCCTTCAGCGCCTCCCAGAGCACCGCTGCTGAGACTTCCCCTGTATCGTTGACCTGCAGGTAGTCCTGCATGCATTTCCCCACTCTCTCTCACACACCCTCTCCTCTGCCAACAATCCCACCTCTAACCTCCATTGTGGGCGCTGGTAACTTTCTTTACAGACCAACAGGTCGACCCAATGTGGAGCATGGTCTGAAATAGTGATCGCCGAGTATTCTGTATCCCTCACCCCCTCCAAAAAGTCCCTACTCATAATAAAGAAGTCAATACGAGAATAAACCTTGTGAACATGTGAATAGAACGAGAACTCCTTCCCCGTCGGCCGGCTGATTCTCCAGGGGTCTACCCCCCCCATTTGTTCCATGAACCCTCTCAGTTCCCTTGCCATTGCCGGGACCCTGCCCGTTCTGGAGCACGACCGGTCCAGGTCGGGGTCGAGGACTGTATTAAAGTCCCCACCCATAATCAACTTGTGCGAATCCAAGTCGGGATTTTCCCCAGCAGCCTTTTTTTTTATAAATGTTTTTTTATTGAGTTTTCATATTTTATATATGACAAATTACAAGTTATTAGAGAGAGAGAAAAAAAAAAAGGAAAACACAAAAATTTAACATGAATATTTACAGGTAAGCATCTTCATAACAATAATTGTGGCCGCCCCCTTTAGCCAGCATACATATTTTACATTCCCCAATATGGCCGAGGCACATGTTTATAGGCATTTATTTATAGTTTGGTTTTGGGCCTTGGCTTGCCATCAAACCCCCATACCGAGCCCGTAGCCCCCCCCCCCCCCCCCCCGGCTACCTTCCCCCGATTTCCGTCCATTTTCCCCTGGTTCTTGGCCACCCGACTATTCTTCCTCATGTACGTTGGCCACAAACAGGTCCCGGAACAGTTGCATGAATGGCTCCCACGTTCTGTGGAAGCCGTCGTCCGACCCTCGGATGGCGAATTTGATTTTCTCCATTTGGAGAGATTCCGAGAGGTCGGACAGCCAGTCTGCAGCTCTGGGTGGTGCTGCTGACCGCCAGCCAAACAGGATTCTACGGCGGGCAATCAGGGAGGCAAAGGCAAGGGCGTCCGCCCTCCTCCCCAGGAATAGATCTGGCTGGTCTGAAACCCCGAAGACCGCCACTATCGGGCATGGCTCCACCCTCACCCCCACCACTTTGGACATAGCCTCGAAGAAGGCTGTCCAGTACTCCACAAGTCTGGGGCAAGACCAGAACATGTGGGCGTGGTTGGCCGGGCCTCTCTGGCACCGCTCACATTTGTCCTCCACCTCCGGGAAGAACCTACTCATACGGTTTCTCGTTAAGTGGGCTCTATGTACCACTTTTAGTTGCGCAGGCTGAGCCTTGCGCACGTGGAGGTGGAGTTGACCCTATGCAGTGCTTCGCTCCAGAGTCCCCACCCTATCTCCATCCCCAGGTCGTCCTCCCATTTCCTTCTTGTTGCGTCCAGTACGGTGTCGTCCCTATCTACCAGTCGGTCATACATGTCACTACAGTTCCCTTTCTCTAGGATACTTGCGTCCAGTAGGTCCTCCAATAGTGTCTGTCGTGGCGGTTGTGGGTACGTCCTTGTCTCCTTTCGTAGGAAGTTTTTGAGCTGCAGGTACCGTAGCTCGTTCCCCCCAGCTAGCTGAAATTTCTCTGTCAGTTCGTCCAGTGTTGCGATCCTGTCGTCCGTGTATAGGTCCCTGACTGTCAGTGTCCCCCCGTCCTGCCTCCACCTTTTGAAGGTGGCGTCGGTCAGTGCTGGTTTGAACCTATGGTTGTTGCAGATGGGAGCCTTGTCCGACATTTTGTACAGGCCAAATTGCTGCCGCAGTTGGTTCCAGGATTGGAGGGTGGCTGTCACCACTGGGCTGGTGGAGTGTTTTTTGGGTGGGGATGGGTGTCCTGCCGTGGCGAGGGCCCGGAGGGAGGTTCCCATGCAGGAGGCCTCCTCCGCACGCACCCACTCTGCTTCTGGCTCCTGGATCCATCCCCTTACTCGCTCGGCTGTTGCCGCCCAGTGGTAGAATTGTAGATTCGGGAGGGCTAGCCCCCCCCTGGATTTTGTTTTTTGTATGACCTTCTTTGGGATCCTAGCATTTTTACCCCCCCATACGAACGCCATGATATGTTTGTCCAGCGCTTTGAAAAAGGCCTTGGGGATGTAGATCGGAATGGATCTAAACAGGAAAAGGAACCTGGGCAGTACGTTCATTGTGATCGTCTGGACTCTCCCCGCGAGGGAAAGCGGGAGTGTGTTCCATCTTTGCAGGTCCTTTTTAACTTCCTCCGTCAGGCTGGTGAGGTTCCATTTGTGGACCCCTTTCCAGTCATGGGCTATTTGGATCCCCAGGTAGCGGAATTTATTTCGGGCTTGTTTGAACGGCAGCCCCTTTAGTGCTGCCCCCCCCCCCCCCCCCCCCCCCCCCTTGCGGGTGTACTGGGAAGATCTCACTTTTGCTCATGTTGAGTTTGTAGCCCGAGAAGGCTCCAAACTCTTTCAGGAGCGCTATGATTCCGTCCATGCTGCTTTGTGGGTCCGAGATATAGAGGAGCAGATCATCCGCATAGAGTGAGACTCTGTGCTCTCTACCTCCCCTTCGGATCCCCCTCCAATTTTTTGCTGCCCTGAGCGCGATTGCTAGCGGTTCGATTGCTAGTGCGAACAGCAGCGGGGACAGTGGGCATCCTTGTCTGGTGCCCCTGTGCAGCTGGAAGTATTGGGAGTTGGTATTGTTGGTCCGTACACTCGCCATGGGAGCGTTGTATAGGAGCTTTACCCAAGCGGTGAACCCTGTTCCAAGCCCGAACCGCTCCAGTACCTCTATGAGATATTTCCATTCGACTCTGTCGAAGGCCTTTTCTGCGTCCAGGGAGACGATCACCTCTTGTGTTCTCTCCCCGGAGGGGGTCATTATCACGTTCAGCAGGCGCCTGATGTTCGCGGTAAGCTGTCTACCTTTGACGAAGCCCGTCTGGTCCTCTGTGACCACCTCAGGTACACAGTCTTCTAGCCTTTTGGCTAGGATTTCCCCAGCAGCCTTTTGATGAAATCTACATCATCCCAGTTTGGAGCGTAAACATTCACTAGAACCACCTTCACCCCCTCAAGCTTGCCTCGGACCATAAGAAGTCTCCCACCCCCATCCGCAATTGCTGTCTGCCTCAAATTTAACTCGTTTGTTAATCATGATCCTGACCTCCCTGGTCTTAGCGTCAAGCCCCGAATGGAAGACCTGGCTAACCCAGCCCTTCCGTAATCTAATCTGGTCCGCCACTTTCAGATGTGTCTCCTGCAGTAACATTACATCCGCCTTCAGAGCCCGTAAGTGCGCGAACATACGTATCCTCTTGCCCGGCCCGTTTAATCCTCTAACATTCCAGGTGATCAGCCTGGTTGGAGGGCACCCTGCCCCCACCCCCCCTACGCCGATCAGCCATCCCCCTTCTTGGGCCCACACCCTGCCCATGTGCAGTGCCTCCTCTGGTCCGCCTCTTGTCAGCTCCCACACCTGACCTCTTCCCTGTAACCTGGTTCAGTTCCCTCCCTCGTCAGCAGATCATCCCCCCCCCCCCCCCCCCCCCCCCCCCAGCAACAACCCCTTGTAACCTAACCCAGGCTATATACTGGCTGTATACACACCCCTCACCTCGCTCCCGTTGACTAGCTTAAAGCAGCTAGCCTGGTGGCTCTCAACTCCGGCGACACCATGTCTCACACCTATTGTCCCCCTGCTGCCCTCTCTCTCTCTCTCTCTCTCTCTCTCTCCTCCCCCCCCCCCCCCCCCCCCCCCCCCCCCCCCCCCAATCAACACCACCTCCCCAGAACAGCCCTGTTTGAGCAATCGTTCTGGGACCAAGACAGAGAGAAAACAAACAAAGAACAAAGCAACATTCCCAGAAGAAAAAAAGCAAAGAGAGCCCGAACAGCCCCCCAGCACCCAACAACTTAAACTTTAACTATCACTTTGGATTTAACTTTTAAACTTTCAAACAGGCAAACACAAACACAAGAACACCCCCAATTTTAAATAAAAGAGCATGCCGAATGGCATCGCTGACACGAAGGGCAATCTGTGAACAACTGCAGACATCCCTTAGTACACTCTAACTTGAGTCCATGGGTCCTCAGTTCGGCACCTGTCCATGCCCCTTAGCGAAGTCCATTGCTTCCTCCGGGTCGTCAAAATAATGTTGCCGTTCCCGTTATGTGACACAAAGCCGCGCCGGGAAAAGTAGCCCAAACTTGACCTTCTTTTTAAACAGAATCTCTTTAATTTGTCTGTAGGCTGCCCTCCTTCTGGCCACCGCCTGGCTCAGATCCTGGTAGATGCGCAGGACACTTGTTCTATGAGCAGCTCCTCGTGCTCTTGGCCCACTGTAGAACCCGCACCTTGTCCACGAACCTATGGAACCTGACCACCATTGCCCGGGGGGGCCCCCCACCTCGTGGCTGCCTCGCCCGCACTCTGTGTGCCCTGTCCAGCTCCAACGGACGCGGGAAGAAATCATCCCCCTCCAGCTTCTACAGCATGTCTGCCACATATGCCGTGGCATCCACTCCCATGGCCCCCTCCGGGAGCCCAATGATTCTCAGATTCTGCCGGCGAGACCTGTTTTCCAGGTCCACCAGCTTGTCCATCCGCCTTGCTTGCTGTTCCTTCAACTATCTAATTTCCACGTCCGCTACCGTTTGGAAATCCGCCTGCTCTTCCACTGTCTTCTCCAGTGCCTGGACCTTCTTATCATGAGCGTTCAGCCTCTGCTCCAGTCGCTCCACCGCTTTCTGGAGCGGTTCCAAATTCTCCTGCTTCAGTACTACGAAGCTCTCCTTCATGACCTGCAGCATGTTGTCCAGTGCTGCCTGGACCGTCCTTTCTGTGGTCCGTTCATCTTGAGCTTCCGCACCACCTTTGTTCAGCCCCTTCTTCGCCTGTTTTCGCTCCCTTCTGTTCCTTAAGTCCATACAACTCTGTATGGATTCAGATCTAGAGTGCTATTGCTTTTCACTCCAGCGCTCAAAAGTTCAAAAATGTCGGGGGAAAAGGTCTTAAAGTCAGACCGGAGCGAGAGCCACCAAATGTGCGACTTACTCCCTCATAGCCGCCACCGGAAGTACACAATTTACTTTCTGACATCTCTTTGCATCATCAGCAAATTTGGCACTCATCCCTTCAATACCTTCAGCCAATCATTTATATAAATATAAATCGTATTTTGTACAGTTTCTGTTTTTGAACTTAAATAAGGACAATTATGAGGGTACGAAAGCAGAACTGGCTAAAGTGAACTGGGAAATTAGGTTAAGGGATAGGTCAAGAGAGATGCAGTGGCAACATTTAGGGGGATATTGCAAAATGCGCAGAATATACACATTCCAATGACTGGGAAAAAGTCCAAGGGCCACCAGCAAATAATTGTGCAAACGCAGTGGCACATCAGAAATTGGACACGATATAAGGAACAACACTGTAATAATCCTGGAATTCCACACCATTCTGGAGTAGATAACAGTCTGAAGATTTTATTGACATTAACCTTTGAACAATCACTTCCATTGGTGGCCCTTGTATTTCCCCCTATTGATACATTGCTCCTCAGATACCCCCTTCAGATCCCTGAGTGTGACTTCACAGAGTGAGCTGCTGGCAGTTTAATGAGTGAGAGAATCTTAAGGGATAATCTCTTTCTAAAAATGTAATTTCTTTTGCATTTAGCATTTAAGTAAAATCCACTCGTAAGTAAGCAAGCATCAACAGCTTTCTTTAGTGAACGAGGTAGATAGGTTAATGTGGTTAGTAGCAGAGCTGACTCATCTGGGTCTCAGCTAGCATTAATACGGGGCGGGGGGAATGAGAAAGTGAATCAGTGAGTGGGTGAGTGATAGGCGAGTGAGTAGGTGAGTGAGTGAGTGATAGGTGAGTGAGTAAGTGGATGAGGAGGTGGGTGAGAGAGTAGGTGAGTGTGGTGATATGATCTGCATACTTGTCTGCCATTGGGCCAGAACATCGGCTTACCATTGGCCCTGGTCGGTCATGTGCCTCTCGACCGATTGGCCGAGAGGCTGAGTTAACCACGCCTCTATTAACGAGGTATAAATGGTCAGACGCCTGACGATCGTCCCTTTCCATTGTAGACGATCGCAGAGCTGTGTTCTAGTCAATTAAAGCCAGACTTTGGTAAATCACTCGCCTCGCGTACAATTGATGGTACATCAACTTAATTGACTACGACTTTGAAGATGGAGTTCCGCATCAAGCCCGAATGCCTCCGCATCAGCCCGCAAACTCCGAACTCTGCAGAACTTTTCCAACTCTGGCTGACTTGCCTCGAAGGGTTCCTAGCATCTACAACCACCCCCCCCACCGGGGCACAAAAGCTGCACGTCCTCCACTCCAGCGTGGGTATCGACGCTTACGCAATAACCAAAGAGGAAATGGATTATGATGACGCTATACAAAAGCTAAAAGGACAATTCATCAAACCGGTCAACAGGGTATTCGCTCGACATCTGCTGGCCACCAGAAAGCAGGTCCCCGGTGAGTCTCTAGGCCAATATGCCCGGGCCCTCTATGCCCTGGGGAGAGGTTGCTCCTGTGTAGCGGTGTTGGCTACAGAGCACATGGAGCTACTGATCAGAGACGCTTACGTGGCTGGGATGCTGTCTCCCGTGATCCGCCAGCGGATGCTGGAAAGAGACGAACTCAGTTTAACGGAGACGCTGTCTCTCTCCGCCTCCCTGGAGGTCGCAGATCTAAGCGCTCGCACCTATGGCCCTGTCCAGGCCTCCTGGCACGCTTCCCACCCGCCACCCGCCGCTCCCGACCTCCCTCAGGCTTGTGCCGCGGGACGCCCCGATAAATCCGCGGGGCCCCGCTGCTACTTTTGCGGGTACGCTAAACACCCTCGCTCGCGCTGCCCAGCCCGCTCTGCCCTCTGTAAGAGCTGCGGGAAGAAGGGCCACTACTCCACGGTCTGCCAGGCCAAAACGCTATCTGCAGCGCTTCTGGAAGCTGCACAGCACTCCCCCCCCCCCCCCCCCCCCCCCCCCCCCCCCGCCCCCAGGCCTCTGCGAACGGCCTGTGTGCCTCTCTCTCTCCCCCAGGGCCCCCCCCAGCCGCTCCCGACGCGCGCACCGCCGGCCGACAAGCGCACCTCCCCGGCCCCTCCCGGTCTCTGCCGGCCCGCCCCGCACGTTTCTCTCCCCGCCCCTGGGCCCCGGCGCCCGACCGGCTCGCCTCTCCGGGCCCTGCCTGCCCACAGCGCGAATCTGCTCCCCCCGCCCCCGACCTCCCGCACCCGGCCTGCGCGCCTTACCTCCTCCCGCAGCTGATGCATCCGACTCGCCTCCTGCACCCGGCCTGCACGCCTCACCTCATCCGCTCGCAGCGCCGGCAACGCTAGCTCCGTCCCCAGCGGCCACGAGGGCTTCCTGGGCGCCGCCATCTTGAGGCGCCGACCCCACGTGCGGGTCCTGGGCGCCGCCATCTTGGCCCCGACCCCACGTGCAGATCCTGGGCGCCGCCATCTTGGGGCGCAGACCTCACATATGGATCCTGGCCACCGACTTCCGGGTCTGCCATGCAAGGTCCCTCCAGCATCGACTCGGACGGCGACGACGGATTTTCTCCACGGCTCGCGGCCGTTCAACTCGACCAGTCTCGTCCACGCACGCTCGCCAAAACGACAACGCTGATCCACCTCAACGGCCACGAGACGGACTGCCTGCTGGACTCCGGGAGCACGGAAAGCTTCGTTCACCCTGACACGGTAAGACGCTGCGCGTTCCCTGTCCATCCCGTAACACACAAAATCGGTTTAGCCTCAGGTTCGCACTCCGTCCACATCACCGGGGGCTGCATCGCGGACCTCACGGTCCAAGGGAAGGTTTTTTAAAATTATAAATTCCTTGTCCTCCCTGACCTTTGCGCACCGGCACTCCTAGGACTGGACTTCCAGTGCAACCTGCAGAGCTTGACCTTTCAATTCGGCGGCCCTATACCCCCCCTCACTGTCTGCAGCCTCCCGTCCCTCAAAGTGAACCCCCCCTCCCTGTTTGCTAACCTCACCCCCGATTGCAAACCCGTCGCCACACGGAGCAGACGGTACGGCGCCCAGGACCGATCCTTCATCAGGTCCGAGGTCCAGAGGTTGCTGACGGAAGGGGTCATCGAGGCCAGCAACAGCCCCTGACGAGCCCAAGTGCTGGTGGTCCGGACGGGGGAGAAAAACCGGATGGTCATCGATTATAGCCAAACCATCAATCGGTTTACGCAACTGGACGCGTATCCTCTCCCCCGTATTTCTACCATGGTGAGCGAGATTGCGACATACAAGGTCTTCTCCACTGTGGACCTTAAGTCCGCTTACCACCAGCTCCCCATCCGCGCGAGTGACCGACTGTACACCGCGTTCGAGGCTGATGGGCGCCTCTACCACTTCCTTAGGGTTCCGTTTGGTGTCACAAATGGGGTCTCGGTCTTCCAACGGGAGATGGACCGAATGGTCGACAAGTACGGATTACGGGCTACCTTCCCGTATCTTGATAATGTCACCATCTGCGGCCACGACCAGCAGGACCATGACGCCAACCTCCAGAAATTCCTCCAAACCGCAAAACTCCTTAACCTCACGTACAATAAGGATAAATGCGTGTTTAGCACCGACCGTCCAGCCATCCTCGGCTACGTAGTGCGTAACGGAGTGATAGGCCCCGACCCCGAACGCATGCGCCCCCTGATGGAACTCCCTCTCCCCAATACCCCCAAATCCCTCAAACGCTGCCTGGGGTTCTTCGCATACTACGCCCAATGGGTTCCCAATTACGCTGACAGGGCCCGTCCCCTCATGCAAACCACGACCTTCCCGCCGTCAACGGAGGCCTGCCAGGCCTTTAGCCGCAACAAAGCGGACATCGCAAAGGCCACGATGCGCGCCATCGACGAGGCCCTCCCCTTCCAGGTCGAGAGCGACGCATCTGAAGTAGCTCTGGCGGCCACCCTGAACCAAGCGGGCAGACCCGTGGCCTTCTTCTCCAGAACTCTCCAGGCTTCCGAACTCTGCCACCCCTCTGTGGAAAAGGAATCCCAGGCCATAGTCGAAGCCGTGCGACATTGGAGGCACTATTTGGCCGGCAGGAGGTTTACCCTCCTCACAGACCAACGGTCAGTAGCCTTCATGTTTGATAATGCACAAAGGGGCAAGATCAAAAATGACAAGATTTTACGGTGGCGGATCGAGTTGTCCACGTACAACTATGATATCTTGTATCGTCCTGGGAAGCTCAATGAGCCTCCTGATGCCCTGTCCCGCGGTACCTGCGCCAGCGCGCAGACAGACCGCCTCCGCTCCCTCCACGCAGACCTCTGCCATCCAGGGGTGACCCGCCTACACCATTTCATTAAGGCCCGCAACCTGCCCTACTCCATCGAGGAAGTCAGGTCAGTAACCCGTGACTGCCACATCTGCGCCGAGAGCAAACCGCACTTCTACCGCCCCGAGCGCGCACACTTGATCAAAGCATCCCGCCCCTTCGAACGTCTTAGCATTGACTTCAAGGTGCCCCTTCCCTCTAACAACCGCAACATTTACTTCCTGGCGGTTATCGACGAACACTCCCGCTTCCCCTTCGCCATTCCCTGTCCCGACATGACCACATCGACCGTCATTAAGGCCCTACTCTCCATCTTCTCACTGTTCGGCTACCCCGCGTACATACACAGCGATCGGGGGTCCTCATTTATGAGCGACGAGCTGCGTCAATTCCTGCTCGACAGGGGCATCGCCTCTACCAGGACGACCAGCTATAACCCTCGGGGTAACGGACAGGTCGAGCGGGAGAATGGTACCATCTGGAAGACCATACTACTGGCCCTCCGGTCTAGAAATCTCCCTATTTCCCGATGGCAAGAGGTGATCCCCGATGCACTGCACTCTATCCGCTCACTCCTCTGTACTACAACTAACCAGACACCTCATGAACGTCTTCTTGTTTTCCCCAGGAAGTCATCCTCCGGATCCCCTCTCCCGACGTGGCTGGTCACCCCCGGGCCCATCTTGCTCCGGAAGCATGTGCGGGTGCACAAGTCCGACCCGTTGGTGGAGCATGTCCAGTTACTCCATGCTAACCCGCAGTACGCGTATGTGGAGTACCCCGACGGTCGGCAGGACACGGTCTCCCTCCGGGACCTGGCACCCGCCGGCGTGCGGCCCCCCCCCACCACAGACACCCCCTCCCCTTTTTCACCCCAGCACCCCACTCAGCTTCCCCATCCCTCATCCATGGCGTCTCCGCGGCCAGCTCAGGTGACGGAGACTACTCAAAGTCTATCGCTCCCGGACTCCAGGACATCAGCAGGACCATCGGCCGATCCGACGTCAACTCCTCCACTGCGGCGCTCGGCCAGGACGTCAAGGACCACCAAAAGACTGATCGAATCCTTCTAGAGTTCTACAGCCCCATGGACTTTTTTTGTAAATATCGTTATGTCTGGGCCAGTGGGAAGCCCCCAAATTCGATAAGGGTACGGAGAGAAAATGTATTCTCCCGACGGCTACTCATATCACCAGTTCTCTCCCCCCCCCCCCCCCCCCACCCCACCCTGGGTCTCGTTTACACCCCCCCCCCCGCCTTCCTTCTCCGCAAGGGGTGAATGTGGTGATATGATCTGCATACTTGTCTGCCATTGGGCCAGAACGTCGGCTTACCATTGGCCCTGGTCGGTAATGTGCCTCTCGACCGATTGGCCGAGAGGCTGAGTTAACCACACCTCTATTAACGAGGTATAAATGGTCAGACGCCTGACGATCGTCCCTTTCCATTGTAGACGATCGCAGAGCTGTGTTCTAGTCAATTAAAGCCAGACTTTGGTACAATTGATGGTACATCAGTGAGTGTATTTATTTTTCTATCCTTTACAGTCTCCTGTATTTGGTTTTACTTTGGTGCAAAGAAAGAAGTAGATTGTAAGTAACTGGTAACTTATTCCCCTTATTCTGCTCATAATAAATCCCCCGACCGCACTTTGGGAAATCAGACCATAACCTTCTCCTGGCTTACAAGCAGAAACTCAAGCGGGAGAATCCAGCTAAGAAGGTTGTGCAGTGCTGGTCCGAGGAGACAGAAGAGCTCTTACGTGACTGCTTAGAGACAGTGGACTGGTCCATATTTAAGAACTCAGCGACTAACTTAAACGAGTATGTCACCACCGTCACAGACTTCATCAGCAAATGTGTGGACGACTGCGTGCCAAAGAAAGCAGTACGTACATTCCCCAACCGGAAACCATGGCTCAACCGCGAGATTGACTCCCTACTGAAGGACAGATCTGAGGCGTTCAAGGTAGACGACCCTGTCCTATACAAGAAATCCAGGTACGACCTCCGCAAAGCCATCCGAGATGCCAAGAGAGAATATCAAACTAAGCTAGAGTCACAGACAGACTCTCGGCGGTTGTGGCAAGGACTAAACAACATAACGGGCTACAAAGCAAAGCCGAGCAGTATCTCTGGCAGCAGCGCACCCCTCCCCGATGAACTTAATGCATTCTATGCTCGGTTTGAGCAGGTAACCAACAATCCGCTGTTGAGTGCCCCAGCAGCCCATAATTCACCCATACCCACCATCACAGTTTCCGAAGTCAGATCGGCCTTCCTGAAAGTGAACCCACGGAAGGCGATGGGCCCAGACGGGATCGCTGGTCGTGCACTCAGAGCCTGCGCAGACCAGCTGGCAGAGGTATTCACAGCCACCTTTAACCTATCCCTACTCCACTCCGAGGTCCCCACCTGCTTCAAGAAGACCGCCATCATACCGGTACCAAAGAAGAACCAGGCAACATGCCTCAATGACTACCGCCCGGTGGCCCTGACGTCAGTTGTAATGAAGTGCTTCGAGAGGCTGATCATGAAGCGCATCACCTCCATACTCCCGGAACGCCTTGACCCACTTCAATTCGCATACCGTCGCAACCGGTCCACATCAGACGCCATTTCCCTGGCCCTACACTCATCCCTAGAGCATCTCGAAAACAAGGACCCCTACATCAGACTCCTATTTATTGACTACAGCTCCGCCTTCAACACCATAATCCCAGCCAAGCTCATATCAAAGCTCCAAAACCTAGGACTTGGCTCTCCACTCTGCAACTGGATCCTTGACTTTCTGACCAACAGACCACAGTCAGTAAGAATGAACACCAACACCTCCTCCACAATAGTCCTCAATACCAGTGCCCCGCAAGGCTGCGTACTTAGCCCCCTACTCTACTCCCTGTACACACACGACTGCGTGGCGAAACTTGGTTCCAACTCCATCTACAAGTTTGCTGACGATACGACCATAGTGGGCCGGATCTCGAATAACGACGAGTCCGAATACAGGAGGGAGATAGAGAACCTAGTGGAGTGGTATAACGACAACAATCTCTCCCTTAATGCCAGCAAAACTAAAGAGCTGGTCATCAACTTCAGGAAGCAAAGTACTGTACACACCCCTGTCAGCATCAACGGAGCCGAGGTGGAGATGGTGAGCAGTTTCAAATTCCTAGGGATGCACATCACCAAAAATCTATCCTGGTCCACTCACGTCGACGCTATCACCAAGAAAGCACAACAGCGCCTATACTTCCTCAGGAAACTAAGGAAATTCGGCATGTCCACATTAACCCTTACCAACTTTTACAGATGCATTATAGAGAGCATCCTATCGGGCTGCATCACAGCCTGGTATGGCAACTGCTCGGCCCAGGACCGCAAGGAACTTCAGAGAGTCGTGAATACCGCCCAGTCCATCACATGAACCTGCCTCCCATCCATTGATTCCATCTACATCTCCCGCTGCCGGGGGAAAGCGGGCAGCATAATCAAGGATCCCTCCCACCCGGCTTACTCACTTTTCCAACTTCTTCCATCGGGCAGGAGATTCAGAAGTCTGAGAACACGCACGAACAGACTCAAAAACAGCTTCTTCCCCACTGTCACCAGACTCCTAAATGACCCTCTTATTGACTGACCTCATTAACACTACGCCCTGTATGTTTCAACCAATGCCAATGCTTATGTAGTTACATTGTATATCTTGTCTTGCCCTATTATGTATTCTCATGTATTTTCTTGAATTCTGTTCAATTCCCTTTCTTCCAATGTACTGAATGATCTGTTGAGCTGCTTGCAGAAAAATACTTTTCACTGTACCTCGGTACACGTGACAATAAGCAAATCCAATCCAATCCAATCCAATACTGTGTGAAGTTGAGGTTTGGCAGGGCAGCTTGACTGACTGGAATGCGGGAAGTCATGGATGCACTATGCGTCCTTGATAAACCCATCTGCAGAAAGTGTCTCCAGTTTCAGAACCTGAGCGGCAGCTGGAATCACTGTGGTGCATCCACGAGGCAGAGAACAGCCTGGAAGCATGTTTAGGGAGATGGTTACACCACAAGTCAGGAGCATGCTGGCAAAGAAGCAATGGGTGACCATTAGGCAGGTAATGCAGGAGAATGAAAGAGAAAAGATAGCTCGACCATGGTCTACAAAATAAATTAGGGTTAATATTGAAATGAAATGAAATGAAAATCGCTTATTGTCACAAGTAGGCTTCAATGAAGTTACTGTGAAAAGCCCCTAGTCGCCACATTCCGGCGCCTGTCCGGGGAGGCTGGTACGGGAATCGAACCGTGCTACTGGCCTGCTTGGTCTGCTTTAAAAGCCAGCGATTTAACCCAGTGAGCTAAACCAGCCCCTTGTATTTGTAATATTTGTAATAATTCTAAGAGGCACAGAGTGAAAGACCAAAGTGGTTTATTTTAAACTGAAAATAAAGCCTATACTACGGCACACAGTACAATCGCCCCAGCCCAGGACTCGGGAACTGCCAGTCCGAGTCTGGGAGTTACATTTACAGATCCCACTAATGAGCCCCAGACTCGTGGGCCTCTGCCCGCTCACCACGGGAACTTATACAAAGCCCACAGGTGATCAATCAGCAATCTACCCCCACCCCATGGTCCTCGTCAGGGTTAGCACAATATTAAATTCAAAGAAGAGACATATAAAATTGCCATAAAAAGCAGCAAACCTGAGGATTGGGAGCATTTCAGAATTCAGCAAAAGAGGACAAAAACTTTTATCAAGAGGGAAGCATAGCGTATGAGAGTAAAATTGCAGAGAACATAGAAACTGACTGTAAAAGCTTCTATAAATATGTGAAGAGGAAAAGATTAGTAAATGTAGGTCTCTTACAGTCAGAAGCTGAGGAAATTATAATGGGGAACAAAGAAATGGCAGAAGAATTGAGCACATACTTTGATTCTGTCTTGACAAAAGAGGGTACAAATAGCCTGCCAGAAAAGGGAGGGAACCAAGGGTCTGGTGAGAGGGCGGAATTGAAGGAAATCAGTATTAGCAAGAAAATGGTGCTGGGGAAATTAATGGGGCTAAAGGCATTTACCGGTGCCAGATAATCTACATCCCAGAGTATTAAAGGAAATGGCCCCGGAAATATTGGAGGAATTGGTAGTTATCTTCAAAAATTCAATAGACTCTGGAGCAGTTGCTACAGATTAGAGGGTGGCAAATGGAACCCCATTTTTTAAATAGGGAGGGAGAGATAAAGGGAGAATTACAGACCATCAGTGGTGAGGGAGATGCTGGAGCCTAGACTGTTATTTATCCTTTCCTGTACATTCAGAATGATTGGTCAGTGAACAGTATGCTATATACCTGGGGGAAGCACCGAGAAATCCAGTGATCGTGTTTCTGTCTCTCTCTGGTACTTCTTCAGGTTGACTCCAGACGGACGACTTGGCTTCACTGGCGCTGGTCCAGTTACAGATGGCAGAGGTCTTTGTTTGGGGATGACTGGCTCATTCTGTGCAACTTCAATCTTCTGGTTACCCCACTGATATCTGACCCCAGGCAGCTGACAATCCTTCCAGCCACCTTGGATGGCAGGCCGTAACTTCAACATTAAGTTCTGTCGGAATTCTTCAGTCTTGGTACCAGGCCTGGTCTCAGAGTCCTGGCATAGCCACTGTTTGTCAGGTATTACCTGCTGGACCCGAGCCATACTGAGAGGAATGATCGATCCTGCAATACAGCTGCTGTTGCTCCTTGCTGCCTCAGGCTGTGGCGACTTTGAACAATCGGATACAAATTTCAAGGCCACATGACTCTTCATTCTTGGTTTAACTTCTGGCTTTGGGCCTGAAGTTGGTTTATCTTCTTGGTTGAAAGTGGCATTGTTACAGTCCGCTGTAAGCCCTCCCTTAGTCATGGGTAAAAGGCTCTCACTAAAAGGAGGTTGAATTACCACTGGAACTGTAGAGCTTAGATTGTGATAAGCTTCACTGTCGGGGGCCTTGTAGTTAAACCTTTCCATATAGCCTTTTAATTTCTTCCAGAGATACCGCAATAATCGTCTCGTAAAGTCACCTTTCTCTCTTTCAACAAAGATCCGCATACGTTTGCGATCAAAAGAGATATCTCCAGTGCGTCAAATGTAAGAAGTGTCTTGAGCTCCAGATCAACCACAAACGTCTACATCCTACACGATGGTCTGTGTTGCACTTAAGGTACAAAAAAACCACAGGCTCCAAGCTAAGCAGGTCATTGAAATGTAATTGTATATATTGGTCAGGTTGTGGCATTTATTAATGCAGCAAACTCAACTTTAAAAGGGACTCTATATAAACTGGAAACTAGTTATGTAATATCTGCTAAAATATTCAAATGCAGTCGATCACTGCAAAGCCAAAAATAAACCTTCACATTTCACAATGTTAGGACATGGTCAACATATTTTACAGCTAGTAAAAGATTTTAAAGTACAGACACGAATGTAATGTAGGATTCAAGAGAGACATGAGAAATATGGATTGGGTCAAGAAAAGAGTTAAAGATCGCTCATCAGCCTTTTGGCTAAGATGTGCGTGAGGCCTGGTTCTGGTATTCTCTGGTACGGACCATGAATTGAAATCAATTTGAATTGATTTTTGGAGCAGGCAAGGAGCTGGTTTGCCCCTGTCCACGCTCTGAGCTCTGGCTTTGTAACTCGGATAAAGTAATTTTAAAAAGAAAAGAGTTAAAGTAATCACTTTGATACGTGAAGGATCTGAGTGGCAGGAGTAAACTTATTTTTACTAAGAGTCATACGGAGGCAATCTGGGAACTATGAGGTTATGAATATGGTGAATTGGCTGTGTTATTTTTAACAATCTAGAGGAGAAGGCTAAACCTGTACAAACCAACACGTAACTGCATGGACAGGAAACCATACTTACCTAACTCATACCCTCTCAGAACTATTACTGGGGTTAAGGTAACAATCAGGAAACAATGGTAGCAATCTGGCTCTGCTTAAAAAGCAAAGATTGCACTTTCCAAATGTATTTACACAATTATAATTTATTTGCAGGGACTCGAATAGTTTTTATTTTTGAAAAATATAATCAGAAAATAAGAGTGAAAGCTGGTAGAAAGAGGAGGGAGACAGACTTTCAATGTTACAGAAGCTGAGACAAATAACAGAGTGGAATCTTAACTGCCCAACGGGGTAGGTTTAGGAGTGGAAGTCGGTGTTCAGTGGGCAGAAAATGCTGGCAAGTTGGAAGCCCACTCACCGGCCGGGTGTCCCTGGAGAGGGAGCATGCAATGTCCACGGGTACCAGTGAGACCCTCTGTGCCTGCTGGGTGCCGCAGGGATTGAAGTGCCTTATTAACTCATTTAATCACATTTTAGTTTGATGTTTTAAGTTTAATTTGTGATTTGTTTTTGTTTAGTGCAGTATCCCTTTAAGAAGCTGCCCCTTTTACTTTGTCCCTCAGTTTATTTAATTTAGTTTATTTGGTTTAATCAAAATAGTTGTAAACCCATTCACCTCAGAGTCTGTTCTGAGATGAGATGAAAACCATTGTGGAGATCTCGGGTCAGACATTTAACATTCAAATAAGCAGTTGATTGTGGCTTTGGTCCAGGATTCTAGCTTTAATCGCCGTGCACATACTTTCTGAGCTGTGTGAATCTCGCTATAGTCAACAAGGCGAGCACAGGGAGTCGTGGATCAATGGCAAATTACATTTGCACCACACAAGTGCCAGGCAATGACCATCTCCTACAAAAGATGATCTAACCACCTGCCTTTGACATTCAATGGCATTACCATAGCTGAATCCCCCACAATTAACATCCTGGGGCTTACCATTGGTTAGAAACTGAACTGAACTGGACTAGCCACGTTAGTACTGAGGCTAACAGGGCAGGTCAAAGGCTAGGAATCCTACAGTGAGTAACTCACCTCCTGACCCCCCAAAACCTGCCCACCATCCACAAGGCACAAGTCAGGAGTGCAATGGAATACTCTCAACTTGCCTGGACGAATGCAGCTCCAACAACACTCAAGAAGCTTGACACCATCCAGGACACAGCAGCCAATTTGATTGTTCTCCCTTCCACAAACATTCAAACTCTCCACTACCGACGAACAGTGGCAGCCGTGTGCACCATCTACAAGATGCACTGCAGTAACTCACCAAGGTTCTTTGACAACACCTTCCAAACCCACGGCCAATACCATCTAGAAGGAGCAGAAACCTGGAAACTCCACCACCTGGAGGTTCTCCTCCAAGTCATTCACCATCCCGACTTGGAAATATATCGCTGTTCCTTCACTGTCGCTGGGGCAACATCCTGGAACTCCCTCCCTAACAGCATAGTGGTTGTACCTACACCTCCGAGACTGCAGCAGTTCAAGAAGGCAACTCACCACCACATTCTGAAGGGCAACTAGGGATGGGCAATAAATGCTGGCCTAACCAGTGACGCCCACATTGCCTAAATTAATTTTAAAAATGAAACTGACAGGCTGAAAAACCTTTAAACAATGAAATGACATAGCTGCTGCCCTGTCTATGTGAAAGGCTAGTTTGCAAGTGTACCTGAGAATGTGCTTTCCCTGCTTCAGAGGGAATTTCCAAAGCTTTGGAACTAATTTCACCTCACCTGGATCTGAACTACCCAGCTGTCAGCCTTCCTTACAGCATGGCTGCAACTTATAAAGTGATAGCAGGGCCCTCTGATGAGGAATAACAGCAGTAGCCACATATTTATCCAGTTTTAACTTTCTTAATGTTTAGAATTTATCTCCTGTCATAATATACACCAGTATATCATGGTGCAGACACATATTGATGGACACACACAGGGACCAATCAACATGTACAAACATCGCAGCCAATCACCAGTTAGAATACACACACTATAAAGGCAGAGGGCACCACGGTTCCCACACATTCTGGGTGCTGCCTCTGAGTGTAACAAGAACTCATCCAGCCCAGCACAGACTCACACCTCGGGCGCGATTCTCCGCACCCCACGCCGGGTGGGAGAATCGCGGGTGGGCCGGGCGAATCACGCCACGCCGCCCTGGCACCCCCCGTGATTCCACCCACCCTCCCCCCAAAATGGCGTGTCGCATTTTGCGACAGGCCGCTCGGAGAATCTGCGCTCGCCATTTCTCACGGCAACCGGCGATTCTCCGGCCCACATGGGCCGAGCAGCCTGCCGAACTCGACCGATTAACGCCGGCGCCAATCACACCTGGTCGTTGCCGGCGTGAACAGTGCACGACCGGTGTGTGTGGGGCCTGTGGGGAGCGGAGGGAGGATCGAGCACCACGGGCATGCTCAGGAGATGTCTGGCCCGCGATCGGTGCCCACCGATCGTCGGGCCAGCGTCTCTAAAAGACGCACTCTTTTCCCTCTGCCGCCCCGCAAGATCAAGGCGCCATGTCTTGCGGGGCAGCGGAGGGGAAGACGGCAACCGTGCATGCGCGGCTGACGTCTCTTAGGTGCCGCCAGCCTCATCATTCTCGGCGCGTCAAGGCCGGGCGCTCAGAATTCACGCGCCGCCGCTCCTAGCCCCCCGGGGGGGAGAGAATAGGGGCGAGGAGCGGCCTCCGACGCCGGAGTGAAACACTCCGGGTTTCACTCCAGCATCAGCTGTTTGTCTCCCTTTGGGAGAATTGTGTCCCTCCCACGTGCTGAGAGAATCAACTGGTTCGGACAAGGCTTAGGTCTCTAGTTTAAGTTAGCATCATTTAGACCCACAGTCATCGTGTGTTAGTTAGTTAGAAGTAGTTAATAAAATTGAGTTGAACCTTAATCAGTGTTGGAAGTTACTGTTCATCTCTCAAGTCTACACTAGCCAACACTTCATGGTACCAGAAGTTGAGGGATGCTGGCACTTCTGAGACCTACCTTTCAGTGATCTGCCTTCCACTAGTCTCGCGCCATCCTACAGAATGGACTCCGTTCGCCCGCCGCCGCCTCTCCGCATTGTCGGGAATCTGGGCCCGAACTGGAAACTTTTCAAACAGCGCGAGGCCTCGAGGCCAGGGACCTGGAAGCTGCCTCGGACGCACGGAAGATTGCTCTCTTCCTCTTCACAGCTGGGGACCACGCTCTGCACATTTTCAACTTGCTCACCTTCGATGAGGGGGAGGACAAATCGAAGTTCAAGACCGTAATTCTGAAGTTCGACAGACACTGCGCGGTCGAGGTCAACGAGAGCTTCGAGAGATACATGTTTCAGCAGCGAATTCAGGGTAAGGACGAGCCTTTCCAGTCCTTCATTACCCACCTCCGCGTCCTTGCGCAGTCCTGCAACTATGGGTTCACCTCTGACTCCATGCTCTGTGACCAGATTGTTTTTGGTGTTCAATCTGAGCCCCTGCACCAGCAGCTACTAAAAGTAAAGCAGCTCACTCTCTCTATTGCCATTGAGACCTGTGTACTTCATGAACATGCCCCCACGCGCTACTCCTACATCCAGGCCGCTGAAACGGCGCGGCAAGCCCCTTCCGAGGCAGAACAGGTCCAAATGATTAAATCTTTTCAGGCCCTGGATCTGAACGATGGCGGCCATTTTGTGCGCTTTTCGCTTACACGCAGTGAGCGTGCTGACGTCACAGACCGCTTCACGCAGGTGCGCACCATGCTGGATCGCCCCGCGCATGCGCGGTGGCACGACGAACGTCCCGACGGTCCGGCGTGCGGCAACTGCGGCTCCGCCCACTTAAAGCGGCAATGTCCCGTGAAGTCCCGACGCTGCCTGCAGTGTGGCAAACGAGGCCACAACGCTGCAATGTGCAGATCTTCCCTGCCTGCTGTTTTTAGGAGGTCCACCCAGCCCCACAGAGAAGTCAGGGCTATCCAGCCTGCCATCAATGAACCTACTCCAGACCTTGCTTCCGACTCTGCCTGCGATGACCCACAGGTCCTGTTCCAAATCGGCGTCGTTACCACAAACAGGATGTCCCCCAAGCGTGGCACCGAACCCGTCCACGTCCACAGCGTCAGCCACGATGATGAGTGGTGTGCCACCCTTACGGTCAACCAGAGTTCGTCGTCCACGTCAGAGACTGAACTTATGAACTCTGTACACACGTGGACTTTCTGAAAAGAAATTTTTTCTATATCCTTCATTGTTGCATTCGTTATCCAGTGATTTGTAAATAGATTCATTGGTTGTTCCAGTTCATGGTAGTCATCTGCACCAGGCACCTTCCTCTGTAAATAGTCTTGTTCCCTGTATATAGCTTTGTACATATGTCTTCACACCTCACACGTAGCTAGGTACATTGTCCACACACCCATACTATTTATTATCACATGCCTATATCAAAATTTTTTTATAAAAGGGGGGATGGTCATAACATACACCAGTATATCATGGTGCAGACACACACTGATGGACACACACAGGGACCAATCAACATGTACAAACACCGCAGCCAATCACCAGTTAGAATACATACACTATAAAGGCACGGTTCCCACTCATTCTGGGTGCTGCCTCTCAGTGTAACAAGAACTCATCCAGCCCAGCACAGACGCACACCACGTGCTGAGAGAATCAACTGGTTCGGACAAGGATTAGGTCTCTAGTTTAAGTTAGCATCATTTAGACCCACAGTCATCGTGTGTTAGTTAGTTAGAAGTAGTTAATAAAATTGAGTTGAACCTTCATCAATGTTGGAAGTGCCTGTTCATCTCTCAAGTCTACACTAGCCAACACTTCATCTCCTATATATCAAAACTTTTTTTTTATAAATTTAGAATACCCAATTCATTTTTTCCAATTAAGGGGCAATTTAGCGTGGCCAATCCACCTAGCTTGCACATTTTTGGGTTGTGAGGACGAAACCAACGCAAACACGGGGAGAATGTGCACACGGACAGTGACCCAGAGCCGGGATCGAACCTGGGCCCTCAGCGCTGTGAGGCAGCAGTGCTAACCACTGCCCCACCGTGCTGCCCCTATACATCAAAACGATTCTGGTCTGAGCGCACAAGCAGTTCAGCTGACCAATCAAGCTTCACAATTGCTGTATCTTCTTTAGATGTAACTTTACCTTTCTGTGAGGGCCTAGTATGATTAACCAGGATGGGAGCAACACACTCCAAATAGGATTATTGATTTAAAAATATTCTAAACTTACTCTGTGTAATAACCTGCATCCGCACGGGACTTACGAGGTGAGGATTGTATTCGCGCTACGGGGGTGGAGAAACTTAATTACTATTGGATACAAAGCAGACAGGTCATGGACTGGCCACACACTCACACGGTTGGGTAGCACCAGGAGCTGTGTGCATTGAGCCTTGCAAATAAACCTTTGTTTATTTTATTCAACTCGGTATGGACTCCCGGGCTGGATTCTCTGATTCTGAGGCTATGTCCTCATGCCGGCGTGGGAACGGTGGCGTTTTACGGCAGAAAAAAATGGCGTAAAACGGCCATCAATCCTCCGTTTGACTGGAGGCTAGCATGCCGGTAGCATTGAGCTCCTGGCTCTAGCTACCGATATGGCCTGGAGAATTGGCAGGTCCATGACCACGCATGCACATGGCGGCGGCCCGCAGCGGCCCGCAAGAGGCTACTCACGGACCCAGCCCGCAAAATTGTTCCCCACTTTGGCTGGCTCACGCGCGCGCCCCGGACCCCCCCCCCCCCACCACCCCCACAGCGTCCCCAGCCCCTGATAAACACCCCCTGCCACAGATCGGCCCCCCCTACTGTGGCGGTGCTGGACTGAGTCCACAGCCTCCGCGCCGAGTTCCCGACGGATGAGACCATACGTGACCGATGCCGTCGGGAACTCGGCTGATCGGGGGCGGAATATCAGGGGACGGGCCTCAGGCGTTTCACGCCACTTTGGATGGGGTGGAGCACCTCGAGAGTAGCGCCACCCCCGATTCTGTTGGGAACTTTGCCGAATGCGATTTTGGCGTTGACGATCGGAGAATCCAGCCCCAATGTGTCTTCATAAAACTCTGTTTAAAATCTAAACCAATATACTGCAAAAAGCCCCACAAGCCTGACTTCCAATTTTAAATTCTACTCTAATCTTATTCTCAAACTCTGCAGTACCACCTCATAAGAAATCATCAACATGTGTCATGAAGTTGTCTGAAAGCTTTGCTTTGTGGTGAGAATTACTTTTAGTGGAACACAAACAATTTTCAGCAAAACATATCTCACTGAAAAATAACACATCCTGGAAGCGTCACTCAAGTCTTTGACACATTTTCCCAGACACAAGTTTTGACACAAGAGTCAAAACTTCCAATGTGCTTTCTTACTCTCTACTCTGTCACCCATTTTTGCCTTTCCATGGATCTCGCTTCTTGGCCAACATCCTAAATACTCACCATTATTTCAATTTTAGCTTTACCTGCTGTCATCTCAACCCTCATTCATTGGAGTATTCTGGAATATAAGCCAATTGGGTGCTTCTGAGCAATTGGCCTTCAAATATAATGGACGGGATTCTCCCAACGGGAGACTAAGTGCCGACGCCGGAGTGAAAACCGGAGTGTTTCACTCCGGCGTCGGAGGCCACTTCCCGCCCCCTATTCTTCCACCACCGGGGGGCTAAGAGCGGCGCCACGTCATTTACGTGCGCCGGGCCATGGCGCTGCGTAAAAGTGGCACCGCATAATGATGTCACCCGCGCATGCCCAGGTTGGCCGGCGCCAACCCACACATGCGCGGTTGCCGTCCTCCCCACGGGCACCCCGCAAGAAATGTCGGAGTGATCTTGCGGGGCGGCGGACGAAAGCAGTGCGTCCTTCAGAGATGCCGGCCCGCCGATCAGTATGAACACATCGTATTGGGCAGGCCGCTCGGCCCATTCGGACCGGAGAATCGCTGCTCGCCTGTTACAAACGGCGAGCGGCGATTCTCCGAGTGGCCAGCCGTAAATCTTGGCGCCCCGGTTTTGGGGGGGTGGGAGAATCGTGTGCGGGTGCCGGGGCAGCGTGGCGGGACTTGTCCGGCACCCCCGCGATCCTCCCACCCGGCTTGGAGGGGGAGAGAGAATTGCGCCCAATATCTCTGTCCTATGTCCTGACCACTATCATGACCGCTATCAAGTACCTAGCTACCAATCAATGTTAAGATAACTGAAAATAACAGTTCAATGATATTTGAGAACTTGACTTCAGAAAAAGAGAAAAAGCTGACAAGAAATATAAAAATAGACAGTAAGAACTTTAGTAAATATAAAATCTGCAGCAAAAGTAGACATAGGTCCCTTAAGAGGTTGCGACTGGGAAATTAATATGGGAACAAGGAAATGGTAGAAAAAACAGAATACAGCCCAATAATAGGAGAAAATAGAGGGACTAAAGGGAGGTGGAACTTTGAACAATTATTATCACTAGAGAAAAAGTATTGGGAAAACTAAGAAGATGAAAGGCTGACAAGTCTCTTGGACCTGATGACCTGCATCCCAGGTTCTTAAAGGAAGTGGCTGCAGATGGTGGTTGTAATCTTCCAAAATCGCTCGATTCCCGAAGGATCCCAGCCGATTGGAAAACTATAAATGTAACACCATTATTTATGAAAGTAGGAAGACAGAGAGCAGGAAACTATTGGCCAGTCAATCTAACATCTGTCATTGGGAGAATATTCAGATTTATTATAAATGAAATTTCGGACATTTAGAAAATCACAATACAAATTACAAAGGGAAATTGTATTTGGTAACTTGTTCTTTGAGGATGTAACCAGTAGGCTGGATAAAGGGGAACCTGTAGATGTAGGGTATGATTCAGAGACCACATTGCACCCTGTATGGATCAGGGTGTCCCGGATGGATAGCAGGAAAGGCCAAAATCGAAATTTGTGCCAGGCGCGAACCATTTTGCAATTCACCCGGCCCGTTCCCTATGGCGAGTTCAGGATCACACCCACAAATAGTGAGATTATCATTAATCCTCATTTGCGTTAATTTCAATCTCATTCATGAGCTGGAAGTTGAATGTGACGGCTTCCTGTTAATTATTCAACTTTCCAGCAAGAAGTCACGCAGACATCGTTCAGTACTCCTTTTCAAAAATGTGAATCTGGAGCAATAACTATTGAGGGGAACTGAAGAGGTGAGTAGCCATCTCCATTTTCCAGCATGCAGCTCAAGGGAACTGATCTGAGGGGGGTGAGGGGGCCAGGTTGTGGGGGGGGGGGGGTTGACACCTTAGGGGGGGTTGGGTCGAGGGGCTGAAACACTCTAGGTCGGGGTTCGCCCCTGGGGTGGAGGTGGGTGGGTGGGGGGGGGGGGGGGGGAGGTAGGGTGTTGAGAGGCTTTCCTTCTGTGAGGTCAAGCCACCTTTCAATTTTGTGGATATACATAACAAGGGCAACTTACAGCTGCTGCCTGTCTGTCCCACCAAACACTTCCAGGACTGACCTCAGTTCTTGGTTATAGGTTGATGGTCACTTTAACTCCCTTTGACTGTGAGCAGTCTCTAGCTTTGTTGTGTTAAGCACTCTGAGATAACGCAGGCTGCAACTGGATGCAGCTTTAACTGAAAGATACTCCAGACCTTGAAGTTAGTTCAATCTGACTTATTGAACCTGTCACACAGTTATAAATGAAATTTAGGGGACTTAGAAAATCACAATAGAAATTACAAAGGGAAATTGTATTTGGTAACTTGTTCTTTGAGGATGTAACCAGTAGGCTGGATAAAGGGGAACCTGTAGATGTAGGGCACGATTCAGTTCTCTGTGAGTTCAACTCTCTGCTAACCTAAGTGTGATTGCTCTGTCTGACTGAACCAGACTAGCTCTTAGCCACGTGCCAGAGGTGTTATGTGATTTATATGCACCCTGACTCACTCTGTAGATGTCCCCAGTGGAAAGAGGCAGAGTGTGAGTGCCTCGTGCCTTTTATAATGGGAAGCCACCCCCAAGTGTTCTGCCTGCTGATTGGCTATGTCCTGTTCTCTGTGTTCATTAACTGTCTGTCTGTATCTCATTATGTGCATGTCTGCATATCATGACAAGCTTCAGAGCTGAAGGCTATTTCAAATGAGGAATTAGCTTTTGTTAGTTGTGGGAGCACTTAACACTCCTCAACTGTTAAGTGGCTCCTCAAGGGCACGCATGCCATACCTCAGTGGATGATTAGTCCACTGCATGTTCAGCAAACATTGAAGCCTGAACAGTGTGCCTGAACTCTAGGAGTGTCAACACCATTGAGACAGCTGCCAACAATCAAACACTAAAGAACAGGGCTTCAGCACTGTGGGTCTTCTCGGAACCAAATGGTGTGTGTGTGGATGAATGGAGGGCAGCTGAGCATTGTCTCCCTAATTGTCCTGACAGAGGTTTGGGGTCTAGGGGCTCCTGATGTGGCCAGTGTTGAGTGCGGAGAGCAAGGTTTGCCAGAACAAAAGGCTCGCTGGATGGCACTCTGAATGAAGGTGGGACATGCAAGGCTGGAGGCGGCTTGGGAGATTTGAGGGTCCCTAATTATTGTTGGTCTCTCTCCTCTGCCAATTCCTTACAGATATAACGATGTCTGCTGGTGTGGAGCCCGCACAGGCTAACCTCATGCTGCTTGCAGCAGCTGAGGGGTACAGACGGCAGAAATGGCAGCAAGGCCAACACAGGCTGGAGATGACACACCATGTGCAAGGGGCCGCCGCACACCCTGAAGACCCGGCCACCCATCAGGCTGAGGAAAGACCCAGAAGGGGAGGTCAGCAATGGCCCAAGATGTATCGGCATCATTGGTCATAGTGAGCTTGTAGGACAGCAAGTGTCGCAGAAGGTTGTTTTCCAATAGTACACCCCCCAGAGGGTCTCCTTGTGGACCTGTCATCCTGTGGACGAGGCATATACCCTCTCCCGGTGGCTGTGAAAGTTACTGCAGCACTGAACATTTACGCCACCGGCTGATTCCAGGTTTCGAGGGGGGACCAGTGAACATTTCACAATCTACAGCCTACAGGTGCATTTGGGAGGTGTCAGGTACTCTGCATGCCTGAGCATCCAACTTTATCAACTTCCTGTTGGACCAAGCCGGCCAAGATATCCGGGCTGCAGAATTTGCTGCTAACGTCAGGAAGCCCCAGGTCCAAAGGACAAGCGATAGCACGCTTGTCGCCCAGCGTGCACGAGGGCATCAGGAAGTGCCCTTTATTAACAGGAAGGGGTTCCACTCCTGAATGTTCAGAAACATGCACCTGTGTACCTGAAACCCAAGGAGTGTGCATGACAACTACATCCTGGGGCACTCAGAGATCCCCAGCGTCTTCGAGGACCACCCCAGGATAACGGGTTGGCACGTGGGGGACAAGGGATACCTGCCGAGGTCATGGTTGATGACGCTGGTGCCGAGGCCTAAGACTGAGGGGGAGGGCCAATAAAATGAGGCCTACGCAGCCATCTGTGCTGTCATTGAGTGGTGCACCTGGCTGCTGGAAATGTGGTTCCTTTGCCTACATCACTCTGGTGGGGTCCTGCAGTACACCCCTCAGAGGGTCTCCTGCTTTGCGGTAATCGGCTGTGCCCTCCACAATCTGGCACAGGAGTGGGTGACATGCTAAAGGAGGAGGAAGAGGGACATGCAGCCTCTCTGAGGAGGAGGCGTTTCAGGACAGGCTGGAGGACGAGCCCGAGGAGGAGCAGGAGGATGGAGGCAGGCTGTGCTGAGGGTCCAACATGCGAGGAGGACCAGGAGGCCCTCATCTTCCCCAGGTTCTCCTAGGACAAGCTTTGTCCATCAGCTCAACCCACCCCCTCTCATTTCCCTCCCTCCCCCAAAGGCCCCCCCCCCCACCATTTCCCTCCCCTCCTCCCCCATTCCCCGCCTACTGCCATCACACCGCCCCCCCCCCCTCCCCCCCCCCCCCCCCCCCCAAGCACCCTGTTCCACCCTCCAAGGGTCGGTGTAATATCTCTCCAGGATGATGGACCTGTATTGGCTCTGTCAGGGGATCAATATACAAGGAAGGAGACTGACAATAACTCGCTGTGAGGAAAGCTCTGGTGCTCCTCAATTTCTGCTAAAGTTTGACTACTGACTTTCTGCTCACACCCATCCTTTGAACGGGGTCTGCATCGGGGGCTTGAGATCTTACACCACTGTGCCCGGCAGGGGAGGAGGGGTGGGGTGGAACAAGGGATGAGGGCACAGGATGGCCCGCTGTGAAGATTAACATGACAGAGGCTTTACATGTATGAAGTATGACATGTTTTAATAGTGAACATTTTATTGTGACAGCTTTCCACTCTCCCTAGCGTGTAGATAGTGACCAGACCAGTGCCCACTCAGTGATCCTCTCCCTTTGTGATCTTTCATAGTCGACTGTAATGTCTTGGTATGTCCTCACATCAGAGGTGGAGGCAGCCTGCTGCTTTCCGGGTACTGTGGACTTTGATGGCCTCTGGACAGCCTGGATGTGGGCGGCCCCACTCAACGTACTGGTGTCACTGCTGTGTCTGCCTGCTGCCCTTCAGATGCGCTGTTGTCGGGGGTGGTCGAATTCCGTAGAACTGGAGACTGCCGTTGTCTCCTTGGTTTCAGGCTCCGGTTTGGCCTCCAGAGCTTCCTCCTCCCAGTCGGTGCCTGTAGGGCCTTGGGGACTCCATGGGATGGAGGGGCAACTGGAGTGAGCTCCAGAGGCCTCTGACCTCTGAGTCAACTCCCGCTGCCAGTCCATGAGTCTCCCCATTGTCTGCACCATGGTGTCGACGCCCTTAGCGATGCTCATCAGCGACTGGACCGTGCTCTGGAATGCCTCGGCAAGGTCCACCTGTGTCTGCGACACGCCCCTCAGCGACTGGGACATGATATTGACGCCCTCAGCCATGGTCATCTCAGACTGAGCACTCAAGACACGGATGTTGTGCTCCAAATGTTTCACAGTGGTCGCCACCACAGCAGTGTTGGCATTGGAGGCACCATCTCCTGCACCTGAAAGCTTTGGGACTCCTTCAATAGACCTTGCAATTGCTGAGGTGTTGCTGCCACCCCCTCCTGAATGTCACTGCTGTGTCCTATCACCTGCATCAGCTGTGGGAGAACGTTGTCCAAAGGCTCGACATCTGGCTGGGACCCAGCTGGGTCCTGGGATCCAGAAGACCTCCGATTGCTGTCTCTCTTCGACATTCCTGCCTCCATCTAATGTGCATCAGCAGCTGTGTGATGCTCACCAGATTGTGCCCCAGAAGCCTGTCCGCTAATGTCGCCCACCGAGGTGTGTGTCTCTGCGCTGATGGAAGGTGCAGGTGAAAGCTGTAATGCTGGTCTCCTCGGAGAGCTCCTCCAAGGTGGTCTGCTGGGTGGCAGGGGGGGTATGACTCCGGATGGCCTGGCCTCATCAGATGGAGATCCTGCGAGACAATGGACATGTGGTCAGTGAGAGGGGAGGATCATTTTGTCTGACATGAACTACTCACTTGAGACAGGTCATCTGGGTGAAGGAGCAGTGGATCCTCACCTCGCTGTCTCAAGCCAAACTCGCTGTCGGTGACTGAACTCTCCTCGGGCAACCCCACCATTTCCAGGGCCCGTTCCTCAGCGGTGAAGACTTGAATCTCTGCACCCACCCCCGGCCATGATTAATTAAACTATCCAAGCATTACAACATATGTTGTCTCGTACCTGCGGAGTTTTTGCCTTGAAGCTGGCCCTGTTGGTGTCTTTTTACAATGTGGCAGCTTGTTTCTCACAGTCAGGACTGAAGATTTTAATTTCTCCAGTAAACAATAGAACTGGAGTTTGTAAAACTGGTTACGGTGTAATATCTAATATCTGAAGATGCCCAAATTGCCCTCTTCATCGGTGCTCCTCCTTGCTGTGCTGCCCGCACTGACAGCCGCTGTCACTGCCTCCCAGGCAGCATTGCTGACCCAGCTACTGGTCCTCTGCCCCCCCCCCCCCCCCCCCTCGGGCGAACAGGATGCCCCACATCTCAGCCACAGCGTTGAGAAGTCTTGTAAGGTCACCATCCCCAAAGCAAGGAGCAAGTCTGCGAGCTGCCGTTCTTGTGTATTGACAGGGAGTGGGAGGGAACGTTTACCATAGAATTTACAGTGCAGAAGGAGGCCATTCGGCCCATCGAGTCTGCACAGGCTCTTGGAAAGAGCACCCTACCCAAGGTCAACACCTCCACCCTATCCCATTGTGGTGATGTGCATCACTGTAAATACACAAGGGTTTAATGTAAATACATGTAGACTAGCTAGACACTAGAGGGAGCACCAGAGACACCACACACACACACACACACACACACACACACACACTCAACCAATCGATCAGTTGGGCAGCCCGGTGGCCTAGTGGATAGCACAACTGCCTCACGGCGCTGAGGTCCCAGGTTCGATCCCAGCTCTGGGTCACTGTCCGTGTGGAGTTTGCACATTCTCCCCGTGTCTGCGTGGGTTTCACCCCCACAACCCAAAGATGTGCAGGCTAGGTGGATTGGCCACGTTAAATTGCCCCTTAATTGGAAAAAATAATTGGGTAATCTAAATTTAAAAAAAAACAATCGATCAGTAAGATAGGACACAACCAATGGGCATTCACGATACACACAGAGGTGACACGACCACAGGAGGGCATTACACCAACCCATATATAAAGGACATCACACACATGATCTGCCTCTTTCCAGTGGAGACAGTCAGTGAATACAGACACAGGGTTGATTTGATATCACTCCCACCACGTGGATTGCAGCAGTCTGGTTAGTCAGTCTGAGTAGCTATAGTAGGTTTAACAGTAGTGGCGAACCCGAGTTATAGAAGTGTATATAGTTTAATAAACGTGTTGAAGTTATCTCCACGTCTGATCCTTCCTTTGTCGAGTGCACCACAAGGAAGCCGCTTATGCTACACCTAGAGCATAACAAGACACCCATAGCCCAGTAACCCCACCCAACACTAAGGGCAATTTTGGACACTCAGGGCAATTTATCATGGCCAATCCACCTAACCTGCACATCTTTGGACTGTGGGAGGAAACGGGAGCACCCGGAGGAAACCCACGCACACACGGGGAGGATGTGCAGACTCTGTTAGTGGCGAGCTGCTGAGGCGTGAGTGAGGCGAATCAGATGGTGAGACAGCCAGGCATGTCAAGAGTCTCATGGGGGCTTTAAGTGTCGTTGACTACGGGCTACGATCTTGTCAATGCGGCTGTTACGAAACACCCCGTGAAATGTGCCCAAAACCGGACTTTAAATCTTTTCCATTGAATCGCGCCTGCAGCATTTTTAGATTTCCAAAAGGCATTCATAAAGGTACCACATAAAAGATTACTACACAAGATAAGAGCCCATGCTGTTGGGACTGACTATTTTAACCAGATATGCTGACGATATAGAACAGGTAGTGAAGCAAATTGTGAGAAGGATATAGAGGCCTGGCTTTCATCATGAAGGATTCATTGTGGCACCAACAGTGATTGAATCTGGAAATTTGTTCTCGTCCTTGGACTCATCATTTCCTATTTTTGCAGGGGTGGGTTTGGAGTCAGGTTATGATCACACATGCGCCGTTTACAGAGGCAGCTGATTGTTTAAACCATGAACTGACAAGTGAGCTTGGGCCTTCCGGCCCCAGAGCCCCCAGAGGACACCCGAGAGGGCATCGAGGGCCACGGGACGCGGTAAGCAACTGGCTGCCTCCACCTCTGATGCGCATCCTGGGGATACACCTAAACGTAATGGTAGAGCTCGGAAGGCCAAGTACATCGAGGGTCACTGAGGGCACTGGGGGGGGGGGGGGGGGGGGGGGGGGGTGGGGGGGGTAGGTGTGGGGGAGGGCAAGGAGTGCAGTGTGCATTGGGGAGGGGAGGGGGTGTTGTGGGGAGATTTGGGGGGAAGGTGGTGGGGGGCTTGGGGGGACGGTAGGGAGGGTGGGGATAGTGGGGCAGCACCATCGGGATGGTAGGGCAGGGGTATACACTTTGACGAGAAACATTAAAATGCCCTCACCACAACCAGTATGACCCCTCTGACTCTTTGTTTCGCGATGTGGGCCGACCACCAATCCCGTACCCATTCCCCCAGACATACCTCCTACCCATGCCCCCCCATCCGACATGACCTGCCCACACACATCTGGCCGTGATGTGTGCCCAGGGCTTGGGCCTTTTGCCTGGATGATCGCAGGTTGGACGCTGCGTCTGTGGTGCTGCCTCCTGCAGTGTTCAAGTACAGTGTCCAGCCCTCACGGTATGATTGGGATGTTGATAATGAGCCCCACATGCTACGTGGCCTGCCCACCCACAGGAATCCACTTCAGATGTGTAAAGTGTGCACTTAACCAAGATTGCCAATTCCCTACTAGAAATAGCCTTCAACCACAAGGCCAGAGGCCTCTGCGGTCAGTGGGAGCTATGGGTGGCCAGTGGGGCAGACAGGCAGGGTCTAGGGTTGCCCTCCGTATGGGAACACACCGTCCAGGGGTTGGCATGGTGGACCCGCACAAGTAAAACCACTCCCCCACCTCCTAGCAGAGAACCCCCCCGAGTCCCAATGCCCCCCCCCCATGACAGCCCATCCCCAACAAGGGCTGCTCCCCCCAGTTGCCCCCCCCCCCCACCACACACACACGGGGACAGTTTCCCCAGGCTCATTGCCTGTGAGCGAAGATGGCTGCTCACCTCCTCGGCTCCTCACAGAAGCCCATCTGTCAAATGGAGTACTAATCGGCGCCAGCATGACCACTTGCTCCGGAGTCCGCTGAATCACCGAAGGCCGTTGGATGTGGGGTAACTCCAGTTAATTGTATGGAAATAGGGTGTAAGTGACGATAATTGGTTTCTTGCCACTTGACAGCGGGAACCCGATTTTGCCTATGGGAGTGGGCCGGTTACATCGTAAACGGTTTGGCGGCCGACAACGGTTCCCATTTTAGGTCTTTACCACTATTCACCAGCCTCTTTGCGCTCTCGTTCGAGCGAAAGGAGGCTAGAGAATGGCGGCCATAGTGTGCAGATTTGGTTTCCTTATTTGAGGAAAGGTTAGACAGACTGGGCTTTCCATTGGAGTTTAGAAAAGTGAGGGAGGGTCTTGATTGAAGTATGAGATCCTGAATGATCTCAACAAGGTTGACGTGGAAAGGTTGTTTCCTCTTGTGGGTGAGTCCTGAACTAGGGGGCAGTGTTTTAAAATTAGACGTCGCCCTTTAGAACAGAGAGGAGGAGAATATTTTTCTCTCAAAGAATTGTTCGACTTTGGAACTCTCTGCCTCAGAAGACGGTGGGGCGGAGTCGCTGAATATTTTTAAGGCGAACGTAGATAGGTTCTTATTAGGCAAGGGAATCCAAGGTTATCGGGGGAAGATGGGAATGTGGAACTTGAATTACAAACAGATCAGTCATGATCTAATTAAATGGCAGAGCACGTTTGAGGGGCAGAATTGCTGATTTCTGCTCCTATTTTGTACGTTTGTATGTATGTAGGTGTTTATCTTATGAGGAAAGGTTGAGCAGGTTGATCCTATACCCATTAGGGTTTAGAAGATTGAGAGGTAAACTTTTTGAAACATGGGCGCGATTCTCCGCCCCCCACGCCGGGTGGGAGAATAGCGGGAGGGTCTCCCGACATTTTTCACGCCCTCCCGCTATTCTCCCCCCCCCCCCCCACGCCTGACCCATGCCACGAATCGGCGCTCGCCGCCTGAGGCCGATGGGCCGAGCGGCCGGGCCGAGCGCCCATTTCAACACGGCAGCAAACACACCTGCTCGCTGCCGTCGTGAAACGGGCGCCAGATGCCCGTTTGGGGCATCTGGGGGCCCAATTGGCACGGCAGTACCACGGCCGTGTCAAGGGGGGCATAGGCCCGCGATCGGTGCCCATCGATGGGCACCGATCACGGGCCGTGCGTCCGTAACGGACGCACTCTTTTCCCTCCGCCGCCCCGCAAGATCAAGCCGCCACGTCTTGCAGGGCTGCTGAGGGAAAAGATGCCAACTGCGCATGTGCGGGTTGGCGTTGTCCAACCTGCGCATGCGCGGCTGACGTCATCGGCCGCGTCAGCCGGCGTGACGCTTGACGTGCGGCCTTGACGACCGTTGTCAAGGCCGCGCCGCCGTGACGCTCCTAGCCCCGCCCGGGGGGGAGAATCGGTCCCGGAAGTGGGCGTGAAGGCTGCCGTGGGTCACGGCCTGTCCCACGGCAGCCTTTACGATTCTCCGCATTTGCAGAGAATCTCACCCACAAGATCCTGAGGGGACTGGATAGATTGGATGCTGAGAGGTTGTTTTCCTCTGTGAGAGAGTCCAGAACCAGGGGGCACAGTTTAAATATTAAAAATTGAAGATGGAGATGTGAGGAAATATTTTCTCTTGGAGGGTAATTAGTCTGTGGAATTCTCTTCCTCAGGCAGAAGTGAAGGTGGGTCATTGATAATATTCAAGACTGCATTAGATAGATTTTTGAATGACAAGGGAGTCAAGGATTATTGGGGGTGGGGGTACGGTGGCTGACAGAGAGGAAACAAGATGTAAGGCCACAATCAGATCAACCTTGATATTACATACATAGATACATAGAAAATAGAAGCGGGAGCAGGCCATGCTACACACTGTAGAGCTTTGATGAGCATTACATGCTCCATGGACTCAAATGCCTTAGCCAAATCCACAAAGACAACTGCTAGCTCTTTCTTATTTCTTTTAGCCGCCTTCATAATATTCTTCAAGATCCTGATATTTTCATTAAAACCAGGGGCAGCTACAAGTAGTCCCTTCCGTCTGGGGTTAGTCCCCACAGCCTCATTCAACCTCTTTGCTAAGATCTTTGTATAGAGCCTCAATAACTATGGGCAGCACGGTAGCATTGTGGGTAGCACAAATGCTTCACAGCTCCAGGGTCCCAGGTTCGATTCCGGCTTGGGTCACTGTCTGTGCGGAGTCTGCACATCCTCCCCGTGTGTGCGTGGGTTTCCTCCGGGCGCTCCGGTTTCCTCCCACAGTCCAAAGATGTGCAGGTTAGGTGGATTGGCCATGATAAATTGCCCTCAGTGCCCAAAATTGCCCTTAGTGTTGGGTGGGGTTACTGGGTTATGGGGATAGGGTGGAGGTGTTGACCTTGGGTAGGGTGCTCTCTCCAAGAGCCGGTGCAGACTCGATGGGCCGAATGGCCTCCTTCTGCACTGTAAATTCTATGATTCTATAACATGGGACCAATTGTTATGGGTCACCAGTTGTCAATGTTCTTGGAAACAAATGGACTCATTAGCAATAGACAGTATGGTTTTGTGAAGGGGAGGTCGTGCCTCACAAACTTTTTAAAAAACATATTTTTATTCTCCTCCTTTTTCACATTTTCTCCCAAATTTACACCCACCAACAATAATCAGTAACAAATATGTCAATCCCCATATCAATAACAGCGATCCCATCCTCCCACCAAACCCCAAACATTAGCCCGCATGTTCACACAAACAAATGACAAAAAGGAATCAGGAATCACCCATAGTCACCATTAACACACACAGCCCCCCTCCCCCAACTCTCCCACCCACCCACCCCCCGCAACTAATGTTCAATGTTATCCAGTTCTTGAAAGTGCATAATGAATAATGCCCATGCATTGTAAAACCCCTCCAGCCTTCTCCTCAGTTCAAACTTAACCTTCTCAAGAGTTAAGAACTCCAACAGGTCCCCACGCCACGCCAGGGCACATGGTGGAGAAGTTGCTCTCCAACCCATCAGGATCCGCTTTCGGGCGATCAACGAGGTGAAGGCTACAACATCTGCCTCCGCGCCCGTTTCCAACCCTGGCTGGTCAGACACCCCAAATATGGCCTCCCGGGGGCCCGGATCCAGTTTCACGTGCACCACTTTAGAAATTACCCTCAAAACCTCCTTCCAGTAATCCTCTAGCTTTGGACAGGACTAAAGCATAAGAACATGATTTACGCTCCCCCCCCCCCCCCGCCCCGGCAACGTTCACACACATCTTCTACTCCTTCAAAGAATCGGCTCATCCTCACCCTCGTGAGGTGTACTCTGTATACCACCTTCAGCTGCATCAGCCCCACCTCGCACACGAGGTGGAGGCATTCGGCATTCACTCTCCGGAGCACCTCACACCAGAACCCCCCCTCCGTACCCTCTCCCAACTCTTCCTCCCACTTCGTTTTGATCCCTTCCAGTGGGGCCTTCTCTTCCAAAATAGCCCCGTAAACCGCCGACACTACCCCCTTCTCCTGTCACCCTGTCGTAAGCACCTCCTCCAGCATTTCCCCCTGCTCCAGCCCATACTTCGCTTCCAGCTCCTTCAGTTCTGCAAACCGACCCCGAAGAAACAAATCTTTTACTGTCTTAATCCCCTTCTCCTCCTATTTCCAAAAAATTCCATCCCACTTCCCTGGCTCAAATGTGTGGTTCCCCCAAATCGGTATTTCCCTTGACCCTGCCCCCAACCCGAAGTGTTGGTGAAACTGCCTCCAAATTCTCAATGAAGCTATTATTACCGGACTCCCTGAGTATTTCCCTAGGGCCATCGGGAGTGGCGCTGTTGCTAGTGCTTTGAATCCCGACCCCCTGCACAAACTCTCCTCCATTCTGACTCACTGGGAATCAACCCCTCTGATGCAGCTCCGCACCGTCTCCACATTCGTTGCCCAGTAGTAATACATCAGGTTCGGAAGACCCAAGCCCCTTGCCTGCTTTCCCCTCTGTAGTAGCACCTTTCTAACTCTGGCCACCTTCCCTCCCCATATGAACGAAGTAATCCTTCCCTCAATCTCTCTGAAAAAAGTCTTTGGCAGGAAAATCGGCAGGCATTGGAAAATAAACAGAAATCACGGCAGCACATTCATTTTAACCACCTGTACCCGACCCGCCAGTGACAGAGGGAGACCATCCCACCTTGCCAGATCAGCTCTCACTCTCTCCACCAAACTAGAGTTATACCTGCAGAGCACCCCCCACTCCCGGCAACCTGGACCCCCAGATACCTAAAGTGAGTCCCTGCCCTACGGAATGGCAGCCCCCCCCCCCCCCCCCCCCGCCCCACCCCCGGCCGAGACACCACAAAATACTCACGCTTGTCGAGATTTAGTTTATACCCTGAGAAAGACCCAAATACCCAAAGCAGCTCCAATAGGGCAGCGCGGTAGCATAGTGGTTAGCATAAATGCTTCACAGCTCCAGGGTCCCAGGTTCGATTCCCGGCTGGGTCACTGTCTGTGCGGAGTCTGCACGTCCTCCCCGTGTGTGCGTGGGTTTCCTCCGGGTGCTCCGGTTTCCTCCCACAGTCCAAGATGTGCGGGTTAGGTGGATTCGCCATGCTAAATTGCCCGTAGTGTCCTAAAAAGTAAGGTTAAGGGGGGGGTTGTTGGGTTACGGGTATAGGGTGGATATGTGGGTTTGAATAGGGTGATCATGGCTCGGCACAATATCGAGGGCTGAAGGGCCTGTTCTGTGCTGTACTGTTCTATGTTCTATGTTCTAATATTCTCCCTATCGACACACTCGGTTCCGACGCGTATAACAGCAAGTCGTACCTCAATAACTTATTTTGTAAAATATTTTTATTCTCCATTTTCACATTTTCTTTAGAATTTACACCCCACCAACAAGCAGTAAATGGTAACAAATACAAAATCATTCCCTTTATCAACAACAACGATCCCATCCTCCCACCATCCCAAACAATACCCATCTGACACTATAAGCATCAAATAAAACAAATCCCCCCATGGTGGGAAAAACAAAGGAAAAAGAAAGAAAAAGGAATCAGGAATTGCCTATGGCCACCATTTACCCATAGAGTCCACACCCTCCCCCCAACATGCAATGCCATCCAATCCCCGAAAGAGTACCGTAAATGACACCCATGAGTTGTAAACCACCCCCCCCCCCCCCCGACTCCTCCCCTCCACTTAGAACATAGAACATAGAACATAGAACGATACAGCGCAGTACAGGCCCTTCGGCCCACGATGTTGCACCGACATGGGAAGTCAAAAACTAAAGGCCATCTAACCTACACTATGCCATTATCTCACTGTCCACCCTATCTAACCCTCTGATCATTTTGTATGCCTCTATTAAGTCACCTCTTAACCTTCTTCTCTCTAACGAAAACAACCTCAAGTCCATCAGCCTTTCCTCATAAGATTTTCCCTCCATACCAGGCAACATTCTGGTAAATCTCCTCTGCACCCGTTCCAAAGCTTCCACGTCCTTCCTATAATGAGGCGACCAGAACTGTACGCAATACTCCAAATGCGGCCGTACCAGAGTTTTGTACAGCTGCAACATGACCTCATGGCTCCGGAACTCAATCCCTCTACCAATAAAGGCCAACACACCATAGGCCTTCTTCACAACCCTATCAACCTGGGTGGCAACTTTCAGGGATCTATGTACATGGACACCGAGATCCCTCTGCTCATCTACACTGCTAAGAATTTTACCATTAGCCAAATATTCCGCATTCCTGTTATTATTTCCAAAGTGAATCACCTCACACTTCTCTACATTAAACTCCATTTGCCACCTCTCAGCCCAGCTCTGCAGCTTATCTATGTCCCTCTGTAACCTGCAACATCCTTCCACACTGTCTACAACTCCACCGACTTTAGTGTCGTCTGCAAATTTATTCACCCAACCTTTTATAAAAATGACAAACAGTAACGGCCCCAGAACAGATCCTTGTGGTACACCACTAGTAACTGAACTCCATTCTGAACATTTGCCATCAACTACCACTCTCTGTCTTCTTTCAACTAGCCAATTTCTGATCCACATCTCTAAATCACCCTCAATCTCCAGCCTCCGTATTTTCTGCAATAGCCGACCGTGGGGAACCTTATCAAACGCTTTACTGAAATCCATATACACCACATCAACTGCTCTACCCTCGTCTACCTGTTCAGTCACCTTCTCAAAGAACTCGATAAGGTTTGTGAGGCATGAACTACCCTTCACAAAACCATGCTGACTATCCCTAATCATATTATTCCTATCTAGATGATTATAAATCGTATCTCTTATAATCCTCTCCAAGACTTTACCCACAACAGACGTGAGGCTCACCGGCCTATAGTTACCGGGGTTGTCTCTACTCCCCTTCTTGAACAAAGGGACCACATTTGCTATCCTCCAGTCCTCTGGCACTATTCCTGTAGCCAATGATGACATAAAAATCAAAGCCAAAGGCTCAGCAATCTCTTCCCTGGCTTCCCAGAGAATCCTAGGATAAATCCCATCAGGCCCCGGGGACTTATCTATTTTCACCTTGTCCAGAATTGCCAACACTTCTTCCCTACGCACCTCAATGCCATCTATTCTAATAGCCTGGGTCTCAGCATTCTCCTCCACAACATTATCTTTTTCCTGAGTGAATACTGACGAAAAGTATTCATTTAGTATCTCGCTTATCTCCTCAGCCTCCACACACAACTTCCCACCACTGTCCTTGACTGGCCCTACTCTTACCCTAGTCATTCTTTTATTCTTGACATACCTATAGAAAGCTTTTGGGTTTTCCTTGATCCTACCTGCCAAAGACTTCTCATGTCCCCTCCTTGCTCGTCTTAGCTCTCTCTTTAGATCCTTCCTTGCTTCCTTGTAACTATCAAGTGCCCCAACTGAAACTTCACGCCTCATCTTCACATAGGCCTCCTTCTTCCTCTTAACAAGAGATTCCACTTCTTTGGTAAACTACGGTTCCTTCGCTCGACCCCTTCCTCCCTGCCTGACTGGTACGTACTTATCAAGAACATGCAATAGCTGTTCCTTGAACAAGCTCCACATATCCAGTGTGCCCAACCCTTGCAGCCTACTCCTCCAACCTTCACATCCTAAGTCATGTCTAATGGCATCATAATTGCCCATCCCCCAGCTATAACTCTTGCCCTGCGGGGTATACTTATCCCTTTCCATCACTAACGTAAAGGTCACCGAATTGTGGTCACTGTTTCCAAAGTGCTCACCTACCTCCAGATCTAACACCTGGCCTGGTTCGTTACCCAAAACCAAATCCAATGTGGCCTCGCCTCTTGTTGGCCTGTCAACATATTGTGTCAGGAAACCCTCCTGCACACATTGTACAAAGAACGACCCATCTAATGTACTCGAACTATAATCTTTTCCAGTCAATATTTGGAAAGTTAAAGTCTCCCATAACAACTACCCTGTTACTTTCGCTCTTTTCCAGAATCATCTTCGCCATCCTTTCCTCTACATCCCTAGAACTATTAGGTGGCCTTCTTCTTACAAAACTCCTCCCCCAACCTCTGTTCCTTCCCCCCAACTTTCCACCCGGCTAAACTCATCGGGACTTATTCCGCCAGGCTCCGATGGCCGCAGCCCCTCCCCCACCTCACTCCCATTCACTGGCTGGCTTAAACCGGCCAGCATGGAGGCCCCTGCACGGGTCTCTTTCCCTCTTGCCTGGTCCCAGGAAAACCAAGAAATCCCCTTTCGCACACAAACTCTACATACACTTCCAAGCCCCAAAGAACCATCATTGCAAGTGAAAGTCCCATCTCTTCCCTTGTCCAAATATATACACTGTTAGCTTCTTAGCACATACACCAGCCCGCAGTGAAAAATACAGTTACATGAGGCTACATCGGTACGTGACCATTTCTCAATTCAGCCACAGTCTTTCTGCCTTTGCAAACTCCTCCGCTGCTTCCGCCGTCCCAAAATAAAAGTCCTTGGATTTGTAGGTCACCCTCAACTTAGCTGGGTATACTATGCCGCACTGCACCTTACTGATGTACAGTGCCTTCTTCAACCGGCTGAAGGCAGCCCACCTCCTCGCCAGCTCCACCATATAGTCCTGATATATGCGTAAACCAGCTCCAGCCACTGCACCACCCGATCCAGTTTATATCGGGAGGGATCATCCCCCTCCCCCAATAGCTTCGCTTTGCCCAGCACAGGATTTTCTCCTTCGCACTATACCTACGAAAACACAGAGTCACTACTCTTGGCGGCTCACTCTCGTTTGCTACAGGCCTCCACGACCGATGAGCCCGATCCAGTTTATATCGGGAGGGATCATCCCCCTCCCCCAATAGCTTCGCCAACATCATGGCAAAATACTCAGTCGGCCTCGGGCCTTCCACTCCTTCTGGGCAGACCCACAATTCTCAGATTCTGTCGCCTGGCTCTGTTTTCCAAGTCGTCCATTTGGCTCGCAGACCCTTGTTGATCTCTATCACCTTCCGCATCTCCTTCCCTATCGAGGTAAGTTGATCACTGTGCTGCAATAATGTCTCTTCCACTTCCTTCAGCGCCTCACCTTGCTCCCTTACCTCCGGCGCTCAATACCGCCGTCCTCACCGGGGCAATCGCCTCCTCCACCAGCACTTTCAATACTGTCCCCATCTCCTTCTTCATCGCCTCCATGTGTTTTGTGAACTGCCTTTCGAGTTCAGCGGCCATCAATTAGTCATTTCTTCAGACGTGCGCAATGCGGCCTCCCCTGGTGCCCCAGCCTCCACTTTTTTTGCCGTCGCGCTGACCTTTCCACTCCCCGGCGGACTTTCAGATGCTTTTTTCACGGCCTTTCTTTTTACTTATTTTTGACATTTCCCTTCACTGTGCCTTCTCCCTGCTTTTGCCGCCTCTGTTTCCCCTGGGACCGGGGGTTAAACCCCGAAAATTCCGTTCCCGAACGGGTGCCCTCCAATGTGCGGCTGCCTCCCGCCCGTCGTCACCGGAAGTCCCCGCGCCTCACTAACTTGATTGAATTTTTTGAGGAGGTGACAACGATGATTGATGAGGGGAGACAGTGGATGTTGTCTATATGGACTTCAGTAAAGCCTTTGGCGAGGTGCCTCATGGCAGACTGGTACGAAATGTGAAGCCACATATGGTGAGGTGGTAAGATGGATACAGAACTGGCTTCATCACAGAAGGCAAAGGGTAGCAGTAGAATGGTGTTTTTCTGAATGGAAGAATGGACTAGTGGTGTTCGACAGGGATCTGTGCTGGGGTTTCTGTTTGTAGAATACATAAACGATTTGGAGGAAATGTAGCTGGTCTGATTAGGATGACACCAAGGATGGTGGAATGGCAGATAGTGCTGAGGATTGTCAGAGGATACAGCAGGACATAGATAGGTTGGAGACTTGGGCAGAGAAATGGCAAATGGTGTTTAATCCAGGCAAATGTGAGGTAATGCATTTTGGTAGGCCTAACATAGAGGGGAAATATACCGTAAATGGTGAAATTCTTAGGAATATAGAAAGTCTGAGAGATCTGGGCGTGCAGGTCACAGATCTTTGAAGATGGCAACACAAGTGGCAAGGTAGTCAGGAAAGCACACGGAATGCTTGCGTTCATTGGACGGGGCATCGAGTATAAAAACTGGCAAGTCATGCTACAGTTATATAGAACCTTGGTAAGGCCGCACTTGGAATATTGCGCACAATTCTGGTCACCACACTACCAGAAGGATGTGGAGGCTTTGGAGAGGGTGTAGAGGAGATTTACCAGGATGTTGACTGGTCTGGAGGGTGTTAGCTATGTGGAGAGGCTGATTAGACTCGGACTATTTCATTAAAAAGACGAAGGTTGAGGGGGTGACCTGATAGAGGTCTACAAGATTATGAGGGACATGGACAGAGTGAATAAACAGGCATTCTTTCCCAGGATGGTGGGGTCAGTCACTAGGGGGCATAAGTTTAAGGTCCGTGGGGCAAAGTTTAGAGGAAATGTGTGAGGCAGGTTTTTTAAACAGAGGGTGGTGAGTGCCTGGATGCGTTACCAGGGGAGGTTGTGGAAGCAGATACATTAACGGCATTCAAAAGGCATCTTGACAAACACATGGTTAGGATGGGTATAGAGGGATACGGCACAAGGAAAGTGCTGAGGGTTTTGACCAAGGTTGGTATCATGATCGGTACAGGCTTGGAGGGCCAAAAGGCCTGTTCCTGTGCTGCTTTATTCTGTATTCAATTTCAGTATCATGAGTCTTAGGGAGCAAAACGATGTGGCTCTTCTTCAGAGCCAAAGTTATGGAGCCTGATTCCAACCTCATTGTTAATAACCGGGGTAATCTATCCTCATGCTCTGCTTGGATATCCAAGATATCTTCCACCTTCATCCCATTTGGCCATGCTGTTGTATTCTTAGCCATAGATCCAATGGCTCTGTCTACCTTTTTCCCTGTGATTGGCTCACTTTATGGGCCATACTGCCTTGTATTTGGCTAATCTGGTGAGGTTCGCCATATTATTCAGTAGTGAAAGTTTTCCTCTGAAACTCATCAAGCTCAGTCTTACTGAGAGGCACCCCAAGATGGATGGGGCACCCATGATTTGCCTGGATAATTTTCTCCTGTCTTCAGTGAAAGGTATCTGGACTGCTCTAAACCTTGCCTTTTTAGAGGCGAGGCTCTTCTTACCTTCGATGCTTTTACTCCCTCCTTCAAACTGTGCTTTCTGCCTTTTGGCTTTGTGCTTCATCTTCTCTGGCTGGCTCTCTTTAATAATCTCCAAAGTGATGCTTTCTACTAGACTTACACAATTTTTGCCTAAAGCTCTCCTCCAGCTCAGTTTTACTGAGAGGACACTCCAGGGTGGATGGAGCACCCATAATTGCCTAGCTAACCTCATATGATTTTTAGTTTTAGTAAAGAGTGTTTGGACCACTCGTAATCTCGTCTTTTAGAGGCTAGGCGCTTCTTACATCCGGTGTTCTTACTGTGGTGATCACAAGTTAACTAGATGCAATACAACTGAGCAAACACTAGAGGGGGCACGGGAGAGCCATATAAATAGACGGGGACAGGAAGTGAGGACACACTTCACAGAGGGCAGAACTGGAAGCAGGACACATACACCCACACCAGCTGGGAGCACTGAAGGTAACCTTAGGAAACAGCTCTGAAGAGAGAACGAACTCACAATAAAGCATCTTCTCCACATTTGAGACTACGAGCTTTATTAAGACACGAGTAACAACACACTTACTACTACTTTCAAGTTGAGTCCTCTGCCTCTAGGGATTCTGTTTAGCCTTCTCTGGCTGGCTCTCCTTAATCATCTCAATGGTGATGCTTTCTAAAAGACTGCTTTCTTCTCCTTGCTGCTCCTACCTTCTGTCATAACATACATCTATGTATGTAATGGAGTGCAGACAGGCAGTGATTGACACACAGGATGACCAGTGAGCACACAGAACAGAGCAGCCAATCACCAGACAGGACATGACCACTATAAAGCCAGAGGGCACTAGGTTTCCCGCTCTCTCTGGACCCAGCCACTGAGACAGTCAGAGTTCGTGAGCTAGCCAGTGCAAACACCATGCGGTAGCTAGTAAGTCTGGTCAGGCTAGTACATAGGTCTCCAGTCAAGTCAGCATAGTGTCAACCCACAGTTGAACATGTATAGTAGTTAAGATGTTAAATAAAATCGTGTTGCATCTTATCAAGTGTTGGAGGTCCGTCTCTCGCTACACTGCATCAAGTGCAGTCCACATCGACCCAGCCTGCCCAACACATCATGGTACCAGTGAGTGATGCTGAAATTTGACGGACCTACCTTGAGTGAATCAGCGTTGACCAGCAAGCAGCCATCCGGTGACATGGAAAACATCTGCCCTCCTCCGCAGCTCCGCATCGCCGGCAACCTTGGTGCAAATTGGAAGATCTTCAAACAAAAGTTCCAATTCTACCTCGAAGTCACCGACCTCGAGGCTGCATCGGACGCCAGGAAGATCGCACTATTCCTCTCCACAGCCGGGGACCACGCCATCCACATCAACAACTCCTTTACATTCGCTGAAGGCGAAGACAAGACGAAATTGAAAACAGTCCTGCTGAAGTTCGACAGCCACTGCGACATTGCGGTGATGTTTTCCAGCAGAGGCTTCAGGGTAAGGATGAACCTTTTCAGTCCTTTTTGACCCATCTCCGCATCCTCGCGCAGTCATGTAACAATGACTCGACAACTGATTCCATGATCCGGGATCAGATCATTTTCGGGGTCCACTCCGATTCCCTTCTCCAGCAGCTCCTGAAAGTCAAGCAGCTCACCCCCACCCTCACCATCGAGATGTGCGTTGTCCACGAACATGCTAACAACCGGTACTCCCACATCAGGGCGGCAGAGAATGCAAAGCTAGCCTCCCACGAGGCGGATTGGGTGCAGGCTATCGCACAAATGCAGGGACTAACTATTGATGAGAGTGGCCATTTCGCGTGTTTTCCCAGGCCCCTGCTCATGCGCGCCACGACCAAGGGGACGGTGAGACCGACGACAAGACTGCGCAGGTGCGTACGTTGTTCGACCGCACTGCGCATGCGCGATGGCGCACGGAACGCACTGACGTTGGCATCATGACGTGTCCGAATTGTGGCTCCGCCCATTTAAAGCGGCAATGTCCGGCAAAATCACGACGGTGTCTACAGTGTGGCAAGCTTGGCCACGATGCAGCCATTTGCAGATCTCCTCCACTGCCCAGCAGCCAGCGATCCCAGCCACGGCGCAGAAGCGTCCGTTCAATACAGCAGGGCATGCCAGAATCCGACCCTAACAGCCCAACAGATCCTGATGCTGAGTGCCTCAAATCACCATACCGGGTGGGCATCATTACGAAGCATGCGTGCCTTTCTCCAAGATAGTGAAGCACCTTCCTATCCTCAGCGTGGATCCCGACGACGAGTGGTGTGCTGTCCTCACAGTTAAAAAGGCTCGCATCCGGGTCAAATTGGACACCGGCGCATCGGCGAACCTCATCTCGAAATCCGATCTCGACACCATCCGCGTCAGACCAAGTATTCTTCCACCGATCTACCAGCAATCCTGCCGACGCCTGTGACCACCGCATTGGCGGCGGTCCCGCCTATCCAGGTGCAGGCGGCCCCTGATCCACCCTTGCGGCAATCAACCAGAATTTGTCGCCCGCCACAGAGACTAAACTTATAGACTGATCTTTTGTACATCTTGTTACCTCATCATTTTGACCTTTATAAATATCATTTTACCGTTTCATCTGCTCTATATCTGCTCTAGCGACACTTTCCTATGTATATCAGTTCATTTTAGCACATTCTGTATATAGTCAAGCACATATACACATCCACACGCACCCGCACCTTAATATTTATTATTTTAAAAAAGGGGGGGAGATGTCATAATATACATCCATGTATATAATGGAGTGCCGACAGGCAGTGATTGACACACAGGATGACCAGTGAGCACACAGAACATAGCAGCCAATCACCAGACAGGACACGACCACTATAAAGCCAGAGGGCACTAGGTTTCCCGCGCTCTCTGGACCCAGCCACTGAGACAGTCAGAGTTTGTGAGCTAGCCAGTGCAAACACCATGCGGTAGCTAGTAAGTCTGGTCAGGCTAGTACTAGATCTCCAGTCAAGTCAGCATAGTGTCAACTCACAGTTGAACATGTATAGTAGTTAAGACGTTAAATAAAATCGTGTTGCATCTTATCAAGTGTTGGAGGTCTGTCTCTCGTTACACTGCATCAAGTGCAGTCCACATCGACCCAGCCTGCCCAACACATCACCTTCTACTAACTTCTCAGCCATGCCAAGCTGTTCATCCAGGTTTTGATGATTTGGAAACTTAACTGGGGGGAGTCTTTGAACTTATCTACTTGGGCTTCCACCATCCTCACCTAGATCTGCCTCCACAACTCGCTCTAAACTGGTGCCTCTTCCACCCGCTCCGCCTGATTACCTCCCTTGCTATCTAACCTTTCCTCTGCCTTCAATTATACGTCTTTTATCGCTAACCTGCTTATTAGTCTTAGGTGGAACATGTTCTATCCTTTTATTACTATCTTTCAAACCCTCATACTTAACGACTAGAGTTTTTGACAACTCCGGCTCTTCCCTGGTCCAAATTTTATCCTTTCTGACTGACGTTTTAGAATTTGCTATTTCAAAAATACCTTTCTGATTTCGCCGCACACGGTGGATTATTCTCTCGTGCAGGCTACGACCCCTCTTGGTTGTGAATCTCATGTCACAGAACTCACACTGTAATAGCTCAACCTCACAGTATGGTTCGAATCCCTTACACTTACAAGAATGACATGCTATTGCATGATATCCACCTGTTTGTGCACACCAGAAGCATTTTGCTTTAATGTACTTCATCTGGTGTTTCTTCTTCATATGTTTCTTCAACTCCCCCACACTAGGTAGGAGGGCATCACATTAACGCAGAGTAAACAATCTACTGATTGACCACCGCTTTCCTGCTTGTAATGTCCTAGTCTCAGTCTCTTCACCAGGATTACCCTGCCTGAAACTAGTATGGCAGGGGTTGGGAACCAGAGCGTTAGCTTAGAAGGTATCATAACTGATGGGGAAATAGAGAACAAAAGTAAGAGAACAACATCTCCCTCAGGTAGGGAAAAAAAAGGTGACAAGTGTGAGAAGGGTCAATGCAGGACTGTACCTAAATGTGCACAATGTACAGAACAAGGTAAATGAGCTTGTTGTACACATTGAAATTGGCCAGTACGATGCTGTGGGCATCACAGAGACGTGGCTGCAAGGGAATCAGGGCTGGGATCTAAATATACAAGGATATGCCTCCTATTGAAAGGACAGGCAGATGGGCAAAGTGGGCGGGGCTGCATTGTTAGTAAGGAATGAAGTTAAATCGATGGTAAGGAGCGACATAGGTCAGAAAGCATAGAATCTCTGTGAGTAGAGTTGAGGAATCGCAAAGATAAAAAGACCCTGATGGGAGTTATGTGCAGGCCCCCGAGCAGTAGTCAGGATGGGAGGCAGAAAATAAATCAGGAGATAGGAAAGGCATGTAAAATAGTACATGCGTTAATGTGATGCCCTCCTACCTAGAGTGGGGGAGTTGAAGTACATTAAAGCATGTAAAATACTTTAACCTGGTGTTGTAAGACTTCTTAATGTAAAATAGGCAATACAATAATCATGGGGGACTTCAATATGCAGGTGGACTGGGAAAATCAGGTTGGTAGTGGAACCCAAAAGGAATTTGTGGAACGTCTGATAGATGTTTTTTTGGAGCAGCTTGTGACAGAGCCTGCGAGGGAACAGGCAATTCTGGATTTCATGATGAGGCAGATGAGGCAGACTTGATTAGGGATGCTAAGGTGAAGGAACCCGCCCACTTCCGAGAATCCCGCCCATGCTGAGAGCCGCGCCCACGGCCGCACCCCGCCCACTACCGGGAGCCCCGCCCACTGCTGAGCCGCGTCCATTGCCGCGTCACGCCCACTGCCGAGAGCCCCGCCCACTGCCGCACCCCGCCCACTGCCGGGAGCCCCGCCCATTGAGGCGCTCTTCCGTCCTGACTCCATTCCCTATTCTGAATAAACCCGGCCCATTATCTGCCAATCAGCAGGATTCTCTCTTCCCTGGAGTTTAACGGATGTTTGTTCAATGATTGGCTGAAGCAATTTGGGTGAAGTTGTTGCTCCGCGGAAGCGCAATCCGGCACGGTCTCCCAGGGCAACGACCCCCACCCCACCCCCCGTCTCCCGGAGCAACGAGCCGGAGTGGAGCGGCTCCGCCATGGCCTTCATCGCCGGGCAGCCGGTGACTGCAGTTGTGGTGAGTGTAACTGGGGAGCGGCGGGCCGGGGGCGGGGGGAAACCGGACCGGACAGATCCCCCTCTCTCCCGGATCCCCCCCTCCCCTCTCTCCCGGATCCCCCCCTCCCCTCTCTCCCGGATCCCCCCCCTCACCTCTCTCCCGGATCCCCCCCTCCCCTCTCTCCCGGATCCCCCCCTCCCCTCTCTCCCGGATCCCCCCCTCCCCTCTCTCCCGGATCCCCCCCTCCCCTCTCTCCCGGATCTCCCCCCCTCTCCCGGATCCCCATCCCTCTCCCGGATCCCCCATCCCTCTCCCGGATCCCCCATCCCTCTCCCGGATCCCCCATCCCTCTCCCGGATCCCCCATCCCTCTCCCGGACCCCCCCCCCCCCCCTCTCCCAGATCTCCTCTGTCTCCCGGATCCCCCCCCCCATCTCCCGGATCCCCCCCCTCCCCTCTCTCCCGGATTCCCCCCCCCCCTCTCCCGGATTTCCCCCCCCCTCTCCCGGATTTCCCCCCCCCCTCTCCCGGATTTCCCCCCCCCTCTCCCGGATTCCCCCCCCCCCTCTCTCCCGGATTCCCCCCCCCCTCTCCCCCGGATTCCCCCCCCTCTCTCCCGGATTCCCCACCCCCTCTCCCGGATTTCCCCCCCCCCCCTCTCCTGGATTCCACCCCCCTCTCTCCCGGATCCCCCCTCCCTCTCTCCCGGATCTCCCCCCCCCCCCTCTCCCCGATCCCCCCCCCCTCTCCCGGATCCCCCCCCCTCTCCCGGATCCCCCCCCCTCTCTCCCGATCTCCCCCCCCCTCTCTCCCGGATCCCCCCCCCCTCTCTCCCGGATCCCCCCCTCTCTCCCGGATCCCCCCCCCTCTCTCCCGGATCCCCCCCCCTCTCTCCCGGATCCCCCCCCCTCTCTCCCGATCCCCCCCCTCTCTCCCGGATCCCCCCCCTCTCTCCCGATCCCCCCCCCCCTCTCTCCCGGATCCCCCCCCCCCCCTCTCCCTCCGATCTCCCCCCCTCTCTCCCGATCCCACCCCCCCTCTCTCCCGGATCCCCCCCCCCCTCTCCCGGATCCCCCCCCCTCTCTCCCGGATCCCCCCCCCTCTCTCCCGGATCCCCCCCCCCCCCCCTCTCCCGATCTCCCCCCCTCGCCCGGATCTCTCTCCCTGATTCCCCCCCCCCCCCCCCTCCCCCCGATCCCCCCCCCCCTCCCCTCTCTCCCAGATCCCCCCCTCCCCTCTCTCCCGGATCCCCCCCTCCCCCCTCTCCCGGATCCCCCTCTCTCTCCCGGATCCCCCTCTCTCTCCCAGATCCCCCCTCCCCTCCCTCCCGGATCCCCCCCTCCCCTCCCTCCCGGATCCCTCCCTCCCGGATTCCCCCCCTCCCGGATCCCCCCCCTCCCGGATCCCCCCCCTCCCCTCTCTCCCGGATCACCCCCCTCTCCCGGATCCCCCTCTCTCTCCCCGGATCCCCCTCTCTCTCTCCCAGATCCCCCCTCCCCTCCCTCCCGATCCCCCCCTCCCCTCCCTCCCGGATCCCTCCCTCCCGGATTCCCCCCCCCCCATTCCCCCCCTCCCCTCCCTCCCGGATCCCCCCCTCCCCTCCCTCCCGATCCCTCCCTCCCGGATCCCACAGGATCCCCCCCTCCCCTCCCTCCCGGATCCCCCCCTCCCCTCCCTCCCGGATCCCCCCCTCCCCTCCCTCCCGGATCCCCCCCTCCCCTCCCTCCCGATCCCCCCCTCCCCTCCCTCCCGGATCCCCCCCTCCCGTCCCTCCGGATCCCCCCCCCCCCCTCCCTCCCGGATCCCCCCCTCCCCTCCCTCCCGGATCCCCCCCTCCCCTCCCCCCCGGATCCCCCCCCTCCCCTCCCTCCCGGATCCCCCCTCCCCTCCCTCCCGGATCCCCCCCTCCCCTCCCTCCCGGATCCCCCCTCCCCTCCCTCCCTCCCCCCCTCCCCTCCCTCCCTTCCGGATCCCCCCCTCCCCTCCCTCCCGATCCCCCCCCTCCCCTCCCCCCCGGATCCCCCCCCTCCCCTCCCTCCCGGATCCCCCCCCTCCCCTCCCTCCCTCCCGATCCCCCTCCCTCCCTCCCGATCCCCCCCCTCCCCTCCCTCCCGGATCCCCCCCCTCCCCTCCCTCCCGGATCCCCCCCTCCCCTCCCTCCCGGATCCCCCCCCCCCCTCCCTCCCGGATCCCCCCCTCCCCTCCCTCCCGGATCCCCGCCTCCCCTCCCTCCCGGATCCCCGCCTCCCCTCCCTCCATCCCCGCCTCCCCTCCCTCCCCCCGGATCCCCGCCTCCCCTCCCTCCCGGATCCCCCCCTCCCCTCCCTCCCGGATCCCCCCATCCCCTCTCTCCCGGATCTCCCCCCTCTCTTCTCCCCCCCCCCCTCTCTTTCCCCCCCTCTCTTTCCCCCCCTCTCCCGGATCCCTCTTCTCTCCCGGATCCCCCCCTCTCTCCCGGATTCCCCCCTCTCTCCCGGATTCCCCCCCCCCCTCTCCTGGATCCCCCCCTCTCGCCCGGATCTCTCTCCCTAATCCCCCCTCCCCTCTCTCCCAGATCCCCCTCTCTCTCCCGGATCCCCCTCCGCTCTCTCCCGGATCCCCCCTCCCCTCTCTTCCGGATCCCCCCCTCCCACCTCCCCCGGATCCCCCCACCTCCCCCGGATTCCGCCCCCCTCCCCCAGATTCCTCCCCCTCCCCCGGATTCCCCCCCTCTCCCGGATCCCTCCCCTCTCTCCCGGCGCCAACCAGCGCATGCGTGGTTGCCGTCGTCCCCACGGACGCCCCGTAAGAAATGGAGGAGTGATCTTGCGGGGCGGCGGATGAAAGGAGTGCATCTGTCAGAGGGACCGGCCCGCCAATCGGTGGGCACCGATCGTGGGCCAGACCCCTTCTGAATGCCCCCCTCCGGTGCTCGATCCTCCCCCCCCTCCCCCCCCCCCCCCCCCAAACAGGTCGCCCCCGCAACGTTCGTGCGCTATTCAAGCTGGCAGCGACCAGGTGTGGTTGGCGCCTGCGTCAACCTGTCATATTGGGCAGGCAGCTTGGCCCATGCGGGCCGGAGAATCGCCACTAGGCTGTTACAAACAGCGAGCGGCGATTCTCCGAGCGGCCTGCCGTAAATCGCGGCGCGCCGTTTTGGGGTGGGGTGGGAGAATCGCGTGCGAGTGCCGGGGCGGCGTGGCGGTACTCGCCCGGCGCCCCCGCGATTCTCCCACCCGGCGTGGGGGTGGGGGGAGAATTGCGCCCATTATCTTTTATTTTATACAAATGCTTTCTTGATCAACATCCTGTTTGCTATCCTTACACTTCTGCTCATCACAACACACCCATCGTATACCAAATCCCATTCAACTATCATTACTCACCTTGGTCCTCCATAATCTCAGATTTAGAATTCTGACCTTTGTGTTTAAATAACTTCACGGTCTCGCTCTTTCCCAGCTCTGTAATCATACCTAGCTGTTCAAACCCCCCCCCCCCCCCCCCCCCCCAATCCTGTTCCCCTGACTCAGGACCCGAACACTTCCCCACCCTCACCTGCCTTTACCAATCATTACTGCCTGTGACTTCAGCAACCTAGGTCTCGAGCGCTGAAATTGTCTCTCTAAACCTTGCCTCCTTATTACACTCCTCTTTAAGACAAAATCTTTGATCAAGCTTTTGATCCCCTGTCCCTTTTACCCTTGTGCCTTTGTGGAACACTGAGGAATTTTATATGACAGCGATACAAATAGAATGCAAGCTGTTGTGGTGGTATTGTTCATTAGGGCTGTGTCGGGGCCACAGCTAGATTATATTTTCTACGCTGAATGATTTATTTGTTTCAGCCCCACTCCCTTGAATGGGTGGTATGTACTTGTTACTGCAAGGTTTGCATTCCACAATGTTGAGATAGACGATGAGGTCAATGGGCAAGGCCTTGCTTCATGTCTGATAGCAGTACTCTGCAGTTCTGCATGGGAAAATCTAATGGTGAAGCAATTAGAGCTCCTGGGGGAAGTCAGAAGTCATTTTAACTAGAAGGATGACTGCATGTTTCTGTCGTGACTGTAAATTACTATCCACTGCAATCAACTAATTTGTGCAGCATTTCATAGAATATTGTGTTAATTTTGGGAGAGGTGCCTCTTGTTTGTTGAGGGTGCAGCCCTGGGACTATCGTAGGTTATTGTCAGATTATGAAGGGAGCTCCTTTGTGACCATCATAGTTGGATTAAGGTTGAAGTTCACATTGAGTCATATGTAGTTTGATGTGGGGCAGGGCAGTGTTCTTTTACTGCCGCCTCCATTTAGTCATGTTCCAGCCTGACAGGGAGGATGTGTGTTAGCTGCTGCAGGTTATGAATTCCATACCGTCAACATCATACCTAGCAGTATGAAAGAAATGGATAAAGCTTTACACTCTGATACCAACGCTGCATATCGGGTGGGGAAAATGATTGCACTTTGAAAGAAGGAATCAGAAGAGATTCAGATTAAATTATTCACCAAAGTAAAGTCGCACGTGATTGGCCTGGATTTTGCGATTAATACTAGTAAAATAGTCCAGTAAGAAGTCTTACAACACCAGGTTAAAGTCCAACAGGTTTGTTTCAAACACTAACTTTCGGAGCACTGCTCCTTCCTCAGGTGAATGAAGTGGAGAATACCTCTTCATTCACCTGAGTAAGGAGCAGTGCTCCGAAAGCTAGTGTTTGAAACAAACCTGTTGGACTTTAACCTGGTGTTGTAAGAACATAGAACAGTACAGCACAGAACAGGCCCTTCGGCCCTCGATGTTGTGCCGAGCAATGATCACCCTACTCAAACCCACGTATCCACCCTATACCCGTAACCCAACAACCCCCCCCCATAACCTTACATTTTAGGACACTACGGGCAATTTAGCATGGCCAATCCACCTAACCCGCACATCTTTGGACTGTGGGAGGAAACCGGAGCACCCGGAGGAAACCCACGCACACACGGGGAGGACGTGCAGACTCCGCACAGACAGTGACCCAGCCAGGAATCGTACCTGGGACCCTGGAGCTGTGAAGCATTTATGCTAACCTCCATGCTACCGTGCTGCCCGAAGACTTCTTACTGTGCCCACCCCAGTCCAACGCCGGCATCTCCTCATCAGTAAAATAGTCAGCATTCACCATTATTAAGAGTAACTTAAATTTCATCATCTGGACATGTGCAGTTAATTGCAGAAATCATGAAATTGTTATCAGAGTTGTCCTGCCCCTCGGCGATTCCAGATGCTTCTTTGCATTAACACCTCAATTTTAATATGTGCAATGCTGTAAAGTTTGGGGTGCCTATGTGATATAATGTTTGTTCAAATATAATTAATATTTTAATGGTGTGAAATATCATAATTACTGTAAACAACCTCTCCGGCACAGAAAATGAATATGTACAAATGTGGAATCTCGTTCCTTCACACTTTAATGATTGGAAATTTAGAAAAATGTTAAGTTTGTTTTATTTTACTTTTTCTCTATTTTGCTTTCTGTTTAATTTGACATTGAATTTTTCACTTTCACCTTTTAGCTGAGACAGTAAACCGAAGGCACTGTCTGTTCTCTAACATGGCAAAGTATTCCGCTGTGCTAGTTCAAAGAGACTTTCTCTCAAAGTGCCCTACGCAATATTTATTCCTTAATCAACATCAGTAAGAAAGACTCTGATCATAAGAACATAAGAACTAGGAGCAGGAGTAGGCCATCTGGCCACTCGAGCCTGCTCCGCCATTCAGTGAGATCATGGCTGATCATTATCGTGTTGCTATTTGTGGAGGCTTGCTGTCACAAATTGGCTGTCATGTTTCATAGAATCCCTACAGTGTAGGAGGCCATTCTGCACCGACCATCCGAAATAGCACCCGCCCTATCCCCGTAACCCCACCTAATTTGCACATCTTTGGACACTAAGGGATAATTTAGCATGGCCAATCCACCTAACCTCTTCACACAGGCCCCAATTCGAAAGGAGGACATTGTGCTCTTTTTTTATTCCTGGAATGTGCGTGTCGCTGGCTGGGCCAGCATTTATTATCCGAGTGGCTTGCAGGCCATTTCAGAGTCAACCACATTGCTGTGGGCCTGAAGTCACAGGTAAGGATGGCAAATTTCCTTCCCTAAAGAGCATTTGTGAACCAGATGGATTTTTCGTACAATCAACATGGGTTCATGGAATCATAACAAAGTTACAGCATAGAAGGAAGACATTCGGCCGATCTTTTGCATGTCAGCCTGAAGATATCCAGGTGCTCTTTCTAATCCCACCTTCCTACACCCGGTCCGTAGTCCTGTAGCTTGCAGCACTTAAGGTTCAGATCCAGGTACTTTTTCTTAACTAAATTTAGAGTATTCAATTATTTTTTTTCCAATTAAGGGGCAATTTAATGTGGCCAATCCACCTAACCTGCACATCTTTGGGTTGTGGGGTGAAACCCATGCAGACATGGGGAGAATGTGCAAACTCCACGTGGACAGTGACTCCAGGCTGGGATTCGAACCCGGATCCTCAGCGCCGCAGTCCCAATGCTAACCACTGCGCCACATGCCGCCCCTGATCCAGATACCTTTTAAAAGAATTTAGGGTCTCTGTCTCCACCACCAACTCCAGCAGCAAATTCCAGACTCCCACTACCCTCTATGTAAAAAAAGTCCTGGTTCTAGAATTCTCCACCAAGGGAAACAATTTTATCCTGTCCACTCTATCTCTTGTACACCTCAATTAAGTCACCCGTCAGCCTTCTTTGTTCCAAGGGAAACAACCCCAACCTATCAAATCTCTCCTTGTATCCACACTTTTCTAGCTCTGGCAACATTCTTGTAAACGTCCTCTGCGCTCCCTCCAGGGCAATAAGATCCTTCCTGTAATGTGACGAACTGCATACAATATTCCAGATATGGCCTCATCAGTGTTTTATACAATTCCAACATTATATCCGTACTTTTATATTCTATACCTCTGCCAATGAAGGAGAGCATTCCATATGCTTTCTTAAGAACCTTGTCTACTTGAACTGCTGCCTTTAGGGACCTGTGTACGTGTACACCAAGATCTCTCACTTCATCTACCCTTCTTAGTATATTCCCATTTATTGTGTACTCCTTACAACTGTTTGACCTCCCTAAATACATGGCCTTATACTTCCCTGTGTTAAATTCCATCTGCCACTTTATTGCCCACTCCACCAACCCATCTATATAATTTTGGAGATTATAGTTATCCTACACACTGTCCACCACTCAGCCAATCTTTGTGTCACTTGCAGATTTCCCAATCATGCTTCCCACGTTCAAATCCAAACTGTTAATATATAACACAAACATTAAATGTCCCAACACCGAACGCTGTGGAACACCACTTGAAACAGCTTTCTAATTGCAAGGACCATTATCTTCTGTTTCCTGTTACTCAGCCAGCTTTTATCCAGTTTGCCACATTGCCCTGTATCCAATAGGCTTTCATTTCCTTGACCTATGTGCCATGTGAGACTTTGTCAAACATCTTGCTAAAGTCCATGTACACCACATCCACTGCACTACATTCATCAACCCTTCTTATCACTTCCTCAAAGAACTCAATCAAATTTGTGAGGCAAGACCTTCCTTTAACAAATCCATGCTGACTATCCCTCACTAATCCATGCCTTTCTATGTGAAAGTTAATCCTATCTCTCAGGATTGTTTCCACTAATTAGCCCACTACTGACATAAGACTAACTGGCCTATAATTGTTTGGCATTTTCCTTCGATCCCTTTTTAAACATTGGAACCATGTTTGCATTTCTCCAGTCCTCCAGTACCTCCCCGTATCTCGTGAGGATTGGAAAATCATCCTCAGAGCATCTATTTTCTCCTCCCTGACCTACTTCAGCTTTGGAAACGACCCATCTGGCCCTGGCGACTTCCTCTCTCTTTATGATTATCCATCCAGTATCTCACAGTGTTCCTCCTGGACTACTGTATCTGCATCATCCATTTCCTTTGTAAGCACGGGGACAAAATATTCATTTAAAACCCTCCCACAGCCTCTGTATCTATACACAAGTTCCCCTCTTCATCTCTGATAGGTCCCACTTTTTCCTTAATTAACCGTTTACCATTAACATCTTTGGGTTTTCTTTAACTTTACTTGCTAATCTTTTTTCATGCCCTTTGATTTCCTTATTTCCTTTTTGACTTAGTCACTGCACTTCCTAAACTCATCTAGGCTATCTGCACTGCTTAGTTCTTTGTGCCTATTGTGCACTTTCTTTTTCTGTTTGGACTTTCCCTGTTTTCTTCTAGGCAACCAGGGCAGTGTCTAGATTGGGCAGTACCACTCTTTTATTTATGGAAGGGGCATTTCTACTTAGTACATTCAGGATCTCTCCTTTTAGTGTTTCCCAGTGGTTTTTCACAGATATCCTCTTATAGAACATAGAACACTACAGCACAGTACGGGCCCTTCGGCCCTCGATGTTGCGCCGACCTGTGAAACCATCTGAAGCCTATCTGACCTACACTATTCCATTTTCATCCATATGTCTATCCAGTGACCACTTAAATGCCCTTAAAGTTGGCGAGTCTACTACTATTGCAGGCAGGGCATTCCACACCCCTACTACTCTCTGAGTAAAGAAACTGCCTCTGATATCTGTCCTATATCTATCACCCCTCAATTTAAAGCTATGTCCCCTCGTGTTGGTCATCACCATCCGAGGAAAAAGACTCTCACTGTCCACCCTATCTAACCCTCTGACTATCTTATATGTCTCTATTAAGTCACCTCTCAGCCTTCTCCTCTCTAACGAAAACAACCTCAATTCCCTGAGCCTTTCCTCGTAAGACCTTCCCTCCATACCAGGCAACATCCTAGTAAATCTCCTCTGAACCCTTTCCAAAGCTTCCACATCCTTCCTATAATGTGCATAAGATGCATAATTCCGGTATGCATGGAAGATTGGCATAGCTTGCTGGTTGGAATAAATGTCCAGGGAATTATTGTGAGTATTGCTTAGTAAGAGAAGATGGTGATGTGAAATATTCAACATTTATGAAAAATACATTAAGGAGTTGGAACTCTCAAAGTGGCCTACTTGGGATTTTCAATGCCAGGAAAGGGGTTAATATTAGTCCTCTGCTCACTATGGGGGACATTATTTGAAAATTGGGAAGAAGGGAAGTCAGATGGAATTACTTTTCTAAACTAGGGGCGGTAATTGAAGTGGATACTGTAACTGGGATTAAGAAGGAGTGTGGAAGGGGAAGACATCAAGGCATATGGTAAGAAGATGTGTAGTGGAAGCTGAAGTTTGTTGGCATTACATTTTTTCCCCATTCTGAAAGCGGCTGATGTCCTTGGAGGTGCAGTGACAGTAAACCATACTGTCTTTGTTACTGAGTGTGGATGTCCCCAGGCTCTCTCCTGACTCTGAGTTCTTTGTTTCAGCAACGTATTGAAATCCGTAAACTGCGTCATGGTGACAACCTAATCCTGGGATTCAGTATCGGAGGTGGAATCGACCAGGATCCAGCACAAAACCCCTACTCTGAGGATAAAACAGACAAGGTGGGAATTGGGTATCCAAATTCTGCAAGGTTGAAAATCAGAAAATGATTCTGTGAATGCATCTTAGTAAGCAGCAAACAATTTCAACTGCTTTCACCCCCTGTTCTCAACAGAGCCTCACAATTAGCTGCCAAATATAACATTTGATGATAAACGATGAAGTGAATCTGGATCAAGAAGTTGGATATTTGAGTATCATGTCCGTTCCTCAAAAAAATCAAGACCTAATTTATTCTCTAACTTTTTTTCATAAATTTAGAGTACCCAATTCACTTTTTCCAATTAAGGGGCAATTTAGCGTGGCCAATTCACCTAACCTGGATATATTTTGGGTTGTGGGGGTGAAACCCACGCAGACAAGGGGAGAATGTGCAAACTCCACATGGACAGTGACCCAGAGCCGGGATCGAACCTGGGACCTCGGCGCCGTGAGGCTGCAGGGCTCACCCACTGTACCACCGTGCTGCCCTTTTATTCTCTAACATGACAGTTTTGAAGGAGGGAGAGATGCAGTGTGAGTCAGGGAGATACAGCTATATTACTTTCTGAAAGGTGGATTGATTTTGCAGATAGCTATTTTCAGAAAAATATTCAGGGAGATAAATTATGCTTTCCGTGAACAAACCGTACCCTTGCCCTTCACTCAAGGCATTTGTTGACTGTTAGAAGCTGAAATTGTAACCGAGGTCAGATGATGATGGAGGAATTTCATTGTCTACGTCCTCTGAAATGACTGGTCGAGCCACTCCGTTCTATCAGACCATTACAGAAAAGTTTAATAATAATATTGGATCACTTGGCAGCAACTTAGGCACAGGAAGCAGCAGGCAAACCCTGCCCAGTCAACCCTGAAAAGTCTTCCTTGCTAACACTTGGGAATCAAACTAAAATTAAAAGAGCGAGAGAGATTTTACAGATTAGTCAAGCAACATAGAGTCAGGTAGCCCATCGCGTCTGCACCGGTCAAAAATAACCACCTAATTATTCTAATCCCATTTTCCAGCACTTGGCCCAGAGCCTGTACGTCTTGGCATTGCAAATGCACATCTAAATACTTCTTAAATGTTATGAGGGTCTCTGCCTCCACCGCCCTTTCAGGCACCGAGTTCCAGATTCCCACCAAACCTCTGGATGAAAAGGTTTTTCCTCACATCACCTCTAAAACTCCTGCCCCTTACCTTAAATCTATGCCCCTGGTCATTGATTCTTCCACCAAAGGGAAGTGGTTCTTCCTGTCTACTTTATCTATGCCCCTCATAATTATATACATCTCAGTCATGTCCCCCTTAGTCTCCTCTGCTTCAAGGAAAACAACCCAGCCTATCCAATCTCTCTTCATAATTAAAGCTCTCCAGCCCAGCACACCTGCTGGTAAATCTCCTCAGTGCCCTTTCCATGCTTTCATGTTCTTCCGATAGTGTGGATTCCAGAACTGCACACAATATTCTAGCTGTGGCCTAGCTAACATTTTATACCATTCCAGCATAACCTTCCTGCTCTTAAACGCTATGCCTTGGCTAATAAATACCATATGCCTTCTTAACCACTGTACCAACCAGCCCTGCTACCTTAAGACACCAGTGTACAAGCACATCAAAGTCTCTGATCCTCAGTGCTCCAGGGTCCTGCCATTTATCATGTATTCCCTTCCCTTGTTTGTCATGCCCAAGTGCATCACTTCATACTTATTCAGATTGAATTTATTTGCTACTGATCAGCCCATTTGACCAGTTTGTCTATATCCTCCTGTAATCTAAGGCTCTCCTCCTCACTATTTACCACTCCACCAATTTTCGTATGATTCACGAACATCCTGACACAGTCATAATCTCTGAATGGTACCTCACAACCAATGCTCTAAACCCCATCAACACTCGGTATGCCCCATCCTGGGGTGCTCTTTCCAAGGGCTGGTACAGGCTCGATGGGCTGAATGGCCTCCTGCACTGTAAACTTATGATACCACCAGGGAGGTAAAGTTGGGTAGGAGTGGCCCTTGAGAATCCAACAGATGGCATTGGTTGTGCTAGAGAATGCCCATACAGCTGATGGTTGGCTGGGGCCAGAGAACACCTATATGAACCGTGGCCTTAAGTTCACAGTGGCCTTCTTGAGAAGGTTAAGTTTAAACTGAGGGGAAGGATGGAGGGGTTCTACAATTCATGGGCATTATTCATTATGCGTTTTCAAGAATTGGATAACATCGAACCTTAGTTGGGAGGGTTGGGGCAGGGGGACTGTATGTGTTAATGGTGACAATGGGTGGTTCCTGAATCCTTTTTATTATTTGTTTATGTTAACATGTGGACAGTTTTTTGGGGGTTGATGGGAGGATGGGATTGTTATTGTTGATATGGGCATTGACATTATGTTGGTTACTGTTTATTGTTTATTGTTGGTGGGTGTAAATTTGGGAGAAAATATGAAAAAGGAGAATAAAAATATTTAAAAAAAAATTCACAGTGGGCTGTCAGCAGCGGGCGCAGCCTCCCCCCTCCTCTCTCAGCAGCCATGATGCCGGTTTCACGATTTTTAAAAACACAAGTGAACTGCGGCGCCGAGAATTCGGCCCATCGGAGGAGGAGAATCGCGGAGACCCGGGAGAATACTGGGTCGGGCCCGCTCATGATATACGTGCGTTCCAGAATGCATTGATCCCTCCGTCGAAGCGACAGAGAATTGCAATTTGGCTTGAAATTGGCGCCCGCTGAGTTTTCGGCAACGGAACCAATTCTCCACCCAGTCACATTTCCTGATTTCTGCATCGGCCGACGGAGAATCCCGCCACATATATTTCACAAAGATGTATTCAATAGAGAAAGAAAGCTTCCTGAAGGATGACTCATCTGTGGCTAACTAAGGAAGTTAAGGGCAATCGGGACCCCCCTCCCCCCCCCCCCCCCCCGGGCGGGAACATGCATATAGATCATCAGAGCTGTTTTGCATATAATCTATTGACAGGACTCCTGATCCACTTAGATCCTGGGATGCTCCAGCCAAGAGCGCCACTGGCGTGAATTGGTGCAAGTCCTGAGAAACAGTAACCTGGTGGCTTGCAGTTCAAGGGTTTGCAAGGAGGTGAGTACCACCCCCCCCCCCCCCTGCAAACAAGGTACTGAGGGGTGTCCTTCATGGGAGGTGGTGGTCAGAAGCTGGGCTGGAAGGACACAGGGTCAGGGGTCTTCCGGGGATGGAGGTTATTTGGCTGCTCTTCCTATCTGCAACCTTTAAACCCTTAAACAGTCGGTAGCTAAAAATTCAAGTTCTCTCATAATAAAGTGAAAGTTCCCATCTGCACCCCTAAACCTGTATGCCAAGTTCAAAGATCTCTGAAATGAAGGTAAAAGTATTCCCTTTAATGTGGTGGAAACCTTTGAAGTAGTTTTCTCACAGTCAATTTTGTTGCACGTTAATGTATATAGAAGCCTGATTATATGCCCAGAAGGCTAAAAGCTTTGAACGGAATTGTTTACATTCAATTTCATGCACGATTGCCTCTTAACAGTTTTTTGATTGACAGATCTAGGCAGTTTGAAAGTGGGATTTAAGATTGTGTATTTATAAAGGGGGGATTTAAGATTGTGTATTTATATAGGGGGATTTATATAGGGGGATTTAAGATTGTGTACTTATATAGGGGGATTTATATAGGGGAATTGAAGATTGTGTATTTATATAGGGGGACTTAAGATTGTGGGAATTAAGACCTTGGGAATTAATAGGAAACAAGAAAATGGCAGGGAATTTGAACAATATTTTGTATCTTTGTGGTAGAATATGCTTGTTATCCCGATAATATTAGAAAACAAGGCAAAAACGAAGGATTGGCTTAAAACAATTATCATCGCACCGAGAAAAAATACTTGTCAAATTAATGGGACTGAAATTTGACAAGTTCTAAGGGCCTTTTTTAAAAAAAAAGGAATGGCTCCTCCCCAATATCACAGATGGCAACCGTCAGCCAATTTGATTCACTCCACGAGTTACCAGGAAACAGCCGAAGGCACTGGATACTGAAAAGCTATGCCCCCTGACAACATTCCGCCAATTGTGCTCGAGAATTAGCTACTCTCCTGGACAAGCTATTTGTGTCCAGCTACAACTCTGGCATCTACCCGACAATGAATACACAAAGAGCGGGACAAATCCAGCCCGACCAATTACCACCCCACGCAGTCTATTCTCGATCATCTGCAAAGTGCAGAAAGGCGTCGTCAACAACACCATCAAGTGGCACTTGCTTAATATAATCTGCTCACCGATGCTTAATTTGGGTTTTGCCATGGTCACGCGCCCCTGACCTCATTACAGCCTTAGTCAAACAAAAGAGCTGAACTCCAGAGGTGAGCATTTGATCGAGTATGGCATCAAGGAGCCCTAGAAAAACTGGAGTCAGTGGGAATCAGGAGGAAACCTCTCTGCTGGCTGGAGTCCTAGCTAGCACAAATGAAGATGGTTGTAGTTGTTGGAGGTGAATCATCTCAGTTTCAGGACATCATTGCAGGAGTTCCTCAGGGTAGTGTCCGAGACCCAACCATCTTCAGCTGCTTCATCAATGATCTTCCTTCCATCATAAGGTCAGAAGTGGGCATGTTAGCTGATGATTGCACAATGTTCAGCACCATTTGCGGCTCCTCAGATACTGGGACAGGCCCTGTTCAAATGCAGCAAGGCCTGGGCAATATCCAGGTTTGGGCTGACAAGTTGCAAGTTACATTCTCATCACAAGTACCAGGCAAAAACCATTTTTAATAAGAGAGAATCTAACCATCGCCTCATGACATTTCTATTGCTGAATCCCCACTCATCAATATCCTGGGGGTCACCATTGATACACTGCAGGAACTCACCAAGACTGTTTTAACCCACAACCACTACCATCTAGAAGACAAAGCGAGGAGATACATGGTAACCCCACCGCCTAGAAGTTCTTCTCCAAGCCACTCACCACCTTGACTTGGAAATATATCACTGATCCTTCACTATTGCTGGGTCAGAATGCTGGCACTCCCTCCCTAACAGCATTGTGGGTGTACCTACACTAGGTGGACTGCAGCGGTTCAAGAAGACAACTCGCCACCACATTCTCAAACAGCAATGCCCAAATCCCATTTTTTAAATTCCAAATTTCTCTAGATTTCGCGAAGATCCCAGCAATATGGAAAATTGTAAATGGAATGCTAATTTTCAAGAAAGGAATGAGTTAAATAACAAGAAATTACAATTCAGTTAGCTGACATCTGTCATTGGGGAAATGTTAGAATCCATGATTAAGGAAGTGGCAGCAAGAGATTTAGAAAATCATAATACAATCAGGCAGAGTCAGCATGGTTTTGTGAAATTTTGTTTGACAAATTAATTAGTTTTTTGAGGATGTAACAAATGGGCTGGATAAAGAGAATCCAGTGTATTTGGATTTCCAAAAGGCATTGAATAAGATGTAATGTTAAAGATTATTGCACAAGGTAAGAACTCGGGCAGATGTAGGTAACGTGGATAGAGAATCGGCTAACTAACAGGAAATAGATACATGGGTCATTTTCAGGTTGGCAAACAAACTACTGGGGTGCCAGAGGAATCAATGTAGGGGCCTCAACCTATTAATGGATGAAAGGACTGAGTGCATTAAAGACAAATTTGTTGATGATACAAAGATAGGTGAGAAAGTAGGTTGTGTGAAGGAATCACACATTGGGCAGCACGGTAGCACAATAGTTAGATCAGTTGTTTCACAGCTCCAGGGTCCCAGGTTCGATTCCCAGCTGTCTGTGCGGAGTCTACGTGTCCTCCCTTCTGCGGGGGCTTCCTCCGGATGCTCCGGTTTCCTCCCAGTCCAAAGATGTGCAGGTTAGGTGGATTGGCTGTGCTAAATTGCCCTAGGGGCTGGTTTAGCACAAGGTTAAATCGCTGGCTTTGAAAGCAGACAAAGGCAGGCCAGCAGCACAGTTCAATTCCCATACCAGCCTCCCCGAACAGGCGCTGAAATATGGCGACTAGGGGATTTTCACAGTAACTTCATTTGAAGCCTACTTGTGACAATAAGCGATTTTCATTCATTTTCATTTCAAATTGCCCTTAGTGTCCAAAAAAGGTTAGGTGGGGTTACTGGATTACAGGGATAGGATGGAACTGTGGGGTTAAGGAGGGTGCTCTTTCCAAGAGCGGTGCAGAGTCGATGGGCCGAATGGCCACCTTCTGCACTGTAAATTCTATGATCTATGAATCAAGGAGGCTACAAAGGAATAAAGGTAGATTAAGTGACTGGGCGAAAATTGGGCAAATGGAGTTTAATATGGGAAAATGTGAACTTGCCCATTTTGGTGGGAAGAATAGAGAAGCTGAATATAATTTAAGTGGTGAGACACTGCAGAGGGATCTGGGTATCCTTGTACATCGGGATGCTCATTTTGCCAGTAGCCTGGGGGTTTCCCGACGGCGTGGGTCTGGCCGACAATGGGAAATCCTATTGACCAGCCGGCAAAACGGAGCATCCCACCGGCATGCTGAACCAGAAATCTGGCATGATGGAATGGACAATCCAGCCCCATGTCTCTGTTATCTTTCAACATGAGGTGACAGTGGTTTCCTTTTCCTAGTATTGAAGTTAACTCGGAATGGGGAAATGACACTGCGGCTGCATGTCAGCCTTGGCAGAATTGATCTTCCCCATGAGTCAAAGATTGTGAATTCAATCCACTGTGTAAATTCTATGATGTCTCGGGATTTGAGCACAAAAGAGCAGCATGGCGGCCCAGTGGTTAGCACTGCTGCCTCACAGCGCCGAGGTCCCAGGTTCGATCCGGTTCTGGGTCACTGTCCGTGTGGAGTTTGCACATTCTCCCTGTGTTTGCGTTGGTTTCACCCTCACAACCCAAAAGAGATGTGCAGGCTAGTTGGATTTGCCACACTAAATTGCCCCTTAATTAGAAAAAATGAATTGGGTGCACTAAATTTATTTTAAAAAAAAGATTTGAGCACAAAAATCATGGCAAAGGAGTGCTGCACGTTTTGCTTGAGGTGTTAAATCGTGGCTCCATCTATCCTTTCAGTTGGCAGTAAAAGACCCCATGATGCATATTTATCCCTCAATCAGAGACACCAATTACCCAGTCATTATAACATTGCTCTTTGTGGCTTCCAGTGGCGTCCATGCTGTGAACAGTCACACATTTAGCAACTCCTGCTCTTGGTGGGCTTTTTAACGGCTTTTAAGCTGGATTTTTGCAGAAATTGTTTCTAACATAAGTGGATAAAAGTGAGGAGGAGAAGGTGACCCCTATCCTATGGAATTACGCTTGAAAAATAATCGCAAAAGAAGGAATCAAAAGCTGGTTGGAAGTGAGGATTTGAGCTTGGTGGCTGCAATGGCAGAGAAGCCGGCTCAATGGTCGATGGATCAGAAGTTTGCCCGGCACCGTAAGGAGTGTGCGGAGGACCTGACCAAGGTGGTAGCTTCAATTAAGGAGGCTGCCGACTGGATGGAGGCGTCAATGATGGCCCAGGGACAGTCAATCCAAAAGCTACAGGAGTAGGCGACGGAATGAGGGAAGCAGTCCACTGGGATGGCACTGTAAATTGTCATTTTACAGGATTGGCAAAAGCGGCTGCTGGAAAAGGTGGAAGTCCTGGAGAATCATTCCCGCAGGCAGAACATTTGGATCGTCGGTCTGCCAGAGGGAAAGGAAGGATCGGATGCCGGTGCGTATGTTGTGAAGATGTTTGAGAAAATGATGGGGGCAGAGGCGTTCAACAGGCCGTTGGAGGTGGATCAGGCTCACAGGGCACTCATGTGCAAGCCCCAGGGTTGTGAGCCCCCGCGTGTGATGGTAGTGAAGCTGCATCGATTCCTGGACAAAGAACGCATCATGAGATGGGCTAGGCAAACAAAACTGTTTGTATGGGAAGAAGCCAAGATCCGGGTTTACCAAGACTTGGGAGCAGAACTTGCTCAGAGGAGAGCGAGTTTCGATAAAGTTACGGCTGCCCTGTATGCGAAGGGAATAAAATTTGGATTGCTCTACCCGGCTCGTCTTTGGGTAGCTTACGAGAAACGGAAGTATATTTTGGCTCGCCGGAAGAAGTGGCGGTCTTTATGAAAGACAACAACCTGGGGGACCCATGAGGACTTTTTTAAAAAAAAAAAGAAAAAACTGGTCGGTAGCGATTTAAATCAAAAAGTTCTGTGATGCACTGTAACTTGAGTTGCGATGACCGAGAAGAGAAGGATTTCTCTTGAGTTATCTAACTTTGACCTTTCAGTGTATGTACTAAGGTATAGTTTATTCTTTTTTTGTGTTTGTAAAAAAAAAAAAGAAAAAAGGGTGAAAAAATGGAGGGGGGTGAAGAAAAGTTCTCAAATTGAGATGTTCTAGGAAGGAAAGACATCTGTCTTGAGTTTTTGCATGCATAGTTTTTGCTGTCTTTCCATTTATCCTGTTTGTTTTCACTTCCATTGTTTGGGGCTCTGTTTGAAAGTGATGGGATTGATAAGATGTTGGAAAGGGGGAGGGGTGGGCCGTTGAGCCTAGACTTTAAGTGGATGGTTTGTTTGCTTTCTGTGCTTGATGCTATTGTTTTGAAAACTTCCGTTAAGAGTTGGGGGAGTAAAGATCCAGCAGCTGGTCGACCAGGGGCGCGATCTGCTAGGCCAGCTGGTAAGGCTGGCTCACAGGAGCGAAGTGGGGGGTGAGCTGAAAAGTGATGGGGGAGGGGGGGAACTGCTTACGATAAGGGGTCTTCCAGGAGGCTGGAGATGGAGACTAGATGGCGGTTGCTGCCTAGGAGAAGTGCGGGCCATGGGCTAAGGGCTGGCCTAGGTAAGGTCATGGCTGATCGACAGGGGAGGGGGGCAAGAGCCTCCCCATCCCCCAACCAGACTGGTTATGCGGGATGTTTGTGGCCTGACTGGGCTGGTCAAGAGGGCCAGTGTGTTCGCACACTTGAGACAGTTAAAGGCAGACGTGGCCATGTTACAGGAGACACACTTGAAGCTGGGGGATTAATTTAGACTGAAAAAGGGATGGGTCGGACAGGTGTTCCATTCAGGATTGGACTTTAAAACAAGGGGGGTGGCCATTGGCCATCCTGATTAACAAAAGGGTGGTGTTTGAGGTGGGGAAATTGGAGACAGACCCGGGAGGCAGATTTATTATGGTGAGCGGGAAACTGGAGGGAATGGCAGCGGTGTTGGTAAATATGCCCCAAACTGGGATGATGTCGCGTTTGTTAGGAAGATGCTGGGAAAATTCCCGGACTTTGACTTGTTATGGGGGGTGATTTTAACACTGTCTTGGATCCTAGGATGGACCAGTCGAGTTCTATGTCAGGACAAGTATCAGCAATGATGAAAGAGCTGTGGGGGTTCTTGGAGCACATAGGGGGTGTTGATCTGTGGAGATTTGAGAAGCCAAGGAGCAAGGAATATTCATTCTACTCTCATGTGCACAAGGCATACTCCAGGATCGATATTTTTATACTGGACAAAACATTGTTAGCGGGGGTGGTGGACACAGAGTATTCAGCAATCGTAGTATCGGACCATGCGCCAAATTGGCTAGACCTACAGGTGAACATGGGAAATTCTCAGCGCCCACAGTGGAAACTAGATGCAGGGCTGTTAGCAGACAAGATATGTGAGCGAGTGAGGGAGGCCATTCGGGGGTATATAAAAACCAACGACACATGATAGACCGTGGCTCGGGTGGTGTGGGAGGCATTGAAAGCGGTCATCAGAGGGGAATATATTTTGATTCAGGCCCATAGGGAAAGGGCTGAACGGGCGGAGCTGGACAGGCTAGTAGGATAAATCTTACATGTGGATAGGAGATATGCGGAGTCTTCGAATGAGGAGCTCCTGAAGGAGCGTCAGAGACTTCAAATGGATTTTGGGCTCCTTTCCACAGGCAAGGCGGAGGGACAGCTGAGGAGGGTAAAAGGGGCAGTATATGAATAAGGGGAGAAAGCTAGCAGGATGCTGGCACATCAGTTGAGGAAGCAGGAGGCGGCGAGAGAGATAGAGAAAATTAAGGATGTGACGGGGAAAGTAGTGAGGGACCCGGGGGCGGTTAATGACTTGTTTCGTGAATTCTATAGTTGTTTATATGAGTCGGAACCCCTGTGGGGGAGGAGGGAATGAACCAATTCCTGGAGAGGCTAGAGTTCCCAAAGATAGATGAGGAGCTGGTGGAAGTCTTGGGGACCCTATTGGGCTCGATGAAATGATAGACGGATCGGGGGCAATGCAATCAGGTAAGGCCCAGGGACCTGACGGATTCCCAGTGGAATTTTATAAAACGTTTTCGGGAATAGTAGGACTGCTGTTAGTCAAGGCTTCAAATGAATCCGAGGAGTTGGGAGTGCTTCCCCCAACACAGACATTAATTTCTCTCATCTTGAAGCGAGACAAGGACCCAGAGAGCTGTGGATCATACAGACCAATTTCCTTTTTAAATGTAGATGCTAAATTACTGGCAAAGATCTTGGCCACCAGAATAGAGGACTGTGTCCCGGAGATAATAGGTGAGGATCAGACGGGATTTGTGAAGGGCAGGCACTTGACATCCAATATTAGATGGCTTCTTAATGTTATAATGATGCCAGCTGAGGGGCGTGAGGCTGAGGTGGTAGTAACCATGGATGTGGAGAAGGCTTTTGACTGGGTGGAGTGGACATACTTAAATAGATATTAAATAGCTAGATAGACTTATGGGATATTTTAGGCAGGTTTGGGTTCAGGCAGGGATTTGTGGACTGGGTCCAGCTGTTATATCAGGCCCCGGTGGCAAATGTGAGAACCAACCGAACCCGGTCAGAATATTTTAATCTCGGGAGAGGGACAAGGCAGGGATTTTCCCTGGCCATAGAGCCTTTAGCAATGGCCCTTAGAGCGTCGTGTGCGTGGCGTGGGAATAGTGAGGTGGGGGGGGGGGGGGGGGGGGGGAGCACAGGGTTTCTCTCTATGCAGATGTCTTGCTGCTTTATGTTACAGACCCGGTGGGAGGATGACCAAAATCATGGCGGTACTAGGAGAATTTGGGTGATTTTCAGGCTACAAGCTGAATTTGGGAAAGAGCGAGATATTTGTGATCCAGGCATGGGGACAGGAAAGGACACTGAGGGAGTTACCTTTTAAAGTGGTGGCGGGGAGTTTTAGATATTTAGGGATTCAAGTGGCTAAAGAGTGGGGGCAGCTCCACAAGTTAAATCTGGGCAAAGCAGTCGACCAAATGAAAAGGGATTTCTACAGATGGGACATGTTCCCGCTGACGGTAGCAGGAAGGGTCCAGATGGTGAAGATGACAGTCTTCCCAAGACTGCTTTTCTTTTTCTTTTTTTTTTAAAAATAATTTTTATTGAAAGAGTTTTTCCATACAGACATTTACCCCTACTAATTTTTAAATTATTTACAACACAATCCCTCTAGGCAAATATCCCTCCCTCGTCCGCCCTCTCGTGCGCACCAGTCCTCTTCCCCCCCCCCCCCCCCAAGCAACAACTTAACAAACAAGGCAGCCTACAGTTTCAGACATGAGCAGCGAGCAGACTTGCCCGCGTTACAGTCGTGCATGTCCCCCCACGACCATTGCTGCCCCCCCCCCCTCCCCTCCCCCCCCCCCTCCCCCCCCCCCCTCCCCGGGTTGCTGCTGCCACGACCCCGAACGCCTATCTCTGATCTAAAAAGTCAAGGAAAGGTTGCCACCGCCTGGAGAATCCCTGTACCGACCCTCTCAGGGCAAATTTGATCCTTTCTAGCTGAATATAGCTAGCCATATCGTTAATCCAAGTTTCAACGCTTGGAGGCCTCGCGTCCTTCCATTGAATTAATATCCTTCGTCGAGCCACTAGGGACGCAAAGGCCAGTGTTCCGGCCTCCCTAGCCTCCTGTACCCCCGGTTCTACCCCGACCCCAAAGATCGCAAGCCCCCATCCTGGTTTGACCCTGGACCCCACCACCTTCGACACCGTCCTTGCAACCCCCTTCCAGAACCCTTCCAGCACCGGACATGCCCAGAACATATGCACATGGTTCGCTGGGCTTCCCCGACATCTGACACACCTGTCCTCACCCCCAAAGAACCGGCTCATCCTTGTCCCCGTCATGTGAGCTCTATGCAGCACCTTAAATTGAATGAGGCTCAGCCTCGCACACGAGGAGGAAGAATTGACCTTCTCCAGTGCATCCGCCCACGTCCCGTCTTCTATCTGCTCTCCCAGCTCCCCTTCCCACTTGGCTTTCAGCTCCTCCCCCGATGCTTCCTCCGCCTCCTGCATTATCTTGTAGATGTCCGATATCCTCCCCCCTCCGACCCAGACCCCCGAGAGCACCCTATCACTCGCCCCCTTACTGGGGAGCAGGGGGAACCCCTCCATCTGCCGCCTAGCAAATGCCTTCACTTGTAAATATCTGAACATGTTTCCCGGGGGGAGCTCAAACTTCTCCTCCAGCCCTCCCAGGCTCGCAAACCTCCCCTCTATAAACAGGTCCTTCAGCTGCCGTATGCCCACCCTGTACCAGCTCTGAAATCCCCCGTCGATGTTCCCCGGGATGAATCTATGGTTCCCTCTTATTGGCGCCGCCAACAGACCTCCCTTTTCCCCCCTGTGTCGCCTCCACTGCCCCCATATCTTGAGGGTGGCCGCCACCACCGGGCTCGTGGTGTACCTCGTGGGGGGGAGCGGCCATGGTGCCGTTACTAGGGCCCCCAGGCTTGTGTTGCCACAGGACGCCCTCTCCATTCGTTTCCAAGCTGCCCCCTCCCCTTCCATCATCCACTTGCGCACCATCGACACATTTGCCGCCCAGTAATACCCCGAGAGATTGGGTAGTGCCAGCCCTCCACTGCCCCTACTCCGCTCCAAAAAGACCCTCCTCACCCTTGGGGTGCCGCGCGCCCACACGTAGCTCATGATGCTACTCGTCACCTTTTTGAAGAAGGCCCTAGGGAGGAAGATGGGCAAGCACTGAAATAAAAACAAGAACCTTGGGAGGACCGTCATTTTGATTGACTGCACCCTCCCCGCCAGCGACAGTGGTACCATGTCCCACCTCTTAAATTCCTCCTCCATCTGTTCCACCAGCCTGGAAAAGTTCAACTTGTGGAGGGTCCCCCAGTTCCTTGCCACCTGCACCCCTAAGTACCTAAAGCTCTTTCCTGCTCGCTTGAAGGGGAGTCCCCCAATTCCCTCTCCCTGGTCCCCCGGGTGTATCACAAAAACCTCACTTTTGCCCAAATTTAGTTTGTACCCCGAAAAGTCCCCAAACTCTGCTAATAGTTCCATTATCTCCGGCATTCCCCCTTCTGGGTCTGCCACGTACAGCAGTAGATCATCCGCATACAGCGATACCCGATGTTCCTCCCCTCCCCTAGTCAGTCCTCTCCACCCCCCTGAACCCCTCAGTGCCATCGCCAACGGTTCAATCGCCAGTGCGAAAAGTAAGGGGGATAGGGGACATCCCTGCCTGGTCCCTCGGTGGAGCCCGAAATACTCCGACCTCCTCCCGTTTGTCACTACACTCGCCGTCGGGGCCGAGTAGAGCAACTTCACCCACTTAATAAACCCTTCCCCAAACCCAAACCGTTCCAACGTCTCCCACAGGTACTCCCACTCCACCCTATCGAATGCCTTCTCCGCGTCCAGCGCTACCACTATCTCAGCCTCCCCCTCCACTGCTGGCATCATAATTACATTCAGCAATCTCCGCACGTTCGTGTTGAGCTGCCGCCCCTTCACGAACCCCGTCTGGTCCTCATGGATTACCCCTGGCACACAATCCTCTATTCTAGCTGCCAGGATCTTTGCCAGCAACTTGGCATCCACGTTCAGAAGCGAGATAGGCCTGTAGGACCCGCACTGCACGGGGTCTTTATCCCGCTTCAATATCAGGGAGATCAGAGCCTGCGACATTGTCGGGGGCAGAACCCCCCCCTCTCGCGCCTCATTAAAGGCTCGTACCAGTACCGGTCCCACCAAGTCCACATTTTCTTATAGAATTCCACCGGGAACCCATCTGGCCCCGGCGCCTTCCCCGCTTGCATCTGACCTATTCCCTTGACTAGCTCCTCTAGCCCTATTGGCGCCCCCAGCCCTTCTACCAGCCCCTCCTGGACCCTTGGGAACCTCAATTTGTTTAGGAAGTCCTCCATTCCCCCTCTCCTCGTCGGCGGCTCAGACCGATACAACTCCTTGTAAAAATCCCTGAAGACCCCGTTCACTTCTTGCCCCTTCTGCACTACCTTCCCGCCCCTCTCCTTCACTCCCCCAATCTCCCTAGCCGCATCTCGTTTGCGAAGCTGGTGTGCCAGCATCCTGCTCGCCTTTTCCCCATACTCATAGACCGCGCCCTGCGCCCTTCTCCACTGCGTCTCTGCCTTCCTGGTGGTCAGCAGGTCGAACTTGACCTGCAGGCTGCGCCGTTCTCCCAGCAGCCCCTCCTCTGGTGCCTCCGCATATCTCCTATCCACTTCCAATAGCTCCCCCACCAGCCTCTCCCTCTCCTGCCTCTCCTTTCTTTCTCTGTGTGCCCTTATGGAGATCAGCTCTCCCCTGATCACTGCCTTCAGGGCCTCCCAGACCATCCCCACCTGCACCTCACCCGTGTCATTCAAGTCCAGATAGCTCTCAATGCTCTTCCGGACTCTTTTACACACCTCGTCGTCCGCTAACAGCCCCACATCCAGCCGCCACAGCGGGCGCTGGTCCCGCGCCTCCCCCATTTCCACATCCACCCAATGTGGTGCATGATCAGAGATCGCAATGGCCGAGTACTCAGCTTCCCGTACCCTCGGGATCAGCCCCCTGCTCAACACGAAGAAATCGATTCTGGAGTACACTCTATGGACGTGGGAGAAAAAGGAATACTCCCTCGCCCTCGGCCTACCAAACCTCCATGGGTCTACTCCTCCCATCTGCTCCATGTACCCCCTCAGCACTTCTGCCGCTGCCGGCCTCCTATTGGTCCTTGAGCTCGATCTGTCTAGCCCGGGGTCCAGCACTGTGTTAAAGTCCCCCCCCATGATCAAGCCCCCTGCCTCCAGTCCCGGAATGAGGCCCAATAGGCGCCTCATAAAACCCGCGTCATCCCAGTTCGGGGCATATACGTTGACCATCACCACTTTCTCCCCCTGCAGCTTACCCTTCACCATCACATACCCACCCTCCTTATCCGCCACCACCTCCTCCGCCACGAACGACACCCTCTTTCCCACCAGAATCGCCACCCCCCGGTTCTTTGCGTCCAATCCAGAGTGGAACACCTGTCCCACCCACCCCCTTCTCAGGCGAACCTGGTCCACTACCTTCAAATGGGTCTCCTGTAACATTGCTACATCAGCCTTCAGTCCCTTCAGGTGTGAGAATACCCTTGATCTCTTGACCGGCCCATTCAGCCCCCTCACGTTCCAAGTGATCAGCCGGGTCGCGGGACGACCCGCCCCCTTCCCCTGCCGATTAGCCATGTCCTGTTCCCTGCTCGCCCCGGGTCGACCCTCCCCTTCTGACCCGCTCCCCATGGCGATGGCCCCCTCCCCCCACCCCTCCAGTCCTCCACTTCCCGTTCCTGGTCTTTCCAGCAGCAACCCGGTGTCCCTCCCTAACCCCCCCCCCCCCCCCCCCCCCCCCCCAGGCTAGGACCCCTCCTAGCCGCGATGTACCCTCCATCGTACTCCCGTAAGTCAGCTGGTTTACGCTGACCCGGCTGCTCCTGCCACACTACGACTCCTCCCGGCTTGGGGGGGCCCCCCCCTTGCCACTCCTCCCTGGCCCCGCTCCAACGCGGGAAAGGTCGCCATTGCTAGCCACGCCCCGCGCTCCTCCCCTCCCCCCTCCTCTGCCCCGCGCGCGGGAAAACAGAGGAAAGCCCGCGCTTTCGCCCTGCCACACCCCACCCCGCCATCTTCAGTTCCACTCCCGTCCCCGTCCATGCCTGTAAAGAACCCCCCCTAGGAGCCCATATCCCCGATCTGCTCTCCCCCCCCCGTCCCGCCTCCCCAACTTAACATTATAAATAACAGATAGATAACAAATAACAATGTACTTAACAGTCGCCCTCTACCAAACAATATAAATAACCATGAATAACCACAATAACAATAACTAAGGGAAGTTGGCAAAGGGGGGAAAAAACATCAGAAGAAAAACCCAAAGCAAGAGTTCAGGATCCAAACAAAGAAAGAAGAAAAAAAAGGAAACCGTTCCAATAAGAGTTGCCCAGTTCCGACCCAGCCGAAAAAAAACCGCTTGTTCAGCTGAAAGTACCCGAGCGGCTACGGCCGCCAAGTATCCCCTGGGTCTAATTCGAGTCCAGTTTCTCTTCCTGTACAAAGGCCCACGCCTCCTCTGGGGACTCAAAATAGTGGTGTTGGTTCTTGTAGGTGACCCACAAGCGCGCTGGCTGCAGCATTCCGAACCTGATCCGTTTTGCATGTAGCACCGCCTTCGTCTGGTTGTACCGGGCCCGCCGCTTTGCCACCTCCGCACTCCAGTCCTGGTAGACCCTCACCGTCGAATTCTCCCACTTGCTGCTCCTTTCCCTCTTGGCCCACTCCAGCACTCTCTCACGATCGCTGAGTCGCTGGAACCGCACCAGCACCGCCCTCGGGGGCTCATTTGCTCTTGGCTTCCTAGCCATGACCCTGTAGGCCTCTTCCAGCTCCAGGGGCGAAGGGACGGCCCCTGCCCCCATCAGGGAGCTCAGCATTTCTGCTACGTATCCCGGGAGGTCTGACCCCTCCAGGCCTTCTGCCAGGCCCAAGATCCTCAGGTTCTTCCGCCTCATTCGGGTATCCAGCTCCTCAAAACGGCTCTGCCATTTCAGGTGGAGTGCCTCGTGCACCTCTACCCTTCCCACGAGGACCGTGGCCTCCTCCTCCCTCGCAGTCATCTCCTGCTGCAGCTCCCGAATCGACGCCTCTTGGGTCGCCTGGGCTCCCATCAGCCTGGTGGTCGTCGCATTCATTGACTCCAAGAGCTCCATTTTCAGCTCCGTAAAGAAGCGCAGGAGAGCGGCCTGCTGCTCCTCCGCCCATTTCCTCCATTCCTCGGGTGCGCCACCGGCCGCCATTTTGGTCTTCTTCCCCCGCTTTTTTTGGGGAGCTGCTGTTGCTTTCTTTACCACCCCACTCCGGGTACCGACCATAAAGTTGGTCTGGTTCTCCTCAGGGAGCCTTCCCCCACCGGGATTTGTCCGTCCAGCGCCGTTGGGGCCCTCCAATCGGCCCGAAAACACCTTTGTAGCAGGAGCCGCCAAACGTGCGACTTAGCTGGTCATAGCCGCAACCGGAAGTGCTTTTCTTTTTCAATGCCTTCCGATTTTTGTCCCAAAGGCCTTTATTTAGAAAGATAAACACACCGATTACAGGTTTTGTGTGGCGGGTAAACACCCCCCCCCCCCCCCCCCCCCCCGGAGAGTAAAGAGGGCACTCCTGGAGCGGGGTCGCAGAGAGAGCAGCCTGGCCCTACCGAGCTTTATTAATTATTAATTACTGGCTGGCCAATATATCGATGGTCAGAAAATGGATAGTGGGGGATGGGTTGGCCTGGGAGTTCGTGGAAGTCATCCTGCAAGGATACGAGTTCGGAGGCTGTACTAACAGTGCCGTTCTCGCCGGATTGGTACTCTGTAAGCCCTGTGGTGGTGACAGCCCAAAGGGTGTGGGGGCAATGGAGGCAGCACATGGGATTGGAGGGGCGTTGGTGTGGTCACCGATTTGTAACAATCACTGGTTTGTCCCGGGGAGGCTGGATTGGGGCTTCAGGAGGTGGCAGAAGGCAGGGATCGAGAGATTTGAAGATTTATTTATCCAGGAGGGCTTTCCGACCTTGAAGGCACTGGAGGAGAGGTTTGAGCTACCGAGCGGGAATGGGTTTTGATATCTTCAGGTCCGGGACTTTGTTCGAAAGCAGGTTCCAAGCTTCCCTCACCTCCCCCTGAGGGGACTATAGGATGAGATGATGTCAAAAACTGGGATGGGAGAGGGGAGGATTTCGGAGATATACAAGGAGTTGATGGAGTGGGAGGGGGCTCCGATCAGGGGGGTGAAGTGAAAGTGGGAAGAGGAGCTGTAAATGGAAAAGTGGGGAAAAAGCCTTGAAGAGAGTCAATTCATCCTCGTCCTGAGGCAGACTTAGCCTGATCCAGTTCAAAGAGGTCCACAGGGCCCACATGACGGGAGCCCAGATGAGCAGGTTCTTTGACGAGGTGGAGGACAAATGTGGACGATGCGAGGGTAGCCCTGCCAACCATGTGCATATTCTTGGCATGTCCGAAGTTGAGGGGATTCTGGCAGGGATTTGAGGACATTATGTCAGAGGTCCTGGAAGGGAGGGTATCCCCAAGTCCAGAACTGGCAATATTTGGGGTATCGGATGATCCGGGGGCCAAGGGGGGCGGAGAGGGAGGCCGATGTCCTGGCTTTCTCCTCCCTGGTGGCCCGAAGACTGATTTTGCTGGGATGGAGGGACTCAGAGCCCCCGAAGTCAGGTGTGTGGGTCAGCGAATATGGCGGGGTTTCTCAGCCTGGAAAAAAATCAAGTTCGTCTTGAGAGGATCAACTCAGGAGTTCGCCCAGAGATGGCAACCGTTCATCGACTTCTTCAAAGAAAATTGAACGTCAGCAGTAAGGGGGGGGGGAATAAAATAGGATGCATGGCAGTGTTAGACAAGGACTGGGAACTCGGTCTACGGTGTAGCCATCTGGGATGGCCACTTCCAGAATACAAAATGGATGATCGCAATGATGTAGGGAAATATGGACAATGTTAAGAAAGCAGGCAGGCACAGATCCTGTACGCTTATTGAGAAGACAGCTCCCAGACGAGACTGAAACTGTAGGTCAATTAACATATTGATGGCCCATCTCCAGGAGCAAAGGAAAGATACTCAAGCTACCGATCTAGCTCCAGACACCCCGGCGCCAGTTCCCCAAACCGAAAGCGTAAAAAAGCAAGGCCAACGGCCACCTAGGACACGCCCAGCCATCAGGACACCCACCCCTTTATTGGTCAAGATCAATACAAGTAATCAAGATATGGCCCAATTGATTGGGGCCAAGTTCAAGGCCGGCCCAAAAGCACGCGAAGCCCCTTCGGGTATAAGAAGAAACCCCCGAGAGAAAATCGCTCTCTTGGACTCGGCTCTCAAAGCGGAGAGACCCGTCCAGCAGCTACACCAGAAGCAAGTAAGCCCAAGGTCAACGCTCACTACCAGACGGACAACCTTAGATGTTTTCCTGTTACACCTTCACACCCAACAGCCTCAGATCCGAACAACGGCCAATGTTCCTCTGACTGAGTGGGCACCCGCAGTTAAGTATAGGCGTTAGCATTAGCGATAGTTTAGTTTGTGGTATTTTGTGCATGAGTAGATATTACTGTGTGTGTAAATAAATAGTATTGACTTTGAACTAACTAACTGGTGTATTGGTTCTTTGATCAGTATTCGGGTTTGAACCTTGTGGCGGTATCGAAAGATACCTGGCGACTCTAGAGCAAAACACAATTAGGATTAAGGAAGGCGGCCATATTGACTGCCATATTTATAACCAAATAAATATAGCAACAACGGGTAATTAGGGAATAGGGCGTGGGCAGTAGGGGAATTTGTTTTTTTAGGTTATTTGCGTGTGTCGGCCCACGTAGGTTTTTCTTTTAAGAAATGTTAATGTGTTAAACTGAAAATTACAAATGCTTCAATAAAATATTTTCTAAAGCAACATTGCCCTTTCTGGCATAAACTTGCTATATAGCAATTAACCAGATTTGAAAAGTGCTTCATTGGCTGTGGGTTGTCCTGAGGTTGTGAAAGGTGGTATGGAAATGCAAGACATTTTCCCCTTTTTTTCTGTTATGCTTTTTTCTGTTACTGCTACATGACCCCCAGCCCCCATGTGGGTTATACTGCAATCATGTCAGTTTTTTCTTCAGATGCCCACTGTCTGCACTCGTGAGGCTTGAAGCTTTGTGTTTTTTCTGTTGTAATATTGAAACCCTATTAATGGATCTGGAGCCAAAGCCGCAGATTCTAAACTGTAACCCATTGCTGAGACAGGCCTCCCTCATTTGATTCTGCCTCTCAGCAGTCCGGTCATATCAAACCATCAAACCACTTTTGCAATCAGGAGACTGCTTACAAATCATCAGTCACATCTGCCCGTTTCTTCACCTATCCCCAAGGCAGAGAAACAAAGGCTGCAAGCAGCACTCTGAGAACATTGTTTATTTAACTACAACACTGCTGTTACCAATTCCCGTCCAAAATATAAATTGACGAGATATTTATTGAATGGCAGTGAGTGTCAGAGAGCTGTAAAATAGGTCTTCCTCATGCTCCCAGTCTTGTACTGGATGATATCATTCTACATTTGCTTGCAGATTATTTTGAGAATATACATTGGATAAATTGAATTGATACAGATTGGGCTGGGGTGGAGGGGAATGTGGACCCTCTGCAATGTGAGTCCAGGCTGGGGGTTTGGTTTGCAATCCCAAGCCTCATCTATATATATATATATAGGACAGGTTGGGAGAGCAGTTAATGAAGTATTTGACATCTTATTTTTTAATATGGGCATGGAATACAAAAGCAAGGAAGTTTTGTTAAACTTGTATAAAACAGTGGTTCAGACTCAACAGGAGTGTTGCATCCAGTTCAAGGAGCAGCAGTTCAGGGAATGTGAAGACATTAGAGGGAGTGCAGAAAAGATTCACGAGAATGATCCCAGGGCTGAGGAACCTATGGAAGCTAAAGTTTTCACTTTTTTATTTGAAGAAGAGAAGGAGATGTGATAGAGGTATTCAAAATGATGAGGGATCTGGACAGAGGAGGCAGGGAAAAACTTCCCACTTGTGAAAGGATCAAGAGGGAGAGGGCACAGATTGAAAATAATTGGCAAAAGAAGCAAAAGCTGGGGTCTGGAATATACTGTCCGACAGATTAGTGGAGGCAGGTTCAATCAAAGCATTCCAGAGGGAATTAGAATGATCTGTGCAGGGTTATCAAAGAATCCCTACAGTGTAGAAGGGAGCCATTTTACCCATCGAGTCATCACCGACCCATTGAAAGAGCACCCCACCCAGGCCCAAACCCCTGCCCCATCCTTGTAACCTCACCTAACCTGCGCATCTTTGAACTGTAGAGGGAAACCAGAGCACCCGGAGGAAACCCACACAGACACGGGAACAATGTGCAAACTACACACAGTCACCCAAGGTTGCAGTTGAATCCAGGTCCCGGCACTTGATGCAGCAGTGCTAACCACTGTGCCGCCCGTCATGGGAAGAAGCAGGAGAATGGCACTAAGTGAATTGTTCATTTGGAAAGCTGGTGCAGACAATGGGCCAAATGGTCTCTTGTTCTGGAACAATTCTGTGATTCTCTTCTGAACCAGCGGTGACTGTTTCTGGGATAAAATTATACAAGCACGGTTTGTCTTCTGCTACATCATCATCTTCAGGTGGCATTAGCTGTAGGCTAACTGAGCACAGAGCAGACATTGACATGAGCACTTCATGTGCATCTCGGTATCACACCAGGAAATGCTTTTCTCCGTTGAACTATTGAAGGGACTTGGTCGCAGTTGATGCAAGAACTGAACCCTTGGCCCTATATTATTGACTCAGTTGCTGCAATGCCAGGCAGGTACAGTTCCAGAATATACTTCAGCCAGAATGAATATTTTGGGGTGAGTTGCTGAGATAGGGATTTGAAAAATTGTGGTAAACACTTGTAAACAAATAAAGGTGGCACAGTGGTTAGCACTGCTGCCTCACGGTGCCAGGGACTCGTGTTCGATTCCGAGCCTTGGGTGACTGTCTGTGTGGACTTTGCACATTCTCCCCGTGTCTGCATGGCTTTCCTCCAGGTGCTCTGGTTTACTCCCACAAGTCCAAAGGTGTGTCGGTTAGGTGGATTAGCCGTACTAAATTGCTCCTTAATGTCCAGGGATGTGCAGATTAGGTTACAGGACCTGGGTAGAGTGCTCTTTCAGAGGGTCAGTGCAGACTCGATGAGCCGAATGGCGTCCTACTGCACAGTACGGATTCTGTGATTTGTAATGATGCTTTTGCAGATGATCATGTCGGGCTGTTATTGCTAAAGTTCTGTTGAACATAGTTCTTTTTTTTAAACACATTTTATTCAAACTTGTATCAAAGTAGGTTACAGCAAATAAATACCCCGGGGAAACATTCTTCCCAACAATCAACTATACAGTTTGGACAGATTTTTCTCCTTTTTCAAACCCCCCTCCCCGACCCCCCTGTGACGAACAGCTCCTCAAACACGGTCACAAACATCCCCCACCTTTTCTCAACTCCACTGCTGAGCCCCTTAACTCATACTTTATCTTCTCTGACACAGGAAGTCATACAGGTCACCCAACCATATTGCTACTCCCAGTGGCGATGCCGACCGCCACTCCAAAATTCGTTGCCGTGCAATCAGAGAGGCGAAGGCCAAGACATCAGCCTTCCTCCTCTCCATGAGGTCCGGCTTCTCTGAAACCCCAAATATTGCCACCAAAGGGTCCGGGTCCACCTCCTCCTCTACTATCCTGGCTAAGATGGTGAACACTCCCACCCAGACTTTTTCACAATCCCATGATTCGCTGGCCCCTGCCCACACCTCTCACACTCATCTGCTACCCCCGGAAAGAACCCACTCATTCTTGCCTCATATGCACCCTGTGCACCACCTTAAACTGTATCAGGCACATCCTTGCACAAGAGGAGGTCCTGTTTACCATTCGCAGTGCCTCACTCCATATTCCCCAATTGATCTCCATTCCCAACTCCGCTTCCCATTTCTCCTTGATCTTCACCACCCACTCGCCTCTCTGCTCCCCCAGTCACTTATATACATCCCCAATTCTTCCCTCCCCATCCACATCCGGAAGCAGCAGTCACTCCAGCAGGGTGTATCCCAGCAATCTAGGGAATCCCTTCCGGACCTTTCGTGCAATGTCCCAAACCTGTAGATGCATGAACTCACTACTCCTTGGCAGCTCTACCCTCTCCCTTAGCTCCTCCAGTCTGGCGAACCTTTCCTCCAAATACAAATCCCTCACCTTGACCAGCCCCACTTCCCTCCACCTCCTGTATACACCATCCATTCCCCCCCGGCTCAAACCCATGATTCTCGCACAGCGGCATTAGCACTGACATCCCTTCCACCCTAAAATGCCTCCTCAGCTGATTCCATATCTTCACCGTGGACTGCACCACTCGGTTCCCTGAATACCTACCCGGAGCCATTGGCAATGCTGCCGTCACGAAAGCCCTCAAACTAGACCCCTTACAAGATTCCTCCTCCATCCTAACCCACTCTACCCCTTCTCCTTCCCACCACCGCCGCACCTTGTCCACATTCTCTGCCCAATAATAATGAAGTTTGGCAACGCCAATCCCCCCTGCTGCCTCTACCTCTGTAGCCGGGTCCTCCCCACCCTCGGCACCTTCCTTGCCCATACAAAGTCAGAGATGATTGTGTTCACTTTCCGAAAAAGGGCCTTTGGTATAAAGATCGGGAAGAGCCTGAAAGATAAACAAGAACCATGGCAGAATATTAATTTTCACCACTTGGACTTGTTAACTGCAGTGTATCCCACCTCTTAAGATCCTCCCTGGCCTCCTCCACTAGCTTCGTTAAGTTCCACTTATGGAGCCCCGTCCATTCCCTCACTACCTGAATCCCCAAGTACCTAAACCTATCCCTCATAAATGTCATCCCCCCCTAAATTAGCCTGCTGTGCCAGCTCATTCACCGGGAATACCTCGCTTTTTCCTACATTCAGCTTGTATCCCGAGAACCCTCCAAACCTTCCCAACAGGCCCATAATCCTTCCCATGCTCTCCAACGGATCCGAAACATACAGCAAGAGGTCATCAGCATAGAGCGACACCCGATACTCCCTCCGTCCCTCATTATCCCCTGCCACTCTGCCGACCCCCTGAGAGCCATAGCCAATGGTTCCATGGCCAGCGCAAACAGCAGCGGCGACAGTGGGCACCCCTGCCTTGTACCCCTGTGTAAGTCAAAGCTTTGTGAGCTCATATCATTCGTCCTCACCCTCACTCTTGGCTCCACATACAGCAACCGCACCCATGCCACAAATCTCGGCCCAAACCTTCCCAAAACTTGGAACAAATACCGCCACTCCACCCGATCAAATGCTTTCTCCGCGTCCATGGATACCACCACCTCCGGTACCACAGCTCTCGACGGATTTATCACCACATTCAACAGCCGTCTTATATTACTCGCGAGCTGCCTGCCCTTCACGAAGCATGTTTGATCTTCTGCAACCACCCCCGGGACACCATCCTCCCAGCCAACACTTTCATATTCGTGTTCAATAGTGATATGGGTCTATACGACCCACATCCCACCGGATCCTTCCCTTTTTTGGGATTAGTGTGATTGCTGCCTGTTTCATCGTCTCTGGCAACTCCCCCTTCTCCAGTGCTTCATTAAACGCCCCCAACAGAAGTGGTGGCAGGTCCGCCGCAAATTCCTTATAAAATTCTGCCGGGTACCCATCCGGCCCAGGGGCCTTCCCCGACTTCATATCCCTGATATTATCCAGCACCTCCCTCAGCCCCAGGGGCTCCTCCAACACCTGCCTCTTTGCTTCTTCCACCTGGGGAAATTCCAGCTCGTCCAGAAAACACCCCATGTCCTCCTCCTGGGTCTGCCTCATAAAGTCCCTGGTAATACTCTCTAAATGCCTCATTTATCTTCCCTGGCTCTGACACCACATCCCCAGTCCGGATCTTCAATATTTCCCTGGACGCAGCCTGCCTCCGCAACTGGTGCACCAGCATGCAGCTTGCCTTCTCGCCATGCTCGTATTGACTGATACATAGTTCACTACCACCTTTTGTCTTGGGGAGGTGAGCTTTATGTGAAACAGACGATAGCAGCTCTGAGGCAATTGGATAAATGTTTAAATGAGAAAGAATTGTGGAGCTATGAGGAAAAAGCTGCAAATGAAACTAAGGATTACTCTTCAAAAGGGCCATCATATTCCTGATGGGCTGGATGGCCTCTTTGTGAGCTGTATTTTCTATGATAGGGTCAGAGAAAGATCCTGTAAGAGGGATCTCCTGGCATCTACCGGCTGCATTGCACCATGCCTCAGTGCCTTTGGGGCTCAACGTGGCCAGTAGAACACGCCTGCAGTTGTTGTCTGGTTATTATTCTGTTTAAATAATTGTAACTACTATTGTGATTACACTACCACAACCAATTGTTTTTCTCTCTTTGTATTTCCAGGGTATATATGTAACGAGAGTCTCAGAAGAAGGACCAGCTGAAGTTGCAGGACTCCAGATTGGAGATAAGATCATGCAGGTTGGGTTTGCAGTGTTGTACAGTGCTTGTAGTCAGGCTTTATTGTCCATTTAACAGTTCTGTCTGCTCACAAAAAATGACTGAGCCAATGGTGCCTCTTACAATGTTATACTCCAGGTTCACGTTGCAGTCCTCCCTAGTTGTATACAATACTGTTACACAGAGGAAGGGGGAGAACTGGTCATCGAACCAGTGTGCATCTGTGGGTGGTGCTGCTGATCGCCAGCCAAGCAGGATTCTTTGGCGTGCAATTAGGGAAACGAAAGCTAGGGCATTGGCCCCCTTCCCCATGTGTAACTCTGGCTACTCCGATGCCTCAAAGATTGCCACTCTCTGGCATGGCTTCACCCTCACCCCCACAACTTTGGACATTGCCTCGGAAAAGGTTGCCCAGAACCCAGCAAGACAAGCCCAAAACATTTGGGTGTGGTTGGCTGGGCCCCTCTAGCACCGTTCACATTTATCCTCCACTTCCGGGAAGAACCTGCTCATTCGGGTTCTGGTCAGGTGCACTCTGTGCCCCACTTGGAGCTGCATTAGGCTGAGCCTTGCGCGGGAGCAGGTGGTGCTCACCCTGCTCAGTGCTGCGCTCCAGAGTCCCCATCCTACCTCTCCCCAGTTCATCCTCCCATTTTGTCTGGTCTCGTCCAGTGGAGTCCGGGCTCTGTCCAGTAGCTGTCCGTGTATTTCCCCACATAGCTACCCCTTCTCATTGCTTGTACCCATCAGGTCCTCTAGTAGTGTGGTTTCTGGGCCCCCAGGGTACTCTTCTGTCTCTTTGCGGAGGAAGTGTTTATTTGGAGGTGTCTCATTCCTGTCCTTTTGCTAGTTTCCACTTCCTCGTCAGTTCGTCTAGTTTTGCCAGTCTGTGCCCTACATAGAGGTCCCCGACCATCAGTGTGCCCCCATCCCGCCTCCATCTTTTGAAGGTGGTATCCAGCATGGCTGGGGGGGGAATCTGTAATTGCCGCATATGGGAGCCATGGGGGACATTTTGGTTATCCCGAAGTGTTGTCTCAGCTGGGTCCACGTCCTCAGTGTGGCTGGTACCACTGCGCTTGTTGTGTATCTTGTTGAGGGGGATGGGAGTGCTGCTGTGGCCAGGACCCAGAGAGTCGTTCCTTTACAGCATGCCTCCTCCATTTGTACCCAATCTGTGTCGGGTTCTTGTACCCATCCCCTCACTCTTTCTGCCGTTGCTGCCCAGTGGTAGTATTGTAGGTTTGGTAAGGCCAAGCCCCCTTTGATTTTCCTTCTTTGCAGTGTCTGTTTGGAAATTCTCGGGTTCTTACCTCCCCACACAAACGCCATGATTAGAACGTTTTGGAAAAAGGTCTTGGGGATGAAGATCGGGATGGATCTAAACAGGAAGTGGAACCTTGGCAGTACATTCATCTTGATCGTCGGCACTCTCCCCGCCAGGGAGAGTGGGAGTGAGCCCCACCTTTGAAGGTCTCTTCTTACTTCCTCCACCAGGCTGGTCAGGTTCCACTTGTGGATCTGATTCCAGTCTCTGGCTATCTGGATCCCCAAGTAGCGGAATCTGTTCTGGGCCGTTTGAACGGGAGCCCCTTCAGCTCTGTCCCTCCCCTGTTTGGGTTCACTGGGGATGCCTCGCTTTTGCCCAGGTTAAGTTTGTAGCCCGAGAAGGTTCCAAACTCTTTCAGTATTTGCAGTATTGCCTTCAGTCCCTCCTGTGGCTTCGAGAAATAGAGGAGCAGGTCATCCGCATAGAGTGAGACTCTGTGCTCACTGTCTCCTCTTCGGATTCCCTTCCAGCTTTTCGCGTCCCGCAGGGTTATCGGCAGAGGTTCGATTGCTAGCACGAACAAGAGTGGGGACAGGGGACAGCCCTGTCTTGTTCCTCTCTGCAGCTGGAAGTATTCAGAGCTGGTGGTGTTAGTTCGGACGCTTACTTTGGGAGCGTTGTACAGGAGCCTCATCCAGGTGGTGAATCCTGCTCCTAGTCCAGTACTTCTAGGAGGTATTTCCATTTGATTCTGTCAAAGGGCTTTTCTGTGTCCAGGGAGACGATCACCTCTGGTGTTCTCTCCAGGGGGCGGGGGTCATTATTACTTTCAGCAGCTGCCTGATGTTTGCTGTGAGCTGCCGACCCTTGACAAAGCCCGTTTGATCCTCTGTGACCATCTCTGCAACACAGCCCTCCAGCCTTTTGGCTAGGACCTTTGAGAGTATTTTTGCATCCTTTCTCTACCTTTCTGCTGGTGATGAAGGGAAGACTTGAGAGGAAAAGCCTGCAATTCCTTCCAATCTGTTTGATGGGCAGCTATGTAGCTAGTTTTCTGTGAAACATTCAGAGAAGGATTTGGCTTGGTTTGAAGCCAGTATGTGGAAGAGGAGATGTAACAGTCTGTACTACATTCTAGTGTAGTGAAGTACACCGTGCAGGGTTCTCTGTTCAATTCCTAGGCCTCGGTACATTTACTTGGATACCGGATAGGGAAAGGGCGTACTCTGTATCATAGGGAACACCAATCAGCTTAGTTAAACTGAAAACACTGGTGGAGTGTGCTGTTTCGGTCCAGTTTAGTATGATGAATTAATGCAGAAAAAGTCTCTCTTGTTTTTGACACTTTTCAGAGATTAGGAACACCTATGTGACTGGTCAGTGATACTGAACCAAGGAAATATCCAGTGCAGAAGCAAAGAGGATACATTGCAGAAAGACTGTCTTGCTTAATAATGAATAAATGTAACTGTAATGGGCAGTGTTCTAATGTCTGTTTTCTTACAGGTGAATGGTTGGGATATGACGATGGTAACACATGACCAGGCCAGGAAACGCCTGACTAAGAAGAACGAAGATGTTGTTCGGCTTTTGGTAACCCGTAAATCTCTGCAGCAGGCTATCCGCCAGTCACTGCACTAATCAAACCCTCACTGCGACCTCAGCTTCACAATTTAAAGAGAAATTATCCTGTATTTGAAGGCCACTTTATATTGCTGCAACGTATTATACAGACCATGGCTAACTCGTATTCCTCACTAGTAGACCAGCAAAGGCACTTGCTATTTAGGTGTATAGATAACAAAATACCACACACAGATCTCACCGAGACTCACATGAATCTCCTTTTGGTGGAATGTGCAAACTCTTTCGAGAAGCTGCACGAATACCGATTGCACAACGTTATCTTCAGGACCATGATGCCAAAGTGAGAGAATTCTGGGACTTGTGATACTGGAGACTGAAATGGACAAACGTTTGACTTGTTCCTTTGACATTCCTCTGGCTGCTATTTCAATACAAAATGTAGCCCATTTTAAATGATTTTAATTCACAACCAAAATGCAGAAGTTCTGTAAAAGGCATTGTTGCTATTTCCAAATATCTTTGATATGGTTTGACTGATTAGATCAGAGGCAGGTATGTGTCAGAACTGGGTGTGTCTCCTGTGTTGTACTGGCACTACATGAGCAACTCCATGGCCAGTTGTGATTAAAGTGAGAATTCACTGTGGTGGTGCCAAAATGAGAAAAGGTGCAGTTCCAATGAATGATGCTGTGCGATACGAACAGTGATCGCTGATCATGGGTAACAAGATGTTTTGGCAGGAGTGATTTATTTAAAAACCAATTGTACCAAACAACCTATAGCCGTACATTTCTAAATTCTGAACCCAAGCAGGTGTCTAGAAGTTTGAGATCTGTTTGAAGTCACTTTTCATAATGTACTTTTTATAGTCTTTTACTGAATAATCTTTTCTAACACAGCCCGTGCCTTCATATACTTAATCCTCACTACTAACTTTCCAATGCAAAGTACAACCATGGGTGCTATCGACTCCTCTCAAAAGAAGTGGGAACCAGGTTATTCTCAGTCACACTACCCTATACTTTCATTTTTGAACTGTAGTCCTGATGCATTACTGAATAACTATCCAGAGTCCCTGAAAGTGCCTTCGTCCCCAGCTCTTGCTGTATGAAGAGAAGGGAAATTTCACTGCAGTGCCTGCCATGCAAACCTGCATTGGACTTTCTTTAGCTGCAATTATGGAGACCTTTCACATGTATAAAGATAAAAGTAACATTTTGTACATGGATAAGTGTCAGAGGCACGTGTGTTCAGTTGCCTGAATAAATACGTGGTAGTGTACTTACCTGGTTGCTGATGTGCAATCCTAGTTCCTGTAGTTGGAGTACCAACAATGTATGGGTGATGTTTTGTGAGAAGCTGAGGTTTCCTGGGTTCTAATATCCTACTGTGCCAGTTCCTTTTGTGCACCGTCAAACTTTTTACTGCAGTACTGATGGGTGTTGAATAACCAATGCTGATTCTCACCAAACAGTGCTGCATCCAGGTTGCACATAGCCTATGCTCTTCACAGCATTGACTTGTTATATAATTTACTTGGGACTTAGCACCTCTTTCTGATTGATTGTGTTTTTTTAGTAGACAAATTACTTCAAATCACAAGCCATTCTACACAGACACCGCCACATCCGTTGTGATCATGAAATGCTTTCATAGTTTAATGTATTAGAACCTAATGATTGGGTTGAAACTGTTAGTGAAGGATCTAAAAAGGAAAAACAGAGATTACTCATTGCACAAAATAAACTTTTCACTGTTAAACTGCTTTCAATAAAAACACTTCAGTCATTAAATAGGAGCTTGCGACTTGTTCATGAAGAATACAGTGCTCATAAGGACATATTGCTACCTGATCTGAAACATTAGCCGCACTGTCTGAATAGTGTGGTTGCTGCTGGTTATCTAGTGGACCATTGCACTGATCACCTAGCCCATGTGTTGGCCTCCTCTTGGTTCAGCAAGTCCAACACATTCCTTCTCATTCCAATCTGCTATGGCCATGAGCTGTTTGACCGGTTTTCAACAGAAAGGAGATGGAAACAAATAATTTTTAATCTTCACAAACAATACATATTAAAGTTCAAACAATGCTTGGTAGTTATCTATCAGTCATCATCAACTGATGCATTCTCTATGGCAATGCCGCTGCTAATCAGAGTCCACTTGCCAACATTAGTGGGAGTTCATTTGCCCTCCCACCCACAGCGAAGAGAGACGACTCCGGTTTCTTTGTTCACCGGTTTATTCGGGTAGAGGCAAGAGAGCTATATATATCTGATGATGATGCATGAGCTCCCAAATCAGTACAGCTCATCTTTGTTATACATTTTACAGAAGTGCAATTACAGTAATCACAAGTTAACATGATTTGCCATTTTACTAGTTATCCAATGAAGAATTATAAATATACACTAATTATACTATCACAACAAAGACACGCCCACGGTGTTTATGCCCTTTAACACTGATTTACAATGGACAAAGCTTGTGCCTTATCAGAAAGTTCCCATTCTGCTCAGTTCTTATATGGTCTAGCATCTGAATCTTGAGTCCTTGCAATACAATTTTACTTTCACCAACCAATCAGCACTCTTTGCTCATACAGTTTCCCCTTATATTGTGAAGTGACCTGATGAGTGCAAGATGAAAAGCTTTGACATGTCTCTCTTTTTTCAGCAAAATTCAAGTTTTGTACACCAAACAACTATTTGTATATCTGAGACAGAGGTACAACAATGGCCAAATTCAGGATATTTAGAACATAGTTTAACTAACAGGTAAGTTAAGAACAGAGGCATTTGATAAGGTTTCCCATGGCAGGTTGATGGAAAAAGTGAAGTTGTATGGGGTTCAGGGTGTACTAGCTAGATGGATAAAGAACTGGCTGGGTAACAGGAGACAGAGAGTAGGGGTGGAAGGGAGTGTCTCAAAATGGAGACGGGTGACTAGTGGTGTTCCACAGGGATCCGTGCTCGGACCACTGTTGTTCGTGATCTACATAAATGACCTGGTGGAAGGTATAGATGGTCTGATTAGCAAGTTTGCAGATGATACTAAGATTGGTGGAGTTGCAGATAGCGAGGAGGACTGTCAGAGAATACAACAAAATAAGGATAGATTGCAGAGTTGGGCAGAGAAATAGCAGATGGAGTTCAATCCAGGCAAATGCGAGGTGATGCATTTTGGAAGATCAAATTCAAGAGTGGACTATATGGTCAATGGAAGGGTCCTGGGGAAAATTGATGTACAGAGAGATCTGGGAGTTCAGGTCCATTGTACCCTGAAGGTGGCAATGCAGGTTGATAGAGTGGTCAAGAAAGCATTGTAGCCACCTAAGATGGACACTGGGCTACAAAATGGAGAACTGCTAAGGCTGCAGGGGAAAACAGTCTTAGCAAGGACAAGCAGTTTGCAGAAGACTAATTAGCATTCTGCACGTACAGAAACAAGTTTGTGGCCAGGTGCAGAGTCCCAGCCAAAGGTGTAAATGGCAACAAGATCTACATAGTAATGCGGTGATCCAGATCCAGACCCCACACAATAGAAACATTTAAGTATGAATGGATACTTTTGAGTAGACGCCCAGACAGAACGGCACCATAGTATCCAACACAAAGAACCATAGGTACCGCCCCACCCAACGAGAAACGACCCTCAGATTGGGGGGTTTGGAAGATATTGATTGGGAAAGGCCCAATCGATACATGGCAGGTTAAAGACCCGCCCCGAAGGGGCACGGACTTCTAGGGACTATAAGAATAGACCCCGCACATGGTTCGGTCTGTTTTGTCGCTCCGGCTCTGCTTTGCTGATACATCGCATCCTGACTCCAGTTCCATCACCAGCCGTTGAGCCATCAGCCATCGAACTGTAAGTGCCACTACAACGATCGCTACGTGATCCAGACTTTGCTAGACCCTGACAACTTTAAGTACCTGAGAGTTGCAGACCAAGAACGGGACGAAGGCCTTGCTCCCTGACCTTGACTGTTCCTGTCGAGATAAGTATTTTAGTTGTTTAGTATTAGAAGTAAGTTAGTCTCTTTAGCGTATGCATGTGTATTTATTATATTTGTCATAATAAATATCAATCGTTTGGACTTACTAATCGGTGTACAGATTTATTACTTTGAACCTGACCTTGATATACTTGTGAGGTGTCTAAATACGGCACCTGGCGACTCCTGAGCATAATTACATACACAGAGCCATAGCAGTGTTAAGCACACGGCCTTTAAACGGAGGCTGTTAATACACTCCAGTAAAACGAGCAACAGCATACAGCATGCTTGCCTTCATCGGACGGGGTATTGAGTACAAGAGTCGGCTGGTCATGTTACAGTTGTATAGGACTTTAGTTAGGCCACATTTGGAATACTGCGTGCAGTTCTGGTCACCACATTACCAGAAGGATGTGGATGCTTTGGAGAGGGTGCAGAGGAGGTTCACCAGGATGTTGCCTGGTATGGAGGGTGCTAGCTATGAAGAAAGGTTGAGTAGATTACCAACGGAGGTGGTAGAGGTGGGCACGATAGCATCATTTAAGAGGCATCTAGACAGGTATATGAACAGGCGGGGAACAGAGGGAAGTAGACCTTGGAAAATAGGAGACAGGTTTTAGATAAAGGATCTGGATCGGCGCAGGCTGGGAGGGCTGAAGGGCCTGTTCCTGTGCTGTAATTTTCTTTGTTCTTTGACTTCCGGTGGCGGTGATGTGCTGAGCAGTTGCGCATCAGGTGGCTCCCCAGAATACAACCAAAGAGGCACTTTTAGTCGAATTTAGCCTGAAAATTTGGACTTTTTTCACCCATAAAAAAGAAAGGGAGAAGAGGAACAACAATATGCCAGCGAACGGGAGCTCAGGAAGCGATACAGATAGCAAGATTGGAGGGAAAGGCCAAGAGCAATGGCTGGACGAGACGGTGGACCCATGAGGTGACGGGTCCCCGGTCACCCCAGAGAGAGACCCAACAACTCAAACAAGGGCCTCCACCACCCCCCCCCCCTCCCCCTGGGCCTGGAGATGCATGGAAGGCATTCCTGACTAAGGAACTGTTGCCGATGAGGGAGGCGATAAAGGTGGAGATCCAGGTGGTGGTCAAGGTGGCAGTGACAGAGGCATTGGTTGCCATGCAGAGGGCAATCGATGAACTGCAGAAGAAGCTGGAAGCTCAGGGGAGGACAATCCAGGAGGTTGAGAAGGTGTTGACGGACCAGAGCGACAGAATTATTGCTTTGGGAGGCAGAAATTAAAAGGTTGGTGACAACCTAGGGGAGCTTAACAGGGAAGATTGACGACCAGGGGAACCGGTCCCAATGCCATATATACAGATCGTGGTCTGCCAGAGAGAATCAAGGGCAGAGACCCGATGGACTATGTGGCCCAGATGCTGAGCAACCTGGTCAGTAGGGACAGCTTCCCCAAACCACCAGAGATCGACAGGGCACACAGATCACTCCGACCAAAACCCAAGCAGGGGAGAAACCAAGGGCAATAACTGCCAAATTACATTGGTATCAGGACTGGGAGAGGATCCTGCGGTGGGCAAGATAGACAAAGATGTGCTACTGGAATGGACACAGAATCGGGTCTACCAGGACATTCGGGTTTCAACCAGGTGAAATTGGTCAGGACATTCAACCAGGTGAAATTAGCCAGGACATTCAACCAGGTGAAATTGGCCCTGTACAAGAGTGGAGTTAAGTTTGGAATGTTGATCCGAGACAGGTCTGGGTCACGTTCCAAAATAAAGAACATTATTTCAACACCCAGCAAAGGCAGATGAGTTCGCTTGGATGAAAGGCCTGGATAAGGGCAGCACGATAGCCTTGTGGATAGCACAATTGCTTCATAGCTCCAGGGTCCCAGGTTCGATCCCGGCTTGGGTCACTGTCTGTGTGGAGTCTGCACATCCTTCCCGTGTGTGGATTTCCTCCGGGTGCTCCGGTTTCTTCCCACAGTCCAAAGATGTGCAGGTTAGGTGGATTGGCCATGATAAATTGCCCTTAAGTGTCCAAAATTGCCCTTAGTGTTGGGTGGGGGTTACTGGTTATGGGGATAAGGTGGAGGTGTTGACCTTGGGTAGGGTGCTCTTTCTAAGAGCCGGTGCAGACTCGATGGGCCGAATGGCCTCCTTCTGCACTGTAAATTCTATGATATCTATGATAAGGGCCAAGCGAGACAGAGCTGAGGGCGAAACAGTGGAAGGAGAAATGGGAGAAAGAAAAAGAACTATGATAGACTTGCACCATGTTTGACTGACTCGCTCAGAACAGAAATATTAAAATAGAAAAGAACGAGCCCAGCGGAGCACAGGGGAGGGTGAATAGGGAGCAGCAATCTAGCAGGCATAGGAAAAGGGTAAAATCAGCCCCAAGCGGGGAAAACTAGTGCAGGAAGTATGAAAACAATGGGGTGCCGCAGCGCACCTCCCGGCAGGGAGGAAGTGTCTGGTGGGAGGAGGGGGGACCACAGGGGCAGGAATGAGGAATGCAAGGGGGAGATAGGGAAGGAGGGACACCAGGGAAATACAAGGATAAGAAAGGGTGGTTTTCAGATTGGCTTCCGCATGTAAGGTGCAGGTTGAGGAAACAAGATGGCATCTAAGAGGTCACTTTGGAGGGTCCTGGACAAAGGCAGAACCCGGAGGGCAAGTCACACCCACGTGGCTTGCACACAGTTGACAGCCATGTTGGATGCTCTATAGACAAAGGGAAACCCTGGAGCGCGGGACCCCGCCTCATGGTGAGAGCAGTGACCGTGGCCATTTTGGATGGCCCCCTAGCAAAGAGAAACCCCAAACGTCAGGGGACTTAATAGCCCAGTAAAATGATCCAGAGTGTTCGCCAATTTGAGAAGTTCGAAAGCTGACATAGTCTTCCTCTAAGAGCCGCACCTGAGGGAGAAGGACCGACTGCGGGTAAGGAAGGGCTGGGTGGGTCAGATGTATCATTCATATTACAGGACGAGGGCTAGGGGGTTAGCTATCCTGATTAGTAAGAGGACGGTATTTACGGCGACAAAGACCCGCATGAAGGTTGGACATTGGCGTCTTGGCTGACAAGGTCTTCTGCCAGAATACATCACAGACCATAGGTGAGTACATCACTAACAATCAGAGTGTGGAAATCTCAGCTTCCACGTTCTGGGAGGCACTGAAGGCTGTGATTAGGGGAGGGATTATAGCCTTCAAGGCCCATAGAGACAGGGAAGAGAGGGTGACCAGGTGGCAACTGATGAACTCTATCCTGGAGGTCAACAAAAATACACCAAGGCCCCGACCGTAGAGCTGGTGGAGAGGAAAAAGCTACAAATGAACCTACTAGCCACCAAGAAGGCAGTGCACCAACTCCGCCAGATACGGGGGATCTTTTATGAGCATGGAGAGAAGGCTGTTGGCTTACCAGCTAAGAAAGCAGGGAGAAAGCACAGGTGAAAGAGAGCAGAGATGTACTGATAGCTGAACCAAAAAAGGTCAACCAAGCATTTACATAAGAACATGAGAACTAGGAGCAGTAGTAGCCATCTGGCCCCTCGAGCCTGCTCCGCCATTCAATGAGATCATGGCTGATCTTTTTTGGACTCAGCTCCACTTTCCGGCCCAAACACCATAACCCTTAATCCCTTTATTCTTCAAAAGATTATCTATCTTTATCTTGAAAATATTTAATGAAGGAGCCTCTACTGCTTCACTGGGCAAGGAATTCCATAGATTCACAACCCTTTGTGTGAAGAAGCTCCTCCTAAGATCAGTCCTAAATCTACTTCCCCTTATTTTGAGGCTATGCCCCCTAGCTCTGCTTTCACCCACCAGTGGAAACAACCTGCCCGCATCTATATCTTTTCCCTTCATAATTTTATATGTTTCTATAAGATCCCCCCACATCCTTCTAAATTCCAATGAGTACAGTTCCAGTCTACTCAATCTCTCCTCGTAATCCAACCCCCTCAACTCTGGGATTAACCTCGTGAATCTCCTCTGCACACCCTCCAGCACCAGTACCTCCTTTCTCAGGTAAGGAGACCAAAACTGAACACAATACTCCAGGTGTGGCCTCACTAACACCTTATGCAATTGCAACATAACCTCCCTAGTCTTAAACTTCATCCTTCTAACAATGAAGGACAAAACTCCATTCGCCTTCTTAATCACCTGTTGCACTGTCAACAAACGTTTTGCGACTCATGCACTAGGACATCCAGGTCCCTCTGCACAGCAGCATGTTTTAATATTTTATCATTTAAATAATAATCCTTTTTACTGTTATTCCTACCAAAATGGATAACCTACATTTGTCAACATTGTATTCCATCTGCCAGACCCTAACTCATTCACTTAAACTATCCAAATCCCTCTGCAGACTTCCAGTATCCTCTGCACTTTTCGCTTTACCACTCACCTTAGTGTCTTCTGCAAACTTGGACACATTGCACTTGGTCCCCAACTCAAAATCATCTCTGTAAATGGTGAACAATTGTGGGCCCAACACTGATCCCGGAGGGACACCACTAGCTACTGATTGCCAACCATAGAAACACCCTTTAATCACCACTCTTTGCTTTCTATTAATTAACCAATTCTCTATCCACGCGACTACTTTACCCTTAATGCCATGCATCTTTATCTTATGCAGCAACCTTTTGTGTGGCACTTTGTCAAAAGCTTTCTGGAAATCCAGATAGACTCCCCGTTGTCAACTGCACTGGTTAGCCTTCTACTCTGGAATGTACATCTGAGTTCACGATGGGGATTCGAGGATGAAATGGTTCCTCGATGGACTGGACATGCTAGTCATGAGGTCAAGAGACAGGGGAAACTGGAAGCACCAATAGGACTGGGAGAGGTCATGGAGAGTATCAACTCCAGGCAGGGGTAGAAGGCGCCGGTACCCCACTTCTGCAGAAAATTTGTACCAGCCCTGGCCACAGACCTATGGAAGATGTTCACAGATTCACTAGCGAGGGGCACCCTGCCTTCAATGCTAACTCGGGTCACTACTTCGCGGATGCCCAAGAAAGAGAAAGACCTGACAAATGCGGATCATACAGACCCATTTTGCTGCTCAACGTTGACGTGAAAATATTCACAAAAGTCCTGGCCAAGAGACTGGAGAACTGCGTATCAGAGGTGGTCACAGAAGACCAGACTGGCTTTGTCAAGGGTAGACAGCTAACTGCGAATATCAGACAGCTGCTGAATGTGATACTAACCCCATCTGGAGAGAGAACACCAGAAGTGATTGTCTCCCTGGATGCAAAAAAAGCCCTTTGACAGAGTTGAATGGAAGAACCTCAGAGTTACTGGAGCGGTTTGGGCTAGGGCCAGGGTTCACCTCATGGGTGAAACTCCTGTACAACATCCCCAAAGCGAGCGTTCAGACCAACACCACCAGCTCTGAATACTTCCAGTTGCACAGAGGCACTAGGAAGGGATGCCTGCTGGCCCCGCTCCAGTTCGCCCTGGCAATCAAACCCCTGGTGACCACTCTGCGATGCGCGAGAGACTGGAAGGGCATCTGAAGAGGAGGCAAAGAGCACAGAGTCTCACTCTATGCAGATGACCTGCTCTTCTACACCTCTCAGCCGCAGAACGGCTTGAAAGAAATCATGAAGCTCTTGAAAGAGTTCAGGACATTCTCGGGCTACAATCTCAACCTGGGCAAGAGCAAGTTATTCCCGGTGAACCCAAATGGGGGAGGGATGGAGCTGGAGGGTTTACCATTCAAACTAGCCCAAAGCAATTTCCACTATCTGAGGATCCAGATAGCCCACGACTGGAGACGGATCCACAAGTGGAATCTGACCAGTCTGGCGGAGGAAGTCAAAAAGGACCTGCAGAGATGGGCTGTACTCCCGCTCTCTCTGGCGGGGAGGGTGCAGACAATCAAGATGAACGTACTGCCAGGGCTGCTCTTCCTGTTTAGATCCATATTGATCTTCACCCCAAGGCGTTTTCCAAGGAATAGATAATATGATCATGCTGTTTGTGTGTGTGTGTGTGTGTGTGTGTGTTGGGGGGGGGGGGGGGGGGGCTGGAATCCAACAATTCCCAAGATAACACAGCAGAGGAGAAGAAACATGGACGGCGTGGCCCTTCCGAACTTGCAATACTATCACTGGGCAGCCACAGCCGAGAGAGTGAGGGCATGGGTAAGGGAACCAAATATGGAACGGATGAGGCTGGAGGGGTCCTCCAGGAAGGGAATGACCCTCCGAGCCCTTACCGGACATGTGACATGTATGGCAAAATTCAACTGCACCCTTACGCAGTCCAGGCCAATAAAAATGCTTTTGTATTTTTGCTCGAGTTTTCCTTACTCCTAAATGACTCCTGACTGGAACCTCATGCACTACCCGCAAAATCACTTTTCTATAACTCATCAGTAATACCACTTGATGAACATCTGCACACTGCTCATCTTCCTAAATATGTAAAGGGCTCTACTTCCTCATTATTACTTTCTAATGTAACAACACTCCGGTATACACTCAGATTCTACTTCTGTGTATGCTTTCTGATACAACTGTTTTATCTCCGACTTCTTCTGTTGTAATTCCACCAACTTTCCTTCAGTAAATATATCCGCTTCATCCACCATCTCCTCTTGTTCTTTATCAACCACGGTAGCATAATGGTTAGCACAGTTGCTTCACAGCTCCAGAGTCCCAGATTCAATTCCCAGCTTGGGTCACTGTCGAGAGTCTGCACATTTGTGTCTGCCCGGGTTCCCCCCGGGTGCTCCGGTTTCCCCCGACAGTCCAAAGATGTGCACGTTGGGTGGATTGGTCATGCTAAATTGCCCTTAGTGTCCAAAATGGTTAGGTGGGGTTACTGAGTTATGGGGATGGGTGGAGGGGTGGTCTTAAGTAGTATTGCTTCCTCAATACTCTCTTTTTCCTTTCCTTCTGCCATAGCCACTCTCGGCTTTCACTTATCCCTTTCTTCCCATGCAAATCTTTCCTTTTCAAAAGCTGTCTTTTTCCCTTTCTTGCACTTTTACTTTCTCCAGTTCTATTTCTTTCTGTTTATCTTTCTCCTGCATTTATAATTGTTTCATTTGTAATTGAATTCCAGATAATTCCTATGATACAGTCTGTGTCTCTGGCAAATTTAAATGCTGATTATTGTTTGTTTTATCTCCACCCTTCAGGTAAAGTCAACTGTAGATTGACCACTTCCAGTGCGCCCATGTGCTGAGCGGACGCACATCATGTGGCTCGCCTCCCAATTGGACCTAATATAGCGAATGTTTCGAGTATTTGGCCCAAAAAATCTACCTAAAACTCCCCCAAACTTAAAAGGCATGAATAGCAATGAGGGGGAAGGAAGATGCCGACAAACAGCAGTTCGAAGGGCCGACGAGAGGGCAGAAGTGGAGGAAAGGGGCAGGAGCAACGGGCGGATGGACCAACGGCCCCACAAGGCAGGGCGGAGGGCCAGGTGAACCAGGAGAGGGGAAGATCGGCGACCCGAATGGCAGAGCAGGAGCAGACAGCGACATAGCCTCCCCCCCTACACAGGGGGACGGATGGAAGAGTGTCATAAAAAAGGAATTGACCGCCATGAAGGAAGCGACAAAATGGAGTTCCAGGTGGTGGCGAAGGAGGTGGTGATGGAAGCGTTAGCCACCCTTCAGCGCACGATAGGCGTCCTGGGATGTATGGTGGAGGCACGGGAGAGGACGATCTTGAACCTGGAGAAGGCGTCAACGGACCAGAGTGACAGGATCTTGGCTCTAGAGGCCGAGGTGAAGAGGTTGGTGGCCGGCCAGGGGAACTTAAAGGGGAAGGTAGAGGACCAGGAGAACAGGTCCATGGCAGAATGTCCGCATCGTGGGTCTGCACAGGGATTTGAGGGAAGGGACCCAACGGGCTACATCGCCCAAAAGCTGGGCAACTTAGTTGGGAGGGAAAGCTTCCCAAACCCCCCAGAACTCAACTGAGTGCACAGGTCGCTCCGGCCTAAACCCAAAACTGGGGAACATCCGAGAGTGATAATTACAAAGCTGCACTAGTACCAGGACTGGGAAAAGGTCCCGAGGCTGGCCCAACAGACGAAGTTGCACTTGTGGGAAGGGCACAGAATCAGGTCTATCAAGACATTGGGGAGGACCTGGCAAAAAAGAGGGCTGAATTTAACCGAGGAAAGGCTTGGCAACGAGACAGACACAGCCCTCGGCAGGCGTGAAACAGGGTGAGAAACCAAGATGGCATCGCAAGCAGTCACCCGGGAGGCCTTCTGGGCAAAGGGAGACCCCGGAGTGCAGGGGCGCACCCACATGGCTACACATAGCTCGCGGCCATGGTGGGTGCCCCCTAACAAAGGGAAACCCTGGAGTTCTGGGGCGCGTCCACCAGGTAAGTATGATTGATCCCGCAGGACTGGGGAGTCAGAAACCCCCCCACCACGATAGGCACCTGGAATGTAAGGGGATTTAATGGCCCAGTGAAAAGATCCAGAGTCTTCGCCCACCTGAGAAGCCTGAAGGCCGACATAGTCTACCTGCAGGAGAAACACCTGATGGAGAAGGACCAACTGCTGGTAAGGAAGGGCTGGATGGGACAGACAACCATTCATGCCACGGGTCGAGGGCTAGGGGAGTAGCCATACTGATCAGCAAGAGGATGAGATTTACAGAGACCAGGAGGGTTCTGGACCCAGGGGGATGTAGGTCGTGGTCAGCGGTGACCTGGAAGGGACACTGGTGGTGCTGATAAATGTGTACGCTCCCAATTGGGCACCACAGACTTTATAAAAAAGACCATGGCATAAATCCCCAACATAGAACATAGAACATTACAGCGCAGTACAGACCCTTCGGCCCTCAATGTTGCGCCAACTTGTGAAACCACTCTCATCCATATATTTATCCAATGACCATTTAATATGCCCTGAACGTTGGCGAGTCCACTACTGTTGCAGGCAGGGCATTCCAGGCCCTTACTACTCTCCGAATAAAGAACCTACCTCTGACATCTGTCCTATATCTATCTCCCCTCAATTTAAAGCTATGTCCCCTCATGCTAGCCATCACCATCCGAGGAAAAAGGCTCTCACTGTCCACCCTATCTAACCCTCTGATCATCTTATATGCCTCAATTAAGTCACCTCTTAACCTTCTCCTCTCTAACGAAAACAGCCTCAAGTCCCTCAGCCTTTCCTTATAAGATCTTCCCTTCATATCAGGCAACATCCTGGTAAATCTCCTCTGTACCCTTTCCAATGCTTCCACGTCCTTCCTATAATGCGACGACCAGAATTGCACGCAATACTCCAAATGCGGCCGCACCAGAGTTTTGTACAACTGTAACATGACCTCATGGCTCCGAAACTCAATCCCTCTACCAACAAAAGCTAACACACTGTACGCCTTCTTAACAACCCTCTCAACCTGGGTGGCAACTTTCAGGGATCTATGTACATGGACACCGAGATCCCTCTGCTCATCCACACTACCAAGAATCTTACCATTAGCCCAGTACTCTTTATTCCTGTTACTCCTTCCAAAATGAATCACCTCACACTTTTCTGCATTAAACTCCATTTGCCACCTCTCAGCCCAGCTCGGCAGCTTATCTATTGTCCCTCTGTAACCTGCAACATCTTTCTGCACTGTCCACAACTCCACCGACTTTAGTGTCATCTGCAAATTTACTCACCCAGCTTTCTACGCCCCCCTGCAGGTATTTATAAAAATGACAAACAGCAGTGGCCCCAAAACAGATCCTTGTGGTACACCACTAGTAACTGAACTCCAGGCTGAACATTTCCCATCAACCACCACCCTCTGTCTTCTTACAGCAAGCCAATTTTTGATCCAAACTGCTAAATCACCCTGAATCCCATGCCTCCGTATTTTCTGCAATAGCCTACCGTGGGAAATCTTATCAAACGCTTTACTGAAATCCATATACACCACATCAACTGCTTTACCCTCGTCCACCTGTTTGGTCACCTTCTCAAAGAGCTCAATAAGGTTTGTGAGGCACGACTTACCCTTCACAAAACCATGTTGACTATCCCTAATCAAATTATTCCTTTCTAGATGATTATAAATCCTATCTCTTATAAACCTTTCCAAGACATTGCCCACAACAGAAATAAGGCTCACTGGTCTATAGTTACCGGGGTTGTCTCTACTCCCCTTCTTGAACAAGGGGACAACATTTGCTATCCTCCAGTCTTCTGGCACTATTCCTGTAGACAATGACGACATAAAGATCAAAGCCAAAGGCTCAGCAATCTCCTCCCTAGCTTCCCAGAGAATCCTAGGATGAATCCCATCCGGCCCAGGGGACTTATCTATTTTCACACTTTACAGAATTGCTAACACCTCCTCCTTATGAACCTCAAGCCCTTCTAGTCTAGTAGCCTGTATCTCAGTATTCTCCTCGGCAACATTGTATTTTTCCTGCGTGAATACTGACGAAAAATATTCATTTATCACCTCTCCTATCTCCTCGGACTCCACGCACAACTTCCCACGACTGTCCTTGACTGGCCCTACTCTTACCCTAGTCATTCTTTTATTCCTGACTTACCTATAGAAAGCTTTAGGGTTATCCTTGATCCTACCTGCCAAAGACTTCTCATGTCCCCTCCTGGCTCTTAGCTCTCTCTTTAGGTCCTTCCTAGCTAACTTGTAACTCTCGAGTGCCCTAACTGAACCTTCACGTCTCATCTTTACATAAGCCTCCTTCTTCCTCTTGACAAGTGATTCAACTACTATAGTAAACCACAGTTCCCTCGCTCGACCACTTTCTCCCTGACTGACAGATACATACTTATCAAGACACGCAGTAGCTGTTCCTTGAACGAGCTCCACATTTCAATTGTGCCCATCCCCTGCAGTTTCCTTCCCCATCCTATGCATCCTAAGTCTTGCCTCATCACATTATAATTGCCTTTCCCCCAGATACAGCAGCTCGGTAGCATTGTGGATAGCACAATTGCTTTACAGCTCCAGGGTCCCAGGTTCGATTCCGGCTTGGGTCACTGTCTGTGCGGAGTCTGCACATCCTCGTCGTGTGTGCATGTGTTTCCTCCGGGTGTTCCGGTTTCTTCCCACAGTCCAAAGATGTGCAGGTTAGGTGGATTGGCCATGATAAATTGCCCTTAGTGTGTCCAAAATTGCCCTTAGTGTTGGGCGGGGTTACTGGGTTATGCGGATAGGGTGGAGGTGTTAACCTTGGGTAGGGTGCTCTTTCCAGGAGCCGTGCAGACTCAATGGGCCGAAGGGCCTCCTTCTGCACTGCAGATTCTATGAAGAAAATATAACTCTTGCCCTGCGGTATATACCTGTCCTTTTCCATCGCTAAATTAAGCATAATTGAATCGTGGTCACTATCACCAAAGTGCTCACCTACCTCCAAATCTAACACCTGTCCTGGTTCATTACCCAGTACCAAATCCAATGTGGCCTCGCCTCTTGTTGGCCTATCTACATACTGTGTCAGGAAACCCTCCTGCACACATTGGACAAAAACGGACCCATCTAAAGTACTCGGAACTATAGCGTTGCCAGTCAATATTTGGAAAGTTAAAATCCCCCATAACAACTACCCTGTTCCTTTCGCTCCTATCCAGAATCATCTTTGCATTCCTTTCCTCGACATCTCTGGAACTTTTCGGAGGCCTATAGAAAACTCCCAACAGGGTGACCTCTCCTTTCCTGTTTCTAACCTCAGCCCATACTACCTCAGTAGACGAGTCCTCATCAAACGTCCTTTCTGCCACCGTAATACTGTCCTTGACTAACAATGCCACCTCTCCCCCTCTTTTACCACCTTCCCTGAGCTTACTGAACTATCTAAACCCCGGAACCTGCAACAACCATTCCTGTCCCTGCTCTATCCATGTCTCCGAAATGGCCACAACATCGAAGTCCCAGGTACTAACCCATGCTGCAAGTTTGCCCACCTTATTCCGGATGCTCCTGGCGTTGAAGTAAACACACTTTAAACCACCTTCCTGCCTGCCGGTACACTCCTGCAACCTTGAAACATTACTCATGACCTCACTACTCTCAACCTCCTGTATACTGGAGCTACAATTCAGGTTCCCAACCCCCTGCTGAATTAGTTTAAACCCTCCCGAAGAGCATTAGCAAATTTCCCCCCAGGATATTGATACACCTCTGATCCAGGTGTAGACCATCCCGTTTGTAGAGGTCCCACCTTCCCCAGAATGAGCACCAATTATCCAGGTATCTGAAACCCTCCCTCCTGAACCATCCCTGTAGCCACGTGTTCAACTGCTCTCTCTTCCTATTCCTCGTCTCGCTAGCACGTGGCACGGGTAACAACCCAGAGATAATAACTCTGTTTGTTCTAGCTCTAAGTTTCCGCCCTAGGTCCCTGAATTCCTGCCTTACACCCTGATGCACGATCAAGTGTACAAAGACTAAGGTTGGATACAACTGTGGCTTTATTGCAGTAAGATGTGTGGCCTCCCACAGCAGCTGGCGAAATAGCTGTTGCATAGAGGACACGCATATTTATACTCTTCCGAATGGGCGGAGCCAGCAGGCAGGGGCTACCGGCAAACCTGTAGTACAGGTCCTACCTTACATCACCTAATACAGGCGTAACAGTTGTTTACCACACATCCCTATCCCTTTTCCTACCTATGTCGTTGGTGCTGGTACCTATGTGGACCACGACTTGGGGCTGCTCCCCTTCCCCCTTAAGGATCCTGAAAACACGATCCAAGACATCACGGACCCTGGCACCTGGGAGGCAACACACCAACCGCGAGTCTCTCTCATTCCCACAGAATCTCCTATCTATGCCCCTAACTATGGAGTCTCCAATGACTAATGCTCTACTCCTCTCCCCCCTTCCCTTCTGAGCAACAGGGACAGACTCTATGCCAGAGACCTGTACCCCATCGCTTACCCCTGGTAAGTCGGCCCCCCCACCAGTACCCAAAGCGGTATACTTGTTACTAAGGGGAACAACCACAGGGGATCCCTGTACTGACTGCTTCCTCCCAGCCCCTCTCACCGTCACCCATCTATCTTTATTCTTCAGAGTAACTACATCCCTGAAGCTTCTATCTATGACCACCTCTGCCTCCCGAATGATCCGAAGTTCATCCAACTCCAGCTCCAGTTCCCTAACACGGTTTCTGAGGAGCTGGAGATGGGTGCACTTCCCACAGATGAAATCAGAAGGGACACTGACGGCGTCCCTCACCTCAAACATTCTGCAGGAGGAACATTGCACTGCCTTCCCTGCCATCCCCTCTAGATAAAACAAGAAAAAGGAAGAGCTTACCTGATATTCACTCAACCCTTAGGTTAGAGGAGGTGGAAGGGTGGGGGACACTACAAGTGTAATGTCTCAGGTTTAGCAACCGCCCAAATTATATACAGGTACTACACACCTTCCCAGAAATCCCCACGGCTGACTTCCAGTTTCCTGCTGCTCTGAAACAAAAAAACAACTCCGAAAAAAAAAGTTAGTTAAAAAACAAAAATTTAGCTTACCCTCCGCTCTCCTTACCAAAACATCACTCCCCTTTCTGCCTGCTGCGCTGGAAGAATGAGGTCTGAACCTCGGAGATAAGTGCCTTTTAAAGAAAACTACACAACTTCCCAGAAATTCCCATGGCAGACTTCCGGTTTCCTGCTGCTCTGAAACAAAAAAACAGCTCTGAAAGAAAAAAGTTAGTTAAAAAACAAAAATTCAGCTTACCAAAAAAAATCACTCCCCTCTCTGCCTGCTCTGCTGGAAGAATCCATTGTCACACCGACTGATTACGGGGGCACTTTAACTGTGTGCAGGGCCCAATGACCGACCGATCAAACCCCAGAAAGGGGATAAAGACCGGCATGGCTAGGAAATCGGGAGCATTCATGGAGCAGATGTGGGCGGTGGACCCGTGGAGGTTCCTACACTCGGGTGAAAAGGAGTTCTTGTTCTTTTCGCAGGTGCACAGGGTGTACACCTGCAATGGGGAAATCGGTGCTTCCAGGAGTGATAGGAGATGATTACTCCGCCATCGTCATCTCCGATCACCATATTACATGGATGTGAGGTTGGAGACGGGCCGTGCCCAGCGCCCCACACGGAGGCTGGACACAGACCTCCTGGCCCATAAGGCCTTCTGCCAGAAAACATCGTGGGCCATAGGCGATTACATAAGTAACAACCAAAATGGGGAAGTTTCACCCTCCACGTTTTGGGAGGCACTGAAGGCCGTATATTACAGGAGAGATTATAGCCTATAAGGGGTGCAGAGACAGGGAAGAGAGGGCGGCCAGGCAGCAACTGGTCGACTCTATCTTGGAGGTCGACATAAAGTACGCCGAGGCTCTGACCGCAGAGCTGCTGGCGGGGAGGAAAAAGCTACAAATGGACTTTAACCTGCTATCCATTAGGAAAGCAGTGTACCAACTCCGCCAGACACGGGGGAGCTTCTACAAAAATGGGGACAATGGTGGCCACCTACTGGCTCATCAGCTGAGAAAGCAGGAAGCCACTAGGGAAATAGCAGAGGTAAAGAATAGCAGAGGCAGACTGTAGCAGAACCAAAAGAGGTCAACCGAGCATTCGAAGACCTTCTACTGAGGGCTGTGTACCTTTGAACCCCCCGACGGGACGCGGGGCTGAAACAGTTCCTCGATGGACTGGAACTACCAGTTGCGGAAGACGACAGATGGGGGGAGGAGGGGGGGGCTGCTGGGAGAACCAATAGATCTGGGAGAAATCATGGGAGAGCATCAACTCCATGCAGACGGGCAAACTGCCGAGACCTGACGGGTTCCTGGCAGACTTCTATACAAAATTCACACCTGGCCCCACACCCAAGGGACATGTTCATGGACTCTCTGGCGAGGGGCACTTTGCCTCCTACGCTGGCGCAGGCCACAATCTCATTGACACCCAAAAAATGCCAGAATGTGGATCATATAGACCCATTTCACTGCTGGGCCAGAGTTTAGAGAACCCCAAAGTTCACCTTCCCATAACTTTTAATAGATTGTGGTATGGGGAGCACACGGCCCACTCTACAGGTGTGGTACAGCAGAAATGGAAAAGTATTTTTTAAAGCAAAACAATGTTTATTCTATGAACTCAAGTTAACCCTTTTGAAACATACAGTGAACATCTTAGCAACCATTAATTCAAATACAACCCCCAAACAATACAACACTAAGTAATCCTTTAAGCTTTCCTTTTAACATCCATAAGACTTTTTACAGAAAGACATCAAGCTTAACTTCACTACTGAGAACAGCTACCACGTTGAAATCAGCAAATGGACACTCATAAGCTTGCAGAGATTCACATACATCCTGCTGTGACTGCAGCTTCTCCAAAACTAAAATGAAACTAAACCCACCCTGCAGCAAAAGCCTAAAGCAAAAGTAAAAAGCTGACAGACAGCCCAGCTCCACCCACTCTCTGACATCACTGCAGTAATAAACACCCATTTCTTAAAGGTACTCTCACTACAGACATTTACATACACACACATTTATAAACACTTATTTCTTAAAGGTACTCTCACATGACACTGCTAAACATGGATGTGAAAATACTCGCAAAGGTTGAACCAAAAGGCTGGAAAGTTGCGTACCAAAGGTGGTTGCAGAGGACCAAACAGGCTTTGTCAAGAGTAGGCAACTCACTGCGAACATCAAGTGGCTGCTGAATGTAATAATCACCCCCCCCCACCACCGCCCCCCCCTACCCCCACCCCCGGGGGAGAACACCAGAGGTGATCATCTCCATGGATGCAGAAAAGGACTTCGATAGAGTCGAACCAAGCTAGGAATTATAATTTTAAATCCCGGTAAAGAGCTTCCAATTTTATTTTGATCCGGGACCAGACCGCAAAATTTGCTACGATAACAGACAGGAATCCCAATATCAATACTTTTCTTAAAATTTGTAAATCTGTGAGGAAAGAATACTTTCCTCCAGAAGTGATTCCACACAAAAATAGGGATATGATATATTAAAGAAACTTTGTTATTAATGTGGCATTAAACTACCTTAACATCACCGAAATATTGCTTATACTTACCAGTTAAACAATACTTAACAATAAAAAGAAACACTTTAATTTCTAACTGATACCTTCTTTATCTCCAATCAAGCAAAACCCATCACAGGTCAAAATGCACCTTTAAATAGAGCTAAAAAAACACAGGATCACTTGCCTATCTTTGGATAGAGAGATCTTTTGAGAGAATGCTTGAAGATAGAGAGAGAGAGATCCTATAAGACTAATGTTGAATCTCTGACATTCTTTTGCAGATGTTACTCAGCTCACAGCCAAAACTAAGCTCAATCTCTGTCTGTTTTCAGCACTGGCTTCTCCTATTAATTACATCATCCCAATTCTTACTCAAATCCCATGACCTACTTGCTTAAGTTTAAACACAATGTCTTTAGTGATCTATTCCCCAAAAATGATAACGAAAACCATTAGGCCTCTCCTTAAGCCATAAGCATGGCTTGATGTCTGTGCAGAGTCTGCACATCCTCCCCGTGTGTGCGTGGGTTTCCTCCGGGTGCTCCGGTTTCCTCCCACAGTCCAAAGATGTGCAGGTTAGGTGGATTGGCCATGATAAATTGCCCTTGGTGTCCAAAATTGCCCTTAGTGTTGGGTGGGGTTACTGGGTTATGGGGTTAGGGTGGAGTTGTTGACCTTGGGTAAGGTGCTCTTTCCAAGAGCCGGTGCAGACTCGATGGGGTCAATGGCCTCCTTCTGAACTGCAAATTCTATGATTCTATGAAAGAATGATTATCTCACATTTATGACATCTTAATTGCATCTTCTGCAACCACAAAGTCTGGCTATCTTTCAAACCAGGATTTAAAAAATACATATACCACTGCAGTACATACTAACCCATGATTTTAAAAACACCACCGTGTAGAAAATGCCAGCTTGGCAGTGCCAACCTGGCAGTGCCCCTGCCAGCTGGAAGTGCCACCTGGGCAGTGGCAGGCTGGTACAAGGTGGCGCTGCCAGGATGCCAGATTGGCAGGGCCAGGATCTATACTGGCAGTACCAGGGTGCCCAGATGGCACCAGTGCTAGGGTACCATCCTGCCCAAACTAGCTGTCTCATGTTAATATGCAGATTTGCTAAAATGTGATTCCACCCACAATGAGCAGGATTTACATTGTAACGTCTTGCGAGATCATATTAGATCTCGCAAGGCATTGTGAGCCAGGTAGATCCCAGGAGCGGGGTCTCTCATTTCTATCGGCTATGCTGATTAATTCTTCCAGCGGAGCAGGCAGAGAGGGGAGCAATTTTTGGAGGGGAGAGCTGGAAGGTAAGCCAAGTTTTTGATTTTTAACTTGTTTTTTCGGAGCAGGAAACCGGAAGTCGGCCGTGGGGAGACCTGGGAAGGTTGTATTACCCAACAAATTTGAACGGCGTGCAAACCCAAGACACTACACGTGTAGTGTCTCCCACCCTCCCTCCTCCTCTAACGTACTTGGTAATAAACCAGGGCAGGTGATCTATTTACTTTTTTTTTTCTTTTTTACTGGGAGACGAAGTAGAGGTGATGGCAGCTAGGGCAGTTCCTCCTGCAGAATGTTCAAGGTCAGGGAGACCACCGGTGTCCTTGCTGACTTCACCTGCGGGAAGTGCAACCATCTCCAGCTCCTCACAGACCGTGTTAGGGAACTGGAGCTGGAGCTGGATGAACTGAGGATCATTCGGGAAGCTGAGGGGTTGATAGAATGAAGCTACAGGGACCCTGTGGTTGTTCCGCTCAACAATAAGTATACCCCTTTGGATACTGTTGGAGGGGGATTACCCAGCAGGGGTAGGCTGCAGTGCCCGGGTCTCTGGCACGAGGTCTGGCTCTGGGGCTCAGTAGGGAAGGGGGAGATTAGGAGAGCACTAGTTATAGGGGACTCAATAGTGAGAGGTACAGACAGGTGATTCTGTGGGCACAGGCGAGACCTTCGGATGGTTTGTTGCCTCCCGGGTGCCAGGGATGTCTTGGATCGTGTCTTCAGGATCCTTAAGGGGGAGGGTGAGCAGCCAGAAGTCGTGGTGCACGTTGGTACCAACGACGTAGGTAGGAAAAGGGTGGCAATGTAATAAACGAGTTTAGGGAGTTAGGCTGGAAGTTCAAAGCCAGGACAGATAGTTGTCATCTCTGGTTTGTTGCCGGTGCCACGTGATAGCGAGGCTAGGAATAGGGAGAGGGTGCAGTTGTACACATTGGATTGGATTGGATTTGTTTATTGTCACGTGTACCGAGGTACAGTGAAAAGTATTTTTCTGCAAGCAGCTCAACAGATCATTCAGTACATGGAAGAAACGGGAATTAAACAAAATTCAAGAAAATACATAATAGGACAACACAAGATATACAATGTAACTACATAAGGATTGGCATCGGATGAAGCATACAGGGTGTAGTGTTAATGATGTCAGTCAATAAGAGGGTAATTTAGGAGTCTGGTGACAGTGGGGAAGAAGCTGTTTTTGAGTCTGTTTGTGCGTGTTCTCAGACTTCTGTATCTCCTGCCCGATGGAAGAAGTTGAAAAAGTGAGTAAGCCGGGTGGGAGGGATCCTTGATTATGCTGCCCGCTTTCCCCCGGCAGCGGGAGGTGTAGATGGAGTCCATAGATGGGAGGCAGGTTCGTGTGATGGACTGGGCGGTATTCACGATTCTCTGAAGTTTCTTGTGGTCCTGGGCCGAGCAGTTGCCATACCAGGCTGTGATGCAGCCCGATAGGATGCTTTCTATGGTGCATCTGTAAAAGTTGGTAAGGGTTAATGTGGACATGCCGAATTTCCTTAGTTTCCTGAGGAAGTATAGGCGCTGTTGTGCTTTCTTGGTGATAGCGTCGACGTGAGTGGACCAGGATAGATTTTTGGTGATGTGCACCCCTAGGAATTTGAAACTGCTAACCATCTGGTTAACCATCTAAGGGGCTGGTTTAGCTCACTCGGCTGAATCATTGGCTTTTACAGCAGACCAAGCAGGCCAGCAGCACGGTTCGATTCCCGTACCAGCCTCCCCGGGACAGGTGCCGGAATGTGGCGACGAGGGGCTTTTCACAGTAACTTCATTGAACCCTAATCGTGACAATAAGCGATTTTCATTTCATTTCATCTCCACCTCGGCCCCGTTGATGCGGACAGGGGTATGTACAGTACTTTGCTTCCTGAAGTCAATGACCAGCTCTTTAGTTTTGCTGGCATTGAGGGAGAGATTGTTGTCGTTACACCACTCCACCAGGTTCTCCACCTCCCTCCTGTATCCTGACTCGTCGTTGTTCGAGATCCGGCCCACTATGGTCGTATCGTCAGCAAACTTGTAGATGGAGTTGGAACCAAGTTTTGCCACGCTGTCGTGTGTGTACGGGGAGTAGAGTAGGGGGCTAAGTACGCAGCCTTGCGGGGCACCGGTATTGAGGACTATTGTGGAGGAGGTGTAGGTATTCATTCTTACTGACTGTGGTCTGTTGGTCAGAAAATCGAGGATCCAGTTGCAGAGTGGAGAGCCAAGTCCTAGGTTTTGGAGCTTTGATATGAGCTTGGCTGGGATTATGGTGTTGAAGGCGGAGCTGTAGTCAATAAATAGGAGTCTGATGTAGGAATCCTTGTTTTCAAGATGCTCTAGGGACGAGTGTAGGGCCAGGGAAATGGCGTCTGATGTGGACAGGTTGCGACGGTATGTCAATTGAAGTGGGTCAAGGCGTGCCGGGAGCATGGAGGTGATGCGCTTCATGATCAGCCCTCGAAGCACTTCATTACAACTGACATCAGGGCCACCGGGCAATAATCATTGAGGCAGGTTGTCTGCAAATGGCTGCAGGAATGGTGTAGGAGGGAGGGCTTCAGGTATTTGGATAATTGGAGCGCATTCTGGGGAAGGTGGGACCTGTACAAGCAGGACGGGTTGCATCTGAACCAGAGGGGTACCAATATCCTGGGAAGGAGGTTTTCTAGTACTCTTCGGGAGGGTTTAAACTAATTTAGCAGGGGAATGGGAACTGGATTTGTAGTCCAGCAACGAAGGTAGCCGATGTTCAGAGCATGTAGTGAGGCAGTGGGGAAGGTAACACTGACAAAGGAGGGTACTTGCAGGCACGGAGATGGGTTGAAGTGTGTATACTTCGACGCAAGAAGCATCACGAATAAGGTGGGGGTACTTAAGACATGGATCGGCATTTGGGACTACGATGTGGTGGCCATCACGGAAACTTGGATAGAAGAGGGGCAGAAATGGTTGTTGGAGGTTCCTGGTTATAGATGTTTCAATAAGAGTAGGGTGGGTGGTTAAAAGAGGTGGGGGAGAGGGGGGGGGGGGGGGGGGGGGGGTGGCATTGTTAATTAGAGATAATATAACAGCTGCAGAAAGGCAGCTCGAGGAGGATCTGCCTACTGAGGTAGTATGAGTTGAAGTCAATAGGAAAGGAGCAGTCACCTGGTTGGGAGTTTTCTATAGGCCCCCCAATAGCAGCAGAGATGTGGAGGAACAGATTGGGAAACAGGGGCGGAATTCCCCGACCCCCCGAGGGTCGGGGAATCGCCCGGGGCAGGCATAAATCCCGCACCCGCCGTGGCCGGAATTCTCTGCCACCCGGGAATCAGCGGGTGCGGGAATCTCCAGCCCGCGATGGGTCGAAGTCCCGCCGATGACAGGCCAATCCCACCGACATGGTTTAAACCACCTCTGTGCCAGCGGGATTGGCGGCGCGAGCGGGTCCCCAGAGTTCTGGGGGGGGGGGGGGGGCGTTCGGACCCCTGGGGGTGCCCCCACGGTGGCCTGGCCCACGATCAGGGCCCACTGATCGGCGGGCGGGCCAGTGCTGTGGGGGCACTCTTTTGCTTCCGTCGCCGCCACGGCCTCCACCATGGCGGAGGCGGAAGAGACCCCCCTACCGCGCATGCGCCGGTGGTGACGTCAGCGGCCGCTGACGCTCCGGCGCATGTGCGGACTCACGCCGGCCGGCAAAGGCCTATCGGCCAGCCCTGACACCGGCCGGCGTAGCGCCAAAGGCCGTTGGCGCCAGTCGGCGTAGCGGGAGCCACTCCGGCGCGGGCCTAGCCCCTAAAGGTGCGGAGAGCCCGCCGGCCCCCCCCGCCTCGCCGGGTAGGGGAGAAATGCGCCCCAGGTTCTGGAAAGGTGCAGAAGTCACAGGGTAGTAGTCATGGGTGACTTCAACTTCACAAATATTGAGTGGAAACTCTTTAGATCAAATAGTTTGGATGGTGTGGTGTTTGTGCAGTGTGTCCAGGAAGCTTTTCTAACACAATATGTAGATTGTCCGACCAGAGGGGAGGCCATATTGGATTTGGTACTTGGTAATAAACCAGGGCAAGTGATAGATTTGTTAGTGAGGGAGCATTTTGGAGATAGTGACCACAATTCTGTGATTTCACTTTAGTAATGGAGAGTGATAGGTGCGTGCAACAGGGCAAGGTTTACAATTGGGGGAAGGGTAAATAGGATGCTGTCAGACAAGAACTGACGTGCATAAGTTGGGAACATAGTATGTCAGGGAAGGACACAATTGAAATGTGGAACTTGTTCAAGGAACAGATACTACGTGTCCTTGATATGTATGTCCCTGTCAGGCAGGGAATAGATGGTCGAGTGAGGGAACCATGGTTGACAAGAGAGGTTGAATGTCTTGTTAAGAGGAAGAAGGATACTTATGTAAAGCGGAGGAAACAAGGTTCAGACAGGGCGCTGGAGGGATACAAGATAGCCAGGAGGGAACTGAAGAAAGGGATTAGGAGAGCGAAGAGAGGGCATGAAAAATCTTTGGTGGTTAGGATCAAGGAAAACCCCAAGGTCTTTTACACATATGTGAGAAATATAAGAATGACTAGAGCGATCAAGGACAGTAGCGGGAGATTGTGTATTGAGTATGAAGAGATAGCAGAGGTCTTGAATGAGTACTTTTCGTCTGTATTTACGAATGAGTGGGGCCATATTGTTGGAGAGGACAGTGTGACACAGACTGGTAAGCTCGAGGAGATACTTGTTAGGAAGGAAGTTGTGTTGGGCATTTTGAAAAACTTGAGGATAGACAAGTCCCCTGGGCCTGACGGGATATATCAAGGATTCTATGGGAAGTGTCATGTGAGAGTACCTTTAAGAAATGATTGTTTAAGCAATGTACCTTTAAGAAATGGAGCAGCTCATATTACTGAAGTGATGTCAGAGGATGGGGGGAGCTGAGCTCACTTCTGCTTTTAGTTTCAGTTTGAGAGAGAGCAGCTGAAAAATGCCTGGCTGGTTTGCTGTGAGCTGTTTGAAAGGAGAAAGCCGTTTTTTGAGGAAAAGAGCTTGGGTGTGTCTGTGTTTGCAGTGAGCTGGATCTGCTGTGATCTCTGCCATGAAAGACTATCTCTGAATCATTTGGGTGATTTAAATTCATAATAGTAATGTCTTTAACCTGATGTGTTTCTGTTTTTAAAGGTGTAGTCTTTTGGAGGTTTGAAGGAACATTTTTAAGGATTATTTTGTGTTGTATTATTTTCGGGGTTATCTTTGAAGTGAGGGGTGTTAAGAGATCCAATGTTTATTTAAAAAGGTTAAGTTGAATTCATGGAGTAAACATTGTTTTGTGTTTAAAAACCCACGTGTCCATAATTGTAATACCACACCTGGAGACCAAGCCGTGTGCTTCAAAAGCAACAATCCATCAAAGGGAGAGGTTGGTTGAACTCCAGGATACATTTTGGGGTTCTCAAAACACCGCTCCCATAACAGAAGCAAGAGATGAAATTGCAGAGCCGTTGGCAATGATCTCTTCGTCCTCACTGTCAACAGGGGTGGTACCAGGGGATTGGAGAGTGGCGAATGTCATGCCCCTGTTCAAAAAAGGGAATAGGGATAACCCTGGGAATTACAGGCCAGTTAGTCTTACTTTAATGGTAGGCAAAGTAATTGAAAGGGTACTGAGGGATAGGATTTCTGAGCATCTGGAAAGACACTGCTTGATTAGCGATAGTCAGCACTGATTTGTGAGGGGTAGGTCATGTCTCACAAGTCTTATTGAATTCTTTGAGGAGGTGACCAAGCACGTGGATGAAGGTAAAGCAGTGGATGTAGTGTACATGGATTTTAGTAAGGCATTTGATAAGGTTCCCCATGGTCGGCTTATGCAGAAAGTAAGGAGGCATGGGATAGTGGGGGAATTTGGCCAGTTGGATAACGAACTGACTAACCGATAGAAATCAGAGAGTGGTGGTGGGTGGCAAATATTCAGCTTGGAGCCCAGTTACCAGTGGCGTACCGCAGGGATCAGTTCTGGGTCCTCTGCTGTTTGTGATTTTCATTAATGACTTGGATGAGGGAGTTGAAGGGTGGGTCAGTAAATTTGCAGACGATACGAAGATTGGTGGAGTTGTGGATAGTGAGGAGGGCTGTTGTCGGCTGCAAAGAGACATAGATAGGATGCAGAGCTGGCTGAGAAGTGGCAGATGGAATTTAACCCTGAAAAGTGTGAGGTTGTCCATTTTGGAAGGACAAATATGAATGCGGAATACAGGGTTAACGGTAGGGTTGTTGGCAATGTGGAGGAGCAGAGAGGTCTTGGGGTCTATGTTCATAGATCTTTGAAAGTTGCCACTCAAGCGAATAGAGCTGTGAAGAAGGCCTATGGTGTGCTGGCGTTCATTAGCAGAGGGATTGAATTTAAGAGCCGTGAGGTGATGATGCATCTGTACAAATCCTTGGTACGGCCACATTTGGAGTACTGTATGCAGTTCTGGTTGCCTCATTTTAGGAAGGATGTGGAAGCTTTGGAAAAGGTGCAAAGGAGATTTAGCAGGTTGTTGCCGGGAATGGAGAGTAGGTCTTATGAGGAAAGGTTGAGAGTGCTAGGCCTTTTCTCATTAGAACAGAGAAGGATGAGGGGCGACTTGATCGAGGTTTCTAAGATGTTCAGGGGAATAGATAGAGTAGACAGTCAGAGACTTTTTCCTCGGGTGGAACAAACCATTACAAGGGGACATAAATTTAAAGTGAATGGTGGAAGATATAGGGGGGATGTCAGAGGTAGGTTCTTTACCCAGAGAGTAGTGAGGGCATGGAATGCACTGCCTGTGGATGTAGTTGAGTTGGAAACACTAGGGACTTTCAAGCAGCTATTGGATAGGTACGTGGATTGCGGTAGAATGCTGGGGTGTAGATTGATTTGTTCTTAATCTTGGACAAACGTTCGGCACAACATCGTGGGCTGAATGGCCTGTTCTGTGCTGTATTTTCTATGTTCTATGCTGTGCTGTTTTCGGGTGCAGCGTGGCTCTAAAAGCACGCCCATAATAAAATCAAACAGTCAGTATGGCTTCATGAAGTGGAAATCGTACCTGACAAATCTATTAGAATTCTTTGAGCTGGCAACAAGCAGGATAAATAAAGGGGGACCAGTAGATGTAATATATTTGAATTTCCAAAAATCATTTGATAAGGTACCACACAAAAGGCTACTAAAGACCTTTCTGGACTCTGACAATCATGTGAATGGACATCCATATCTGTGGTTCTTTTTAAGTTATTCTTAGTTGTAAAAAACTCTTTTCCATCATGTGCATGTGTGTGTATTTGAATGTGTGTGTATGTGAATGTGTGTGAGTGTGTATGTATGTGTGTCGGTGCGTGTGTATATGAACGTGAATGTGTGTACGAGTGTGTGCATGTGAAAATGTATGTGTGTGTGTGTGCATGAATGTGTGTGTGCGCAAACTGCAAATGTATGTATCTGAGTGTGTGTGAGTGTATGCGTGGAGAAGCAGAGAGATCTCGGAGTTCATGTCCGTAGATCTCTGAAAGTTGCCACCCAAGTGGATAGAGCCGTGAAGAAAGCCAAGAGTGTGTTAGCATTTATCAACAGGGGATTGAGTTGAAGAGCCGAGAGGTTATGCTGCAACTGTACAAGACCTTGGTTAGACCACGTTTGGAGTATTGTGTGCACTCCTGATCACCTCATTATCGGAAGGATGTGGAAGCATTGGAAAGGGTGCAAAGGAGATTTACCAGGATAGAACATAGACCAGTACAGCACAGAACAGGCCCTTCGGCCCTCAATGTTGTGCCGAGCCATGATCACCCTACTCAAACCCACGTATCCACCCTATACCCGTAACCCAACAATCCCCCCCCTTAACCTTACTTTTTATTAGGACACTACGGGCAATTTAGCACGGCCAATCCACCTAACCCACACATCTTTGGACTGTGGGAGGAAACCGGAGCACCCGGAGGAAACCCACGCACACAGGGGGAGGACGTGCAGACTCCACACAGACAGTGACCCAGCCGGAAATCGAACCTGGGACCCTGGAGCTGTGAAGCATTCATGCTAACCACCATGCTACCCTGCTGCCCCTGCTAGGATGCTGCCTGGATTGGAGGGTAGGTCTTACAGGAAAGGTTGAGGGAGCTAGGGCTTTTCTCATTGGAGCGAAGGAGGATGAGAGGTGACTTAATTGAAGTGTACAAGATGATGAGAGGGATAGATAGAGTGGACATTCAGCAACTTTTTCCTCGGGTGTATGCAGCTGTTAAAAGGGGGTATAACTATAAGGTTCATGGTGGAAGATATAGGAGGGATGTCAGAGGAAGGTTCTTTGCTGAGAGTGGTTGGGGTGTGGAATGCACTCCCGGCTATGGTAGTGGAGTCAGACAGTTTAGGAACTTTCAAGCGGTTATTGGAGAGGCATATAGAGTGCATTAGAATGATTGGGAGTAGATTGATTTGATCTTGGTTTCAGACTAGTTGCGGAACAACATCGTGGGCCGAAGAGCCTGTACTGTGCTGTACAGTTCTATGTTCTATGAACGTGTGCATGTGAATGTATGAGTAAATGTGTATATGTGAATGGGTGAATGTGAGTATGTGAACGTGTTTGAGTGTATGTGAATATGTGTGTGTGTATGTGTAGGTGTGTGTATGGATCTGTGTGTGCATAGGTCTGCAAGTGTGTATGTATGTGTGGAACATGGGTGAGTGTGTATGTGTGTGCGCGCGCATGAATGTGTGTATGCATGCATAGGAGTATATGCGTAGATATATGCGGGTATATGTGTGTGACTGTGTAGACTGAGCCATACAACACAGGAACAGGCCCTTCATTCAGCCCACTGTGTCTATGCCAATCATCAAATACCAATCTATACCAGCCCCATTTACCAGCACTTGGTCCATAGCCTGCTACGCCTTGGCGATTTAAGTGCTAGTCCAGATGCTTCTTAAATGTTGTGAGAGTATCTGCCTCCACCCCTCTCTCAGGCAGCGTGTTCTATATTTACACCACACGCTGGGTGAAAAAATGTTTCCTCAGGTCCCCTCTAAACCACTTACTCCTCACCTTAAACATATGCCCTCTGGTCTTAGACACCTCTGCCATGGGGATACCCTATCTATGCCTCTCATAATTTTGTACACCTCAATCAGATCCCTCCTTAGTCTCCTCTGCTCCAGGGAAAACAAACCCAGCCAATCCAGCCTTTCCTCATAGCTGAAACTTTCCATCCGAGGATTCACACCCTGGTGAATCTCCTCTGCAACCCCCTCCAGTACAATCAAGTCCTTCCGATGCTGTGGCGACCAGAACTGCACACAATATTCCATATGTGGCCTAACCAAGATTTAATAAAGCTGTACCAAGACCTCCCTGCTCCTATATTCATTGCCCTGGCTAATGAAGGCAAGGATTCTGTATGCCTTCTCCACCACTCTATCTACCTGTGCTGCCACCTTCATGGATCCATGGACTTGTACACCAAAGTCCTGTTTTTCAATACTCCCTAAGAACCGACCATTCATTGTGTATATCCTACCCCCATTAGACCTCTCAAAATGCATCACCTCACACTTATCAGGATTAAACTCCATCTGCCATTGCTCTGCCCAACTTACCAGCTGATCAATATCAGTCTGTAGCCTAAGACTATCCTCCTCAATATCAACAACACTAATTTTTGTGTCATCTGCAAACTTACTAATGATAACTTCTACATTCACACTCCGGTCGTTAATGGGCGAAATTCTCCAGCTCACGATGCCGCAAACGTGAACTGCAATCGGGCGGAGAATCAGGCATCTGGTCACAATTGAGGTCCATGCCCAGCGTGGATTCAGGTGCCATGCCTCTGGTGCTGGTGGCGATAACGGGGTTTGCACAGTGTGATGCCAGCAGCAAAACTGGCATTTGTGTGTATTTAATTAAGATTGATGGATTGGACACAGTATGCTCCACCTGTCAGAGATGCTCTGCTGCTCTCGGGCAGCAGTCTTGTGGATGTGAATTACTACAAGTATTTACACATGGTTTCCCAGGCCAGGGACAGTAGCGGGTAGTGACTTGGTGCCAAGTCTGTGGACTTGTGGTGTCCCCCTTGGGATTGAGGTGGCCTGGTTCAGACCGCCATTTCTGCAGTCTGTCTTTTAAACGCACTCCTTTGGTGCTACTTACAGTGCTGAGAGCTGCCCATGTCCTTTGACTGCTCAGAAAGCCTCTGGTCATCAAGGAGCTCACCCAGGCCACCCTCATTGACATTGACCCTCATTGCTGGGGCTGGTTTAGCTCACCAGGCTAAATCGCTGGCTTTTAAAGCAGACCAAGCAGGCCAGCAGCACGGTTCAATTCCCGTACCAGCCTCCCTGGACAGGCGCCGGAATGTGGCGACTAGGGGCTTTTCACAGTAACTTCATTGAAGCCTACTCGTGACAATAAGCCATTTTCAATTTTTTCAATTCAATTCATACACCAGCTGTTGTATTAAGGGGAGCCCACCAGGTGTTGGCATTCCTCAGAAGCGCTGTCCCATTGCAGAGGAAGCAGGGGATCAGCAGAGCTCACCTCAACCTAGAGGACACCGGCACTTCAGCCTTTGGAACCCTCCCTGATTCTCTGCCCTTCTCAGGGCAGAGGTCTCACCAGTGACTTCCACCCCTCCGGATCACCAGCTGTCTCCTGCTGGAGAGATTGGCAGCGCTGACGGTCACTGCCATCTTGAACATGGTGAATGACCCTTGGTGTGTAGCGTCCTTCTTTGTTTCAGTTTTGATTAAATTTAACTTCTGTTCTGATGCAGGTAGATTTTCTGCACAGTGTTTCACCTGAGCTTCAACATAACGTATGAATTCAAATGGGTGACTGACAGACGTGATGGAGCGTAATAGTGTATCCGCAATAATTAAATCTTTCCCTGGCATGTAGATTAGGTTACAGTCATACCATCGTAGTTTCATCATTATCCTTTGAAGTCTTGGTGTCATGTCATTCAGATCCTTGTCGATAATGTGGACCAACGGCCTGTGATCCGTCTGAACTGTGAATGTGGGAAGCCACATCATAATCATGGAATTTGCGTATTCTTGTCAATAGACCAAGACATTCCTTCTCAATTTGGGTGTATCTGCATTCCGTTGCTGTCATTGCTCTTGAAGCAAATGCTACAGGAACCCAATATGAATTGTCATCTCTTTGTAAGAAAACTGCGCCTATCCCATCCTGACTTGCATCAGTGGATATCCTGGTTGTTCTTTTCGGATCAAAGACAGCTAGTGTTGGTGCAGTCATGAGATGGAGTTTCAAATCTTGCCACTCTTTCTGATGGTCCTCTGTCCATTCAAAAGGTGCGGCCTTCTTTATTAGTTTCTTAAAGCTGCCGTTCTTGCTGACAAGTTGGAGATGAACTTGCCCAGAAAGTTGACGAAACCTAAAAATCTGAGTACACCCTTTTTGTCTTCAGGAATCTTCATGTTCTGAAAAGCTGCAATTTTTTCATCATCAGGTTGTACACCATGCTGAGAAATGGTATCTCCTAAAGATTTGAGTGATGACTGTCCAAAAGTACATTTAAATTGATGAGTTTGAGGCCATATTTGTTGATGTACTGAAACACTTGCTTTAGCCGCTAAAAATGCTCTTCTCTGGTTGTAGACCAAATTATGATGTCATCAACGTACACCCTCACACCTTCTATTCCTTCCGTCATTTGCTCAATGATCCTGTGGAATATCTCAGATGCAGATATGATACCAAAAGGCCATATGACGGAAACAAAATCTTCGAAAGGGCGTGTTAAATGTACAGAGTTGTCTGCCCGAGTCATCGAGTTGCATTTGCCAAAATCCCTGTGACTCGTCTAACTTCGTAAAAGTGCCTGCATTTGCCATCTCACTGGTGATCTCCTCGCGTTTTGATATGGGATAGTGTTCCCTCCTTATGTTCTTCTGGAGATCCTTGGGATCAATGCAGATGCGAAGATCACCGGACTTTTTTGTTTTTTTATGCAAACCAATGAACTGACCCAGTCAGTCGGTTTAGTGCTCGTGAGATTATCCTTTGGTTTTGAAGTCGGTCTAGTTCTTCGTAAAGGAGCAGGAATTCTCCTCGGCGGATGTACCACTGTCATGGCATCCTTCCTTAGTAGAATTTTATATAGGAATGGTAATGTACCAATGCCTCTGAAAACATCAGAGTATTGATTCAAGATGCACTGGATATCATCATCCAATATTGGCGTTGGTGTAGTTGCTGTATAAATACACTGCACTAGCTGCAATTCTTTAAATGCAAGTGCACCAGGAAGAGATTTGTCATTGTTGACAATCTCAAATCTTTAAGATTTTATCAATTTGTTTATTGGAAACTTTTAAATGGCATGACCTTGTTGAAGAAATCAAGTTGCCATTATAGTCCTTCAGTCTGCAGGCTGCTGGAAGTGTCTCAGGTTCATGTTGAAGATTGTTGAATTTCAGCCTTGAGAGCAAGTTAGCTGAAGTACCAGTGTCAAGTTTAAACAAAATTGGGCAGTTGTTAATTGTACGACTGTGTTCCATTCATTATTAGAATTAACTGAATCAATTTGTCGAGGATTGTTTATTGCTTCATTGGATTCCTCACACTTTTCTATGATGCCAACGAGAAACGTGTTCCCCGGTGAGTAATTGTCAGTATCGGATGAAAAATTATCTTCTTCTTTGTTTTCTTATGAATCAACACTACGAACATTAATCTGCCTGTAGTTTTGTTTAGCAGGTTTAAATGGGAATGAAGATCTGCACTGCGCAGCAAAATGATTAAGTTTGATATTTAGAGCTTTTCCACCTTGTGCTGGACATTTGTTCTTTAAGTGGGCGGTTCCACTTCTATAACACGTCATATCGTTGACGTCGTGACGCATGACACATCTTCACGCATGCGCAGATCGGCTTTCGTCCGCCTCGCATTTATTCACAAAGTGCGGATGTGCAAGAGTTCAAGTGCGCATGCGCAAAGTGGCTGCCGTCTGAAACATGCTTACATCGTTTGCGACACCATTTTTACACACTCAACATCGTGGTGGATTTTTGTGCCTTTCTCACGGATGTAATACTCTTGGTACTGATTCTCACTTTGCTGATGTGCTAGGCATTTTTCAATTGCTATTTCTAACGTTAAATCTGGTTGTCTCAAAAGCCTTTCTCTTAGGTGCTCATCGTTTATCCCAAATACAATCTGGTCACAAATTAAAGAATTATGCAATGTTACAAAGTTACGGATTGAGCTAGAAGTTTTAAGTCTGTCACAAACCTAATAAACGATTCCCATTTTTTGTAACCTTGTGTGGAAAATGAAACTTGCAAATGTCTCATTTGTTTGGATCTTGCAGTGGTCGTCGAATTTACTTAAAATAACATCAAATTTAGCATTGTCCTGACCAGCAGAATACTGAAAGGAGTTATATATTTCTATTGCATGCTGTCCTGCATTGTAAAGAGCAATGCAATTTTTCAAGCATCAGTCGCGGTAGTGAAATCTGTAGCTTCCAGATATATATGAAATAGTTGTTTAAACAGTTTCCAACTGCTGTTCAAATTACCAGTAATCTTGAGTTGATGTGGAGCTTGTGTGTGGTCAATCTAGGCATTTGTCTTCAAAGGATTTGTTTGCTGTGATGCTTCTCCAGTCGAATAGCTTCTGCGGATTTCTTTTGTTTCTGATCTAACTAAAGCACTCAGGCTAGTTTTCTGAAGCCAAAACCTGGTACCAAGTTATATTACGTGATCGTAATACTTTGTTACTCTTTGCTTTACTCCCAGAATGGTCTGATGGTTTGATTTCAATGAACTATCAGTCTTCAATTTAAAGCAAACTATATTTAATGAATATAAATACTAATGAGTTTGTTCTTTCTACAGAACTAATACTGATGATAAAGTAAATCAGAAGTATTAATTATGTTTAACTACACGTGCAAACTAAGCTATATCTCTCTAACACTGCTGTCTAGTCGCTGCTGGTGCGAAGAAGAGAAGGAAGATCCTCGGAGTTCAGTTTATATACATGAATTTAGTGCTGCCATCTAGTGGTTGTCCAACGTTATGATGCAGTTGTTAACCCTTTACATACCAGCAGATACACAGATCACTACAGTGAGGTGTCCCGTCTTGAGAAACTGCCTGGCTTGTTCACCAACGAGATCTTCATCGGACTTCTTATTGCAGTTATCCTTGTACATGCACCTAGCAGGCAATGGAACACTGGCAGCAGCTGCAGGTTCCACAAAGCGAAGCAACAAGTCCTGAAGACAGTCAAGCAACTTATAATGTAGAATCTGTATCTTGGGAGCTTCATTTTGGAGCTCCAGATTGAGCCTGTTGAACACAGGAAGTGTATATTGAAGAAAGATACAATATAGTTTGTTTCTGTCACAAAGCTTTGCATAAATCTCAGAAACTTTGCCTTGAGATGGCTCTACTGTTGTATTAGCAACAGGGTTGTGAGCTGTGGGAGACTTCCCTTCTAGCACTTTAATTGCTGCTTTTTCCATCTTTCTTACTAGTGTCAGTCTTGCTACCATGCACAAGAACAGCAGTTTTCTGAACAGATCCTGGGCTTTTTGTGTTTCACTGTTGCAGGGGCCTGTTTCCTGACAGCAGCTGAAACCAGGCAACCACTCTTTGCTTTCACAACAATAACGCTGTGTTTTTTAAAAATAATTTTTATTCAAATTTTCACAAAATATCAATAACAGAAAATACTAAGAACAGAAAGAACAAACACCCCCATGTAAACAAAGAAGAAGAAATAAATGAGCGCCCGTCATTAACAAAGAACATATATACACGTCCCTTCAGCCCAAAACAAAGAGACCCCCCCCCCCCCCATTCCCGGGCTGCTGCTGCTGGCCTGTTTCTACCGTTCTGCCAGGAAATCTAGGAATGGTTGCCACCTCCCGAAGAACCCCTGCACTGATCCCCTTAGGGCACATTTCACCCTCTCCAATTTAATAAACCCCGCCTTATCGTTGACCCAGGCCTCCGTGCTTGGGGGCCTCGCATCCTCCCACTGAGGAAGAATCCTCCGCCGGGCTACTAGGGAAGCAAAGGCCAGAATGCAGGCCTCTTTCGCCTCCTGCACTCCCGGCTCCACTGCAACCCCAAAAATTGCGAGCCCCCAGCCCGGTTTGACCCTGGTTCCTACCACCCTCAACACCGTCCTTGCTACGCCCTTCCAAAATTCCCCCAGCGCTGGGCATGCCCAGAACATATGGGTGTGGTTTGCTGGGCTCCCTGAGCACCTAATATACCTGTCCTCGCTCCCAAAAAGCCAGCTCATCCTTGTCCCGGTCATGTAAGCCCTATGCAGCACCTTAAACTGTATGAGGCTAAGCCTCGCACAAGACGAGGAGTTCACCCTTCCTAGGGCGTCCACCCACGTCCCCTCCTCAATCTCCTCACTCAGCTCCTCCTCCCATTTACCCTTCAGCTCCTCCACCGAGGCCTCGTCTACCTCCTGCATCACTTTGTACGTTGCCGAGATCCTCCCCTCTCCAACCCACACCCCCGAGAGCACCCTGTCCTGGACCCCGCGCGGCGGCAGCAGAGGGAACTCCGCCACCTGCCGCCTGACAAATCCCCCCCTCCTCCGCTGGGGGTTCGGACGGATACAGTTCCTCATAAAAGTCCCTGAAGACCCCATTAATGTCTACCCCCCTTCGCACCACATTTCCGCCCCTATCCTTCACTCCACCAATCTCCCTGGCCGCATCCCGCTTGCGGAGCTGGTGCGCCAACATCCTACTCGCCTTCTCCCCATATTCGTACACCGCTCCCTGGGCCTTCCTCCACTGAGCTTCCGCCTTTCTGGTGGTCAGTAAGTCGAACTTGGCCTGAAGATTACGCTGCTCCCTCAGCAATCCCTCCTCCAGAGCCTCCGCGTATCTCCTGTCCACCCTCAACATCTCCCCCACCAGTCTCTCCCTCTCTCTCTGCTCTCTCCTCTCCCTGTGGGCTCGAATGGAGATCAACTCCCCCCTAACCACCGCCTTCAGCACCTCCCAGACCATCCCCACTCGGACCTCCCCGTTGTCATTGGCCTCCAGGTATCTCTCGATACATCCTCGAACCCACCCGCCCACCTCCTCGTCCACCAACAGCCCCACCTCCAAGTGCCAAAGCGGGCGCTGGTCTCTCTCCTCCCCCAGCTCGAGGTCCACCCAGTGCGGGGCATGGTCAGAAATGGTTATCGCCGAATACTCAGCATCCTCCACCCTCGCAATCAGTGCCCTACTCATAATGAAAAAATCAATCCGGGAGTAGGCCTTATGCACATGGGAGAAGTATGAAAATTCCCTGGCCCTTGGCCTCGCAAACCTCCATGGATCCACCCCTCCCATCTGGTCCATAAACGCCCTCAACACCTTAGCCGCCGCTGGCCTCCTACCCGTCCTGGATCTGGATCGATCCAGTGCCGGCTCCAGCACCGTGTTGAAATCCCCCCCCATTATCAGACCTACCGCCTCCAGATCTGGAATCCGGCCCAACATGCGCCGCATGAAACCCACATCGTCCCAATTCGGGGCGTATACATTGACCAGCACCACCCGCTCCCCCTGCAGTTTGCCGCTTACCATCACATACCTCCCGCCGCTGTCTGCCACCACATTCGACGCCTCAAACGACACCCTCTTCCCCACCAGGATCGCCATCCCCCCGATTTTTTGCATAAAGCCCCGAATGAAACACTTGGCCTACCCATCCCTTCCTCAATCTAACCTGATCCGCCACCTTCAGGTGCGTCTCCTGAAGCATGGCCACATCCGCCTTAAGTCCCTTCAGGTGCGCAAGCACGTGGGCCCGTTTGACCGGCCCATTCAGTCTCCTCACATTCCAGGTGATCAATCGGATCAGGGGGCTGCCTGCCTCCCCTCCCCCGTCGACTAACCATTACCCTTCCTCAGTCCACCACGTGCCCGCGCCCCCCGCTCAGCCCGTTCCCCACGGCGACAGACCCCCATCCCGACCCCCTCTACATGCTCCAGCTCCTTCTCGGCCATTCCAGCAGCAACCCGTACCCCCCCCTCCCCCCGAGCCTCCCCCTCCCCCGAGCCTCTCCCCCCCCCCCCCCGAGCCTCCCCCCCCCAAGCCTCCCCCCCCCAAGCCTCCCCCCCAAGCCTCCCCCCCCAAGCTAGGGCCCCCCTAGTTGCGTAACCCCTTCCATTGTACTTCCGTTAGTCAGCCGACTCCTGCTGCTCCCGCCACCCCAATGACCCTCCCCAGTTCAACACAACCACCGCGCCCTTCCACCCCCAGTGCCGGCCCCGCCCACTGCCCCTCCAGCGCGGGAGAGACGCCCGCGCTTCCATCCCGAGCCCCGCCTTCCCGACCCAACACATGGGAAAAGACGGGCACATGACCCAACAGGACCACGAACCACTCCCAAACTCTCAACCAGTAAAAAAAAACAGACGTGACAAAACACCCAAGTAAACAGATAACAGTCCCAAAAAGCGAAAAAGCAGAACAGCAAAAAGACATCATCAAATAAAACCGATAAAACAAAAGGATACCAAGGAGGACAAAGCCTCCGGGCTGTGTACACTGTTCCCCAGCCCCCAGCCCTCAGTTCAATTTCTCTGCCTGGACAAAAGCCCAGGCCTCCACCGGAGAATCAAAGTAGAGCTGGCAGTCCTTATAAGTGACCCAGAGGCGTGCCGGCTGTAACAGGCCAAACTTGACCCCCTTCTTGTGGAGCACTGCCTTCGTCCGATTAAAACCAGCCCTTCTCTTTGCCACCTCCGCACTCCAGTCCTGGTAGATCCTGATCTCCGCATTTTCCCACTTACTACTCCTCTTCTTCTTCGCCCATCTCAGCTCACACTCACGGTCGACAAAGCGGTGAAAACGGACCAGCACCAAACCGAGGCGGCTCGTTTGGCTTGGGTTTCCTCAGCAGCACCCAATGGGCACCTTCCAGCTCCAAGGGTCCCTGGAACGACCCCGCGCCCATTAGCGAGTTCAGCATCATAGACACATAGGCCCCCAAGTCCGGACCTTCCAGCCGCTCTGGGAGGCCCAAAATCCGCAGGTTCTTCCAACGGGCACGGTTCTCCATCTCCTCCATCCTCGCTGACCACTTCTTGTGGAGCGCCTCGTGCGACTCCACCTTCACTGCCAGGCCCAGGTGTTTGTCCTCGCTCTCCGAGGCCTTTAGCCGAAGCTCTCAGACCTTCGCACCCTGAGCAGTCTGGGTCACCATGAGCTTGTCCAGGGAGGCCTTAAGCAGTTCCAGGATCTCTGCCTTCAGCTCCCTGAAGAAGCGCTGAAGCAGCTCCTGCTGCTCCCGCGCCCACTGCTGCCACGCTGCTGATTCCCCGCCCGCCGCCATCTTGCATTTCCTGCCTTGCACCTTTCTCTGCTCCAAAGCCGATTTATTGACCGCTCCGCTCCTGGTCCAGGCCATTCACCGGTGGAGAATCTTAGAGGAAGTGTTCCCACACGGGGAAAAGTCCAACCAGTACCGCTACGGGCCCTTAAGAGAGCCCAAAAGACCGAAAATAGCGGGAGCTACCGAACGTGTGGCTTAGCTCCGCATCACCGCAACCGGAAGTCGAACGCTGGTTTTTGTTCCTGCAACAATGTTCTTGTTGTAGATGATGTGCTAAATGTAACACTCCCCTGTGGGTGTGGTGGTTTAGCAATCACCTTGGTGATGGCCTCTGCCGCTGGAGGCTTGATAGAAGTCTTTCCAGCAGTGTCAACCTTCAGTCGCTTGGCATCCTCAAGCCCCCTTCATTCTTTCTTTTTCCTTTCTCGGATTCTGCTTCTTGGGAGAAGCACTCTTGTAACCCAGACCATTGTTCCAGAAATCTGTCCAACCATCTCGTACAGACAAGTTTGAGTAATCTGTGATTTTCTGGATTGCACAATGTTTCTATTTTTTGAACTCTTTGTGGGACTTGCTAGACTGGTACAAGCAAGTCCACTGGAGAGAATGGTAACTGACTTGCCCCTTTCTCTGCAGCCAGATAAAGAAGGTGGAATGGACATCCAAGAATGAAAATATCTGGGGTTTCTTTCTTCACAAAGGAAGCATCAGCATCATCATCACTGCTGCGTTGTCTGCAAAAAAGCATATCATGTTTTTCCAAGGAATGTTGTTTTCCTTGTCGTCTTCCTAAAGAACATTGTCCAGATGTTAGAAAATGTTTTTGCTGCTTGATCTCTTTCGTTGTCGCTATTTCAAGTAGCACACTGATCACCCTGTTCACATCTGGGTCAAAGAACTGAACAATGATAGGATAGAGTTGTTCCGCCGCACCACGATCAAAACTCCCATTGGTTAAAATAGAGAAAGGGATTTCCTTGATTTTCCCAAGGATGTCACCTTTCGTCTCTTGGCCTAGAGTCTTGGCAATTGCTGTTTTCTTGGTCCAGTGTGAAGCAAACTTAGAAGCAATCGAGCTGTCCGGAAATGTCACTTTCACAAGATCAGTCAAATGATCGCCAGCAGAAAACACCACATTGTGCTCAATCTGCAAACGTGTCATCAAATTTTCTGCCCTTATGACGGAGTAGTCTTTCTGTTGCATGTAGGTTTGATCATCTCGCGGATGCTTTCAGAAACCTGTGCCACAGCATGATGTTTCTTGGAACGCATATATATGCCTGTATGTCATTTGTTCCTCTGTGAACCATGCTGAAGTCCGATGAGCAGGCGTTGCATTGTGTAGTGTATACATCCTTTCTCAATTGTACCATAAAGGGGCATCTTGATGTGTAGCCCTTCCTGAAAGTCTGTTTTCTAGATTTAGCACCAGATGAAATCATGACCGCTACTTGCTCAATATTTGGGTTTTTCTTCCAAATTGTCTATGCCGTCACGGAGTACAAGAAACTAAGAGGCTTGAACTGAGGCCTAGTGGTAATTCCTAGACAAATAGCTAGCTTCCTCCTCACTTGGCTAAGTCAAAACAGAAACAGCTGGATATGGTATTGGAAGGCACGAGAAAACATTCTATAATACTGCACAGATAACAAATGCTGCAGGGTTTAAATCTAGGTGGCATGGGAGCACAGTGGTTAGCACTGTTCCTTCACAGTGCCAGGGTTCCGGGTTCCAGGTTTGAAGGTTCGATTCCCGGCTTGGGTCACTGTCTGTGTGGAGTCTGCACGTTCTCCCCATGCCTGCATGGGTTTTCTCAGGGTGCTTCGGTTTCCTCCCACAAGTCCTGAAAGACGTGCTGTCAGGTAATTTGGACATTCTGATTTCTCTCCGTGTACCCGAACAGGCGCGGGAATGTGGCGACTAGAGGATTTTCACTATAACTTAATTGCAGTGTTAATGTAAGCCTACTATAAATGACCCATCTATCCGTGTTTTTTAATTATTAAAATGGAAACATTTAAAAATTGCATCACTGTATCACCCCCATATAATTCCAATGCTGCAGGCCTTCGATGAGGTAGATGATCCAGGTGATTGCTCCTGTAGTCAACCCTCAACATGATTTTATCTCAATGCAGCCACTTCGATGCCTCATGCGAGACCGCGCGAAGGTCAGGATCTGCTGACATGTATGCGCAGCAAGACTGCGGGGTAGAGAGGAGGCGGGCCTCTGCATTGGGCGCTGTCGCCAAGGAAACTAAATGAAGCCGTTCAGGAGCTGGCTTGCCAATCAGCTCTCCTTTTGCTTATTTCAATGCTAGAAATCCAGTATTCAAGCGGATTTTCCATATAAAATAGTTGGCAACTTTGGATCAAGGGATATGGGGGGGGGAGGGGGAGGAAAGGCGGGATCAGGGTGTTGAACTTGATGATCAGCCATGATCATGATGAATGGCGGAGCAGGCTCGAAGGGCTGAATGACCTTCCTGCTTTTCTGTTCTATGTGTGCATGAGGATCTGTGGGATAGTGCATGTATGAGAATGTGCCGGGATCTGTGTGCATGTTTTTATGTTTGGGTGTGAGGGGTGTTTAGAGTTGTAATTAGCATCCCCCAGATTTAAATGTATGAATAAACAATACTTCGGATTTAACCCAAAGCAAGTTTGCGGTGAATCACTTCAACATCGATTTCAAAAATAGGGTTTAGGGAAACACGCAGCCTTTTTCAAAAATTAAACCAGTCCTGTTTATGGACAACTGATGGGAAAATAACGTTTGGGTTTCCCTCTCTCCCCTGTCCTTAACATTTTGTTTTCAAGTTTAATTTGGAAAATGAGGAATTTCAGTTACTGAGAATGAAATGGTGGTTTAATCTTAAACCTTTTTAAGTGGTTTGTTTGATTTGCCAACAAACTAGCAGTAAAATACTAACAGGTTCCCATGGATTTTTTAAAATTTGAAAACTAAGTTGGCATAAAAAGTGATTCATGATCACGAAGACAGGAAATAAGGTTAGAGGGCAGGAAACATTTTTCCATAACTGTACAATCTGAATTGCTCTAATTGGCCTCAGAATCACCCCTTTAAAATTCTTCTTGTTCTGATAAACATGTATTCGATTTCGGTAGAAAATTAATTTAACAAGCCTCTCAAAGAACAAAGAAAATTACAGCACAGGAACAGGCCCTTCGGCCCTCCCAGCCTGCGCCGATCCAGATCCTTTATCCAAACCTGTCTCCTATTTTCCAAGGTCTACTTCCATCTGTTGCCGCCCGTTCATATACCTGTCTAGATGTCTCTTAAATGATGCTATCGTGCCCGCCTCTACCACCTCCGCTGGTAAAGCGTTCCAGGCACCCACCACCCTCTGCGTAAAAAGCTTTCCACGCACATCTCCCTTAAACTTTCCCCCTCTCACCTTGAAATCATGACCCCTTGTAACTGACACCCCCACTCTTGGAAAAAGCTTGTTGCTATCCACCCTGTCCATACCTCATAATTTTGTATACCTCAATCAGGTCCCCCCTCAATCTCCGTCTTTCCAACGAAAACAATCCTAATCTACTCAACCTTTCTTCATAGCTAGCACCCTCCATACCAGGCAACATCCTGGTGAACCTCCTCTGCACCCTCTCCAAAGCATCCACATCCTTCTGGTAATGTGGCGACCAGAACTGCACGCAGTATTCCAAATGTGGCCTAACCAAAGTCCTATACAACTGTAACATGACCTGCCTACTCTTGTACTCAATACCCCGTCCGATGAAGGCAAGCATGCTGTATGCCTTCTTGACCACTCTATCAACCTGCGTTGCCACCTTCAGGGTACAATGGACCTGAACTCCCAGATCTCTCTGTACATCAATCTTCCCCAGGACCCTTCCATTGACCATATAGTCCGCTCTTGAATTTGATCTTCCAAAATGCATCACCTTCCATTTGCCTGGATTGAACTCCATCTGCCATTTCTCTGCCCAACTCTCCAATCTATCTATATTTTGTTGTATTCTCTGACAGTCCTCCTCGCTATCTGCAACTCCACCAATCTTAGTATCATCTGCAAACTTGCTAATCAGACCACCTATACCTTCCTCCAGGTCATTTATGTATATGACAAATAGCAGTGGTCCGAGCACGGATCCCTGTGGAACACCACTAGTCACCCTTCTCCATTTTGAGACACTCCCACCACTACTCTCTGTACCTGTTGCCCAGTCAGTTCTTTATCCATCTAGCTAGTACATCCTGAACCCCATACGACTTCACTTTTGCCATCAACCTGCCATGGGAAACCTTATCAAATGCCTTACTAAAGTCCATGTATGTGACATCCACAGCCCTTCCCTCATCAATTAACTTTGTCACTTCCTCAAAGAATTCTATTAGGTTTCTAAGACATGACCTTCCTTGCACAAAACCATGCTGCCTATCACTGATAAGTCTATTTTCTTCCAGATGTGAATAGATCCTATCCCTCAGTATATTCTCCAACAGTTTGCCTACCACTGACGTCAAGCTCACAGGTCTGTAATTCCCTGGATTTTCCCTGCTATCCTTCTTAAACAAAGGGACAACATTAGCAATTCTCCAGTCCTCCGGGACCTCACCCGTGCTCAAGGATGCTGCAAAGATATCTGTTAAGGCCCCAGCTATTTCGACCCTCGCTTCCCTCAGTAACCTGGGATAGATCCCATCCGGTCCTGGGGACTTGTCCACCTTAATGTCTTTTAGAATACCCAAAACTTCCCCTTTCCGTATGACAACTTGACCTAGAGTATTTAAACATCCATCCCTAGCCTCAACATCCATCTTGTCCTTCTCCTTTGTGAATACCGATGCAAAGTACTCATTAAGAATCTCACCCATTTCCTCTGAGTCCACGCATAAATTCCCTCTTGTCTTTGAGTGGTCCAATCCTTTCCCTAGTTACCCTCTTGCTCCTTACATACGAATAAAAGGCTTTGGGATTTTCCTTAACCCTGTTAGCCAAAGATATTTCATGACCCCTTTTAGCCCTTTATATTGCGCGTTTGAGATTCGTCCTACTTTCCCGATATTCCTCCAAAGCTTCATCAGTTTTGAGTCGCCTCGATCTTACATATGCTTCCTTTTTCATCTTAGCTAGTCTCACAATTTCACCTGTCATCCATGGTTCCCTAATCTTGCCATTTCTATCTCTCATTTTCACAGGATTTTTCTCATTCAGCATTTTTCACATCAAAGGGACTAGAAACCATAGAATTTACAGTGCAGGAGGCCATTTGGCCCATCAAGTCTGCACCGATCCTTGGAAAGAGCATCCTACCAAAGAACACACCACCACCCTATCCCCGTAACCCAGCAACACCACCTAACCTTTTGGACACTAAGGGGCAATTTAGCATGGCCAATCCACCTAACCTGCACATCTTTGGACAGTGGGAGGAAACCAGAGCATCTGCAGGAAACCCACGCACACACGGGGAGAAAGTGCAAACTCCACAGAGTCACCCGAAGCCTGTGAATTGAAACTGGGACCCTGGAGCTGTGAGACAGCAGTGCTAACCACTGTGGCAAAGTGCCGCCCGAGGAGTCACTGCCCAGGGTCACAACTCTAAATCTAAAATATTGTATCTAGTTTCTGGCACAGAGAAATGTTCAAAGACAAGTTTTTAATATTCCAATGGCTTTTCTCCAGGATGGCACACAAGCAGAGTCCTGGAGATAGATCTGCAATTCCTGGAGTCTCTGCAGGCCAATCCTGGAGAGTTGGCAACCCGACGACAGGTTCAGCCATTTTTTCAGTGAACAGTTACATCAGGTGTGATTAACTTGTTGAAATGACAGTATAGATTCTGCATTGGCAGGCTAGATGGGTTCTCGTTGGATGGGAGAGGTGGAGGAGGGAGAGAACCAGGGCATCAGTGCAAAATAAGAATATAGAGTTGGGTTAAACATTAGCTGATTTCATTGAGCCAGTGGCCTCAGCAGTTCATTGACAGAACACACAGGGCATGTGATTGGCTACAGGCATTCAAAATGGAGTACATCAATGTCCTGTCAATATGAGCATCTCATATAGGTAAAGAGATTTACATTTATTTGGCACCTACCACACCCTCAGGCTCAGGACCACCTGGATGCTTAACAACTGATAAAATTCTTTGCAAGTGTAGGCACTGTTGTAATGTAGAAAACATAACAGTCAGTGTGCAAGCAAATTCCCACAGACAGCAATACGTAACAGGTAATCTGTTTTGGTGATTTTGGTTGAGGGATAGTGTCAAGTGGACGTACCTTTAAGAAATGGTGTTTATCAAATTGCTGCAGTGATGTTAGTGTGTGGGTGGAGCTGGGCTGTCTGTCTTTCACTTTCATTTTGAGCTGGCAGCTGCAGAGTGTTTTTGATTTCATTTTCAGAATTGGAGAGCTGCATTCACAGCAAGATGATGTTTTTTTTTAAAACGCATTTTATTCAAACTTGTATCAAAGTAGGTTACAGCAAATAAACACCACAGGAAACATTCTTCCCAACAATGAACTATACAGTTTGTACAGATTTTCCTCCTTTTTCACCCACCCTCCCCATCACCCAGCCCCCACCCCCCTGTGATGAACAGCTGCTCAAACACAGTCACAAACATCCCCTACATTTTCTCAAACTCCCCTGCTGAGCCCCTTAACTCATACTTTATCTTCTCTAACCGCATGAAGTCATACAGGTCACCCAACCATACTGCTACCCCCCGTGGCGATGCCAACCACCACTCCAGTAAAATTAGTCGCCGTATAATCAGAGAGGCAAAGGCCAAGACATTGGCCTTCCTCCTCTCCATGAGCTCCGGCTTCTCTGAAACCCCAAATATCGCCACCAAAGGGTCTGGGTCCACTCCCTCTTCCACTATCCTGGCTAAGACCTTGAACACTCCCGCCCAGAATCTTCCCAATTTTTCACAACCCCAAAACATGTGCAAGAAGACGCTATAATTTAAAGAATGTCACCAAATCACTTGATGATTTCACAGTAATACCTGTTTCTGTAAAGAATTTAAAACTGCTGTCTTTATTTTAAAAGGGTTTAACCTTATGGATGTTGTTTGGGAAGTTATTAAGGGTTATCTATAGAGTACTGTATCTGTGGAGTTGCGTGTGTTGGTAGCTGATAACCTGTTTACTGTGTGTTTATAAAATGTTAACTGGATTCATAGAATAAACATTGTTTTGTTTAAAAATACTTTCGCTCTCTGTTGCATCACACCTGTAAAGTGGGCCCTTGTGCTCCCCATAAATTTATTAAAAGTTGTGGGTCAGGTGAACTCCATGATATACTTTGGGGTTCTCTAAACCCTGGCCGGTAATAAATGTTACTGATCAGGACACTGGTGGTGGGGGGAGAAACACCCTCAGTACTGCACTGGGGTTGGCCCTGGAGTGTGGTTCGAACCCAGAATGTGCTATCAGGCCATCTGACAAGGCTCTTAGTGGGAAACATGGAGAGGCTCCATGCATACTGGCTGCATTGGCAGCTCTCATCACACTCAGGTTATTCTTTTACCTGAGGAATTCAAACATTGTGGGCTGACTAAATGGGTTGCAGGGGATAACACACCTTGCCAACGTAAATTCCTATTCACTTGCAAGTGGTTATCTGCCAATTGCACTACCCAGCTTAATTTAAGTGCTGATGGTTTACTGTCATCCTCCCAACTTTAGTGGCCACCTACTGCCAACATGTGTGCTCAGGAAGTCAATACTTTCCACAATGCCGGGTTCAATTCCGGGTTCAGGTCATTGTCTGTACATCAGACAAAGGTATCCTCCTCCCATTCCACTGATCCTTTCATGTGCCTCCAACATTCTGCCTCCAAGTGGACCCTCCGCCAGGACAATTTCCTGCCCTTGATCTTTTCTGTCAACGGCACATTGGCCGTCTTCATTTTTCTGCCCCACTCACCCATTCCAACCCCTCTCCTTCCGAACTTTCTGCTCTTCACTCCGTCAGGTCTAACCCCGACTTTGTCATCAAATCTGCCGACAAATGGGGTTCCGTCGTCGTCTAGCGCACTGACCTCTACCTCGCAGAGGCTGAGTGCCAACTCTCAGATACTTCCTCTTACCACCCCATGGACCATGACCAGACCACTGAACATCAAACCATTATCTCCAACACTGTTAGTGACCTCATTTCCTCTGGATGCCTTCCCCCTACGGCTTCCAACCTCATAGTCCTCCAACCCGGGACAGCCCGCTTTTACCTACTTCCCAAAATCCACAAAAAGGACTGTCCCGGCAGGCCCATTGTGTCAGTATGCTCCTGCCCCACTGAACTTATTTCCTCTTATCTTGACTCTATCCTCACTCCTCTGGTCCATTCCCTCCCCACATACATACGGGATTCCTCTGATGCCCTGCGTCATATTGACAGCTTCCAGTTCACGGGCCCTAACCGCATTCTATTCACCATGGATGTGCAATCCCTCTACACCTCCATCCCACACCAGGATGGCCTGAGAGCTCTTCGCTTCTTTCTCGAAAAGAGACCCAGACAATTCCCATCCACCACCACTCTCCGCCACTTGGCTGAACTCGTTCTATCTCTCAACAACTTCTCCTGTAACTCATCAAGTAAGGCTGAGGAAACAAGGTTCAGACAGGGCACTGGAGGGATACAAGATAGCCAGGAGGGAACTGAAAAAAGGGATTAGGAGAGCTAAGAGAGGGCATGAAAAATCTTTGGCGGGTAGGATCAAGGAAAACCCCAAGGCCTTTTACACATATGTGAGAAATATGAGAATGACTAGAGCGAAGGTGGGTCCGATCATGGACAGTAGCGGGAGATTGTGTATCGAGTCTGAAGAGATAGTACTTGAACAAGTACTTTTCTTCAGTATTTACAAACGAGAGGGGCCATATTGTTGGAGAGGACAGTGTGAAACAGACTGGTAAGCTCGAGGAGATACTTGTTAGGAAGGAAAGAGTCATCGGACTAGAAACCTTGGCTCTTTTCTCTCCCTACAGATGCTGCCAGACTTGCGGAGATTTTCCAGCATTTTCCCTTTCGTTTCAGATTCCAGCATCCGCAGTAATTTGCTTTTATCTCTTGTTAGGAAGTAAAGTGGGAAATGGTTCAGAAGGGCACTTAGCACAGAAGATGGCTGCCTGACACACAAGATGGAGACACAGAGAATAAAGCAGACATAACTGATGCCTGGAGCCCAGCAGGGTGCCAGTGGGACAGATAGGAACAGATCCAGGACAAAGGGAGCCAGACAGGAAGATTAAGAAATACATAAATGCAGACCACTTGAATTAAGCTGACTTCAGCCAGGGTGTACACAATGATATTATAGGGGCTGTTTAGCACAGGGCTAAATCGCTGGCTTTGAAAGCAGACCAAGCAGGCCAACAGCACGGTTCGATTCCCGTAACAGCCTCCCCGAACAGGCGCTGGAATGTGGCGACTAGGGGCTTTTCACAGTAACTTCATTTGAAGCCTACTTGTGACAATAAGCGATTTTCATTTCATTTGGGGCAGCAGGGTAGCATGGTGGTTAGCATAAATGCTTCACAGCTCCAGGGTCCCAGGTTCGATTCCCGGCTGGGTCACTGTCTGTGTGGAGTCTGCACGTCCTCCCCCTGTGTGCGTGGGTTTCCTCCGGGTGCTCCGGTTTCCTCCCACAGTCCAAATATGTGCGGGTTAGGTGGATTGGCCATGCTAAATTGCCCGTAGTGTCCTAATAAAAGTAAGGTTAAGGGGGGGTGTTGTTGGGTTATGGGTATAGGGTGGATACGTGGGTTTGAGTAGGGTGATCATGGCTCGGCACAACATTGAGGGCCGAAGGGCCTGTTCTGTGCTGTTCTATTCTATTCTATGATATGCTAATATGAATGTCTTGGGCCATTTCCTAAAACAAAGGAACAATCGATACTGCTTTCCTGCTGCTACCTGTAACCTGTAAAACCTCTTTAACTATAGAACATAGAACAGTACAGCACAGAACAGGCCCTTCGGCCCTCGATGTTGTGCCGAGCAATGATCACCCTACTCAAACCCACGTATCCACCCTATACCTGTAACCCAACAACCCCCCCCCCCACCTTACTTTTTAGGACACTACGGGCAATTTAGCATGGCCAATCCACCTAACCCGCACATCTTTGGACTGTGGGAGGAAACCGGAGCACCCGGAGGAAACCCACGCACACTATAACCATGTGTAAATGGCAAAACGCTTACAAATAGCGACGTACAATCTATAAAATGTTTAAAGATAACAAGGTGATAATTGTTTTGTATCTGGGCTCATTGTGAACCCAAAGTGGCTGTTTAAAGATAACAAGGTGATAATTGTTTTGTTCTGGGCTCATTGTGAACCCAAAGTATAAAATGAATGACTGCCATTCAAACCACGAGAAAGGTTGGTTACCGTACCGCGGGGTACGTACGCTTTCTCCCGAAGCTTCGTGTAACAATAAACTGCACTGATTGAACACAGCAAGTCTGACTCCCGAAGTGGTTGATTTTCCCACAACAGGAAGGAAGATGTGTTGGGCATTTTGAAAAACTTGAGGATAGACAAGTCTCCCAGGCCTGACGGGATATATCCAAGGATTCTCTGGAAAGCAAAAATGAAATTGGAGAGCCATTGGCAATGATCTTTTTGTCCTCACTGTCAACAGGGGTGGTACCAGGGGATTGGAGAGTGGCGAATGTTGTGCCCCTGTTCAAAAAAGGGAATAGGGATAACCCTGGGAATTACAGGCCAGTTAGTCTTACTTTGGTGGTAGGCAAAGTAATGGAAAGGGTACTGAGGGATAGTATTTCTGAGCATCTGGAAAGACACTGCTTGATTAGAGATAGTCAGCACGGATTTGTGAGGGGTAGGTCTTGCCTTACAAGTCTTATTGACTTCTTTGAGGAGGTGACCAAGCATGTGGATGAAGATAAAGCAGTGGATGTAGTGTACATGGATTTTAGTAAGGCATTTGATAAGGTTCCCCATGGTAGGCTTATGCAGAAAGTAGGGAGGCATGGGATAGTGGGCCAGTTGGATAACAAACTGGCTAACCGATAGAAGTCAGAGAGTGGTGGTGGATGGCAAATATTCAGCCTGGAGCCCAGTTACCAGTGGCATACCACAGGGATCAGGTCTGGGTCTTCTGCTGTTTGTGATTTTCATTAACGACTTGGATGAGGGAGTTGAAGGGTGGGTCAGTAAATTTGCAGATGATACGAAGATTGGTGGAGTTGTGGATAGTGAGGAGGGCTGTTGTCGGCTGCAAAGAGACATAGATAGGATGCAGAGCTGGGCTGAGAAGTGGCAGATGGAGTTTAACCCTGACAAGTGTGAGGTTGTCCATTTTGGAAGGACAAATATGAATGCGGAATACAGGGTTAACGGTAGGGTTCTTGGCAATGTGGAGGAGCAGAAAGATCTTGAGGTCTATGTTCATAGATCTTTGAAAGTTGTCACTCAAGTGGATAGAGCTGTGAAGAAGGCCTATGGTGTGCTAGCGTTCATTAGCAGAGGGATTGAATTTAAGAGCCGTGAGGTGATGATGCAGCTGTACAAAACCTTGGTAAGGCCACATTTGGAGTAGTGTGTGCAGTTCTGGTCACCTCATTTTAGGAAGGATGTGGAAGCTTTGGAAAAGGTGCAAAGGAGATTTACCAGGATGTTGCCTGAGTAGGTCTTACGAGGAAAGGTTAAGGGGGCTCGGCCTTTTCTCATTAGAACGGAGAAGGAGGAGGGGCGACTTGATAGAGGTTTATAAGATGATCAGGGGAATAGATAGAGTAGACAGTCAGAGACTTTTTCCCCGGGTGGAACAAACCATTACAAGAGAACATAAATTTAAGGTAAATGGCGGAAGATATAGGGGGGGGGGGATGTTCAGAGGTAGGTTCTTTACCTAGAGAGTAGTGGGGGCATGGAATGCACTGCCTGTGGAAGTAGTTGAGTCGGACACGTTAGGGATCTTCAAGCAGCTATTGGATAGGTACATGGATTATGGTAGAATAATGGAGTGTAGATTAATTTGTTCTTGAAGGCAGCACGGTGACATGGTGTATAGCACAATTGCTTCACAGCTCCAGGGTCCCAGTTCAATTTCGGCTTGGGTCACTGTCTGTGTGGAGTTTGCACATCCTCCCCGTATGTGCATGGGTTTCCTCCGGGTGCTCCGGTTTCCTCCCACAGTCCAAAGATGTGCAGGTTGGTTGGATTGGCTATGATAAATTGCCCTTAGTGTCCAAAATTCTATGATCTATGAGTAACCTAGGACAAAAGTTTGGCACAACATCGTGGGCCGAAGGGCGTGTTCTGTGCTGTATTTCTCTATGAATCTCACTTTCTCCAAATCAAAGGTGTAGCAATAGGTACCCACATGGCCTACGCTTGCCTTTTTATGGGGTATGTGGAACATTCCTTGTTCCAGGCCTATCTGGGCCTCCTGCCACAACTCCTTTACCGATACATTGCTGACTATTTTGGTGCCGCGTCATGCTCTCACCTGGACCTGGAAAAATTAATCAACTTTGCTTCCAGTTTCCACCCCTCCATCACTTTCATCTGGTCCCTCTCAGACACTTTCCTTCCCTGATCTTTCTGTCTCCATTTCCGGCAATAGACTATCCACTAAAACCCCACTGACTCCCACAGCTATCTGGACTACAGCTCTTCGCACCCTACACCCTGTAAGGACTCCATCCCTTTCTCTCAACTCCTTCGCCTTCGTCGCATTTGTTCAGATGATGCCACTTTCCAAAATGGTGCTTCAAAAATGTGTTCCTTCTTCCTCAATCGTGATTTCCCACCTACAGTTGTTGACAGGGCCCTCAACAGTGTGCGGTCCATCTCCCGCGCCACTACCCTCGCCCCCTCCACTCCCTCCCAGAACAAGGATAGAGTCCCCCTCGTTCTCACATTTCATCCCACCAGCCTCCGTTTGCAAAGCATAATCCTCACCATTTTCACCAACTCCAGCGTGATGCCACCACCAAACACATCTTCCCTTCACTCCCTGTGACCGTTCCCTCCGAGACAATCTAGTCCACTCCTCCACCATACCCAGTACCTCTCCCATCACCCATGGCACTTTCCCATGCAATCGCAGGTGTAACACCTGCCACTTTACGTCTTCCATGCTTAACACTCCAGGCCCAAAACACTCATTCCAGGGTAAGCAGCGCTTCACTTGCATCTCTTCCAACTTGGTCTACTGCATTCGCTGCTCCCAATGTGATCTCTATATCGGAGACACCAAATGCAGACTGGGTGATCGCTTTGCTGAGCATCTTCGGTCTGTTCGCATTCAGGATCCTGACCTTCCTGTTGCTTGCCATTTTAACAAAAGACCCTGCTCCCATGCCCACATGTCTGTTCTTGGCCTGCTGCAATGTTCCAGTGAAGTGCAACGCAAACTGGAGGAACGACATCTCATCTTCCGGTTAGACACACTACAGCCTTCTGGCCTGAACATCGAATTCAACAACTTCAGATGATCGGCCCCACCTCGACCCATTTGTTTTCATTTCATTTTAACTGTCTTTTACCATTTCTTTCTTTCTTAATATACATTGAATTCTCCCCCCCCCCCCCCCCCCAATCTTATGCACCTTTCTCCTCTTTGCTTCCCCTTTCCCTTCCCCCACACCTACAGTTCATCCTCTGATGTTAGTTTTCCTGCTTTTTGACCTTTCACATCTTTTGTCCTCTCTGGGGACTGCCATTAGCACTCTTTCACCTTAGTATCTGTGGCCATTAGCACCCAGTCTCCCTGGGTGTCTGTGGCGATGACACATCTTCCATTTGCAATCCACAGTATAAATATTTCCCACTTTGTCTGTTAGCTTTGACAAAGAGCCATTGGACTTGAAACGTTAGCTCTTTTCCAGCGCCGGCCCTAGGGTTGCTGGCGCCCCGGGCAAGCTGAACTTCGGCGCCCTTGGGGGCCGAGAGGGGGGGCGGGGCCGAGAGGAGGGGCGGGGCCGAGAGGGGGGGCGGGGCCGGACCCGGGGGGGGGACCCGAGGGGAGCGGACCCGAGGGGAGGGCGGGGTGAGCGGACCCGAGGGGAGGGCGGGGGGAGCGGACCCGAGGGGGGGGGGGCGGGGCGGGCGGACCCGAGGCGGGGGGCGGGGGGACGGACCCGAGGCAGGGGGGGGGGAGCGGACCGAGCGGGGGAGCGGACCGAGCGAGGGGACGGACCGGGGGGGGGGGGGCGCCCTGGGGGAGTGCGGCCACCGCGCATGCGCTGGTTGGCGCCGGCCCAACTGCGCATGCGCGGGATCCGAGTCTGGCGCCCCCTAGCACATGGCGCCCCGGGCGACTGCCCGAGTTGCCGGTGCCTTGAGCCGGCCCTGCTCTTTTCTCTCCCTACAGATGCTGCCAGACTTGCTGACATTTTCCAGTATTTTTTCTTTCGTTTCAGATTCCAGCATCCGCAGTAATTTGCTTTTAGTCTATGTCATTTGTACATTCTCCCAGTGTCTGCGTGAGTTTCCTTCCGGTGCTCTTTTTCTTCACACAGCCAAAGTTGTGCAGGTTAGGTAGATTGGCCTTGCTAAATTGCCCCTCAATCTCCAAAAGGTTGGGTGGGGTCACAGGGATACGATGGGGGCGTGGTCTAGGTAGGAAGCTCTTTCGGTGGGTCAATGCAAACTTGATGGGCCGTATGACCTCCTTCTGCACTGAAGGGATTCTCCTTTGGACCCCTAAGGCCCATTCAGGTAGTAACACTGATCAAATTTAGCTCCCAATGTCTGTTACAGACAGCCTGGGGAGTGGGTAAAACAGTCCTGCATTCTCCTCATTACTCATCTGTAAACAGAAAAGTTTCATTACTTTTAATTTCTCCTCTTTATAATTTTTTAATTTTGCCCAGTGTTCCAATCTTCTATGAACAACATGTACAGCTAACGCAAGGAAATTTTTTTTTTTTAATGGGTTGGTTTATTTCCACACACAAGCGCGCATGCGCAAGAGGGGTTTTGCCACGTCCACGCAGTTTTATATAAAGCTAGCAATGTGACCTCCAACCAGCTCGTGGCGATAGAGATCTACCATATGACTTGAGAAACCCGCCAGTTGGTAGCAAGTCGTACTAGAGGACAGTCGCACAAGAACCAGCTCCAGGAGAATTCACTGAATCCAATTGTTAATCTTCATCTGTATTATAGTTTGTTTGTTATCTTTCCATGTGTTTGTTAATAAATAATTTTACTAGTTAAAGAATTAGATGCTCTGTGCACATCATTACCAACACCATAACACACAACATAACATGGTACCAGAAGTTTGAACATTTAAAGATAAGAACAGAGCAGACGGGGCAGAACAGCCTGAAGAAAATTCTTTCACCTACCTGGTGAACTACAGGCAATGGGATCTCAATGCACGGAAAGACTGTGAAGTTAGAGATGGAAGGTTTGAAGGCACCCCACCAACTTCAAGTCTCCGGTAATGTCGATTAAAATCAGCATGTTTTCAAGCAATGGTAGCACAGTTGCTTCACAGCTCCAGGGTCCCAGGTTAGATTCCCGGCTTGGGTCACTGTCTGTGCTGAGTCGGCACATTCTCCGTGTGTGCATGGGTTTCCTCTGGGTGCTCTGGTTTCCTCCCACGGTCAAAAGATGCGCAGATGATGACTCCGTTGATGATTATGACGATGATAATTACGACGACCATGATTACGATGAGGAAAGTGAAGACTCAGATGATGAGACAGAAGACGACTATTAAATGCTATTCAGTTGGTTTGGCGATAGTGACGAGATAATCGCACCCAATCTGTGCAGGGCAACGATAAGTGTGAAAACTCTAAAATGGCATGTGCAGAGGCTGAAAATGAAATCGCAGCAACAGATACATCAGCTGAGAACAAATCAACTGCGAACAGCCAACTGGTAATAATTCCCATTTTGGAGAAATTGGCTCCTGAGCAGCACGAAGAATCATTCTATGCCCACGGATTGGTTCCTGCAGCGGACACCCCAATACTCGGCCACTCCACCAAAAGCCTTGCAGGAAGAAGAAATGCATACATCTTTGTCCAGTTCTCAAATGAAAAAAGCATATATTGTTAGATGAAGATGAGCCACCAATTGAGGCTAAAACACTAACGTTGAGACATTGGGCAGCACAGTGGTTAGCATTGCTGCTTCACAGCGCCAGGGTCCCAGGTTCGATTCCTGCCTTGGGTCACTGCCTGTCCCAAGTCTGCAGGTTCTTCCTGTGCCTTCGTGGGTTTCCTCCGGGTGCTCCAGTTTCCTTCCACAAGTCCCAAAAGACGTGCTGGTAGGTGAATTAGACATTCTGAATTCTCCCTGTGTACCCAGAACAGGCGCCAGAATGTGGGACTAGGGGCTTTTCACAGTAACTTCATTGTTACAAGTAGGCTTATATTAACACTGCAATAAAGATTATTATTACTGTATTATTGATGCAGCTAGGACACTGGAATGTGAGGGTTTGCAGATCGCTCCTGAAGTTGCAGACTTAACTGCAACTGCGCAATCAACCAAAAGTAAGCTGACACTGGATGCTTCACCAGGTGATGGGCATGCAGTTCAGCGCAAGCAGCATGGATCACCCATGGGTAGCACGGTGGTTAGCACAATTGCTTCACAGCTCCAGGGTCCCAGGTTCGATTCCCGGCTTGGTTCACTGTCTGTGCGGAGTTTGCATTCTCCCCGTGTGCGCGTGGGTTTCCTCCGGGTGCTCCGGTTTCCTCCCACAGTCCAAAGATGTGCAGGTTAGGTGGATTGGTCATGTTAAATTGCCCTCAAGTGTCCAAAATTGCACTTAGTGTTAGGTCGGGTTACTGGGTTATGGGGTGGAGGTGTGGGCTTGGGTAGGGTGCTCTTTCAAAGAGCCGGTGCAGAATCAATGGGCCGAATGGCCTCCGTTTGCACTGTAAATTCTATGATCAAAACTCCCCGATCCAGCTAACCTCCAAAATCAGCTGAATGGCAGAAGAGCCAGAGTCAGCTTGCACAGCAGACGATCCAAAAACAGTGACTATGGCAAAAGCACCAGAAGCAACTAGTCCCATGGTAGAGTCCAGCAGCAAGAGGGATGCCACTAAAGTCAAAAAGAAAAGACAGTCAGAGGATCATTCACATGTACTATGTTCTATGAGAAGGAAGGGAAATAGAAGAAGAGTTGAAGGCACAGTTGGTCGACCGGGAAGCAGCCATGGCAGTCAAGGGGAAGGCACCGGCAATACGGCCGACATGAAAGAAAGCATATGAAGACGGAGTAGGAAGTATTGCGTTATAAAATTTTAAAAGTTGGTGACGCAAAAAAGACCAGCAAGAAAACCGGCTTACTTTTGGTTGATTGCGCAGTTGCAGTTAAGTCTGCAACTTCAGGAGCGATCTGCAAATCCTCATATTCCAATGTCTTAGCTGCATCAATAATACAAAACTAATAATCTTCATTGTCACAAGTAGGCTTATATTAACACTGCAATGAAGTTACTGTGAAAAGCCCCTAGTCCCACATTCTGGCACCTGTTCGAATACACAGGGAGAATTCAGAATGTCTAATTCACCTAATTCCGGTCATCAGGAAGCATCACATCAAAAGGCTAAAGAAGTTGGTGATGTAAAAAAGACCAACCAGAAAACCAGTCTTCCAAAAGTTGAAGCGAAATTGAGAAGCCGATCAAAGTTCAGAAGACCAAATGGGACGATGTTGTTTTGAATGTCAATAAGCTGTGCACAAGGGATAAGTTTAAAATTTTCAGCATATTATTTTGTCTAAAGCTCAGTTGCATTTGGACATATGACATGTTTAAAATTATGATGCAAATCATGTTTTGTAAGACACAATTACATTTGTATGTAAATGTTAACAGTACCAGAGGAAGGGGGATGTGGTGATATGCCTGTGCACAGTTTTGTATGTAGTTAGCAATGCGATCTCCAACCAGGTGGTGGCGATACAGATCTACCATGTGACGCGAGACACCTGCCAGTTGATAGTAAGTCATACTGGAGGACAGTCACACAAGTAGCAGCTCCAGGAGAATTCAATGAATTCAATCACTAGTCATCGTCTGTATTATAGATCTTTAATAAACCATTTTACTAGTTAAAGAACTAGATGTTATGTGTACATCATTACCACTGCCATAACAGAACATAATACACCTTTTATGCACTCACACAATAAACAGAGGATTTAAAGAGAGTTCAGGGCACAACCACAAGTTATGGGTTTATGCGAGTCCAGAATCAGAAGTCGAATGGAAGATTTATTCAGAGGGTAGGCTGACTGATTGCAGGGTGTTCCGTCTTTCCAAAGTAATACTTCCATGATGGGAGAAGGGACATGGAATGAGTTTGTCTTGGGAGACACGTCTTCCAATGTTCCCATAGTTTGCAATTTTAACAATGGCTAGAATTCTTTCTGCTGCCACCTACTCAATGGTAGGATCAGCCTGAAGTCCTGTTCTCATTGGACGTCAAACAGTAACTGACTTTAAGGTCCAAAGACTGTATTATTAAGTCTCGATCATGTGATACTGGTTTCAAGTTGTTAAATAAACTTGTTGAAACAATCATTTATAACAGTTAAGCCATTAGAACTTTCTAGGAGATTAGGACTTTCAAACAGTTGTCTTTGACCATAGCTGGCTGAAGCAGACATGACCGCCATTGGGCCATTGTGTTAGCTTGTCATGTTACAATCCAGACGTTTGAAGTGTCAGCCATTGTTCACTTTGAAACGGCTCAGAAACTTCTGGAAGCATCTGGTCAGGTCAGCAGTAGTCCATTTTGAAAAGCATATACAAAAAAAATGACTATAAAGTAGTCCAGCTGACACATGATAGATATACATACATTTTCCTTCACTTCCCCACCGTGACAAATAGATCTGGATCAGATAAATTGAAATCAAAGATTAATAGGCAAAATTACATTTAAAGAAGAGTTAGTTTGAGAATAGTCAAGGTAGATTCCCATAAGGGGGAAACGTTGGGCAAACAAATCCAGAGCTCCCTGGATGATGAAAGAGATAAGGATGATGCAGAAAAAGTGTCAGGTGGATCATACAATTGTTAACCAGGCAGAGGGGAACTGAAAAAGAAAATGAGAAGCAGAGTGTATGAGAAGAGGCTGGCAACTAACAGAGAAGAGAACCCCAAAGTCTTCTATAGGCAAATAAACAGTAAATGGGTAGTAAAAGGTGAAGTGAGGCCAATTAGGCATGCAAAGAACATGGAGGCAGGGCCATGGGTGAGATACTAAATTAATACTTTGCATTTGTCTTTTACCAAAGTTGCTGCTGCCCAAGACATGGTGAAAGCAGTAACTCAGGCACCTGAAAGGTTTAAAATTGACACGGTGGTGGTATTGGATAGACTGGATAAATTGGATAAATGTTACATCCTTGTTCAATAAAGGTGCAAAGTTAAATTAGTCCAGTCATTTTAAGATCATCAGTGACTTTTAGAAACAATAACTCAGGAAAAAATTAATAATTTGTACAAAATTAATAATTTTGACAACTGCGAGTTAATTAAGGAAAACCAGCAAACTGTGTTCACGAACTTGAGTTTTTTGATGAAGTAACAGAGTATTAATAAGGGCAATGTTGTTAATGTAGTGTACATACGCTTCCAAAGGCATTTGATAAGGTGCCACACAATAGACCTGTGGACAAAGTTAGACCTCATGGAATAAAAGGCAACATGGATATAAAATTGGCAGATTGCCAGGGAACAATAGCTACTTTTTTTCAGACTGGAGTAGTATTGCTGAAAAAAAGACATCCCGTTGAAGCTTTTTGTCTTGCACTCATCAGGACAGATTCACAAGAATACCAATTGTAACAGGACAACAATTTATACTTCAGTATCTGTCCTAATGAGTGCCAAACAAAAGGCTTCAACAGCATGACTTTTTAAAACAATATTTAAGTTCTGTAATACCAAATTACTATTTGTTTATAGTGGGGTTCCCCAGGTATCAGTGTCAGGACCCTTGCTCTTCCTGATTTATAATGACCTAGGTCATGTACAGCACACAATTCCAAAATTTGCGGATGAAATGAAACTTGGGAGTGTTGTGAACTGAGGAGGATCGTGTACAGCTTCAAAAGGACAGACTGGTTGATGCAATGGACAGACTAATAGCAGGTGAGAGTGAGATTTAAAGCAGGGAAATGTGAAGAGATCCATTTGGTCGGAGGAATGCCGAGAGACAATCTAAAACTAAAGGTGCCATTCTAACAGGAGTACAGGAGCAGAAGACCTGGGTATGTCTATGCATGTGCGTGTACAAATTATTTAAGTTGGCAGGAGAGCTCGAGAGTGGTTAATAAAGCTTACGGCAGCCTGGACATTTATCAATAGGGGCATGCAGTAGCCAAAATGCTTTGTTAAACCCGTATAAAACACTGTTCGGTTTCAACTGGAGTACTGCATCTGTTTCTCCACACTTCAGGAAGGATGTAAAGGCATTAGAAAAGGTACAGGAAAGATTCACGAGAAAGATTCCAGGGATGAGGAACTTCAGTCATATAAAAAGATTGGAGAAGCTGGGACTTTTTCCTTAGAGAGAAGGTTAAGAGGAGATTTAATGGAGATATTTCAAATCATAAGGGGACTGGACAAAGCAGATTGGGAGAAACTGTTCCCATTGGTGAAAGGATGGAGAACCAGAGGGCGCAGATTGACGGTAATTGGCAAAAGCAGCAATGGAGACACAAGGAAAAGCTTCTTCACGCAACGAGTGGTTTGAATCGGAATGCACGGACTGTGTTGGAGGCAGAGTCAATTGAGGCTTTCAAAAGGAAATTGGATAATTATCTGAAAATGAAAGTTTTGCAGGGCCATGGGGAAAAGGCAGGGGCGTGAAACCAGGTGCATTACTACTTCAGAGGGCCAGCAGACATGATGGGCCAAACGGCTTTCTTCTTTGCTGCTACCATTCAATGATTCCAGGAATGAGGAGCCAACAAATCTTAACCCAAGTATCCCTTTGACCATCCCTTCTCTTACCAGCACCAATAGAGGAAAGTCTAATTGCTGGATGAGAGTTTAAAGTTACAGGAGACAAACTCACCTCAAGTAAATTAGCAGAAGAAATGTTGGAAATATTCAGCAGGTTCAGGCAGCATCTGTGGAGTTAAACAGCATTAACATTGACCGTTCACCAGAACCTCAAATGATGCTTACTCATGCTTCAAATCAATTCCATTTTTCATTGCAACATTATTCTCAGTTTTATGGGCTGCAGATGTTTAAAAACATGTTAAATTAATGTGGGTAACGATGTTAAGGCTGTTAAGTGTTGTTGATGCCTGGTGGGTTCTGAGGGTGATTGGTCCAAGGGGATGGTGACCTGTTCCTTGAATCACAGCAATCTTGGGTGTGACAGATCCTTCTCTGGGCTTTTCGGTGATGGTGGTCAAGATCCAATAGAAACAAGATTTTTGGATTGAAAAGACAACTGCTTCTGAAGGAGAAATTGGAGATTTGTAACAGTCGAAGCCTCCAGTCAGTGTGCATGAACCAGACACTTGATGTCTTCCATTAAAAAAAAGTAAGTACCTTGGTTTTACTGAATGATGTAAAATTGCTGTTTCATTCACAACAAAGGTCTTGTGAATTATCATTTTTCCAATGAACGGTTGCCAGAGCCAACCAGTGTTTTGATGTGTTGAGAACCAGTCTCAGTTATCTGCATTCAGTGACCGGTAGTCAGATTTATGTCGGTACAAACAATAATGCTGCACAATGAAGAGGATATCAAACATAATTGAGAACAACCCAAGGCCAAATTTTGTCGGGTCTCCAAAAATCAGCAACCATTCATCTGCAATGAAAATGAAACATTTGTTCAGAAGCAAGTCCAATTTCAAACAAGAAGCAATGTTAAAGTGTAGACTTGGGCCAGCCTACATTTCACATCTAGACCCAACGAAACAGCCCTGGTAGCAAGAAATAGAGCTGTGCTACCTATTATCCTCTTGACCAAATGACGACCTGCAGAGGCAGCTTGTAAACTTTCTCTGCACTCTTTCCAAAGCCTCTATCCTTTTTAAATAATCACTAGAACTACAAGCTACAAGTCTGTTCTAATCAAGATGTGCAGTAGGTTTATCACAACTTCCCTACTTTTCAATTCTATCCTATAAAAATAAAGCCGATTGCTTGCTTTACTTTTTTTTTTTAATCGCCTTGTTAATCTGTGACGCAACTTCTAGTGATTAGTGTACTTGTACTCAGATCCCTGTGTTCATCTGATCACCCTAATCTTCTACTAAAATGTACTACCTCACGTTTATGTTGAACTTCATTCACCAATTATTTGCTGGAATCTATTATTAAGTCTTAAAATGTGCTTAAACAGGAAAACCAAATAGCATCAACGTGGTTTTACATGTCCTGCTCCTATTTCTTATATTCTTTAATTTTCAATGTTATAGACGCTCATTAGCTTTTAGTGATTTCTGTACTTCGACCCCTAATCTTTCTACTTTACTACAATTCCCAGCTGTACACCATTTAGGACACAATATTGGTATAGTGGATGGCTGATGATGGTGAGCAGCTTTCTTGATCACTGCATCCAACTTAGGGTAGTTGCTTTGGAAGCACACATTGCACAGCAGCATTCAGGTGTCAGTTTTTATTTATTCATTCATGGAATGAGGGCATCACTCGCTGGGTCAGCATTTGTTGCCCACCCCTAATTGCCCTTGAGAGTGGCTTGCTCAGCCATTTCAGAGGGCGGTTAAGAGTCAACCACATTGACTCTTGGTTGGGTCTGGAGTCACATGTAGGCCAGACCAGGTAAGGGCTGCAGAGTTCTTCCCCTAAAGGACTGATGGGATTTTATAACAATAGTTTCATGGCAACCATTCCTGAGACTAACTTTCCATTTCAGATTTAATTTATTTTTTATTTTTAAAGTCTAGAGTATCCAATTCATTTTTTCCAATTAAGGGGCAATTTAGCAAAGCCAATCCACCTAGCCTGCACATCTTTTGGGCTGTGGGGGTGGAACCAACGCAAACACGGGGAGAATGTGCAAACTCCACACAGACAGTGACCCAGAGCCAGGATCGAACCTGGGACCTCGGCGCCGTGAGGCAGCAGGGCTAACCCACTGCACCATCGCGTTGCCCTATTGCAGATTTTATTAACCAAATTTAAATTCCAGCAGCTACTGTGGTGGGACATTTTTAAATTTACTCTTTCATGAGATGTGGGTGCTGCTGGTCCAACCAGCATTTGTTGCCCATCACTAATTGCCCTCGAACTGAGTGGCTTGCCCGGTCATTTCAGACAACAGTTAAGAGTTAACCACATTGCTGTGGATCTGGAGTCACATGTCAGCCAGACCAGGTAAAGACGACAGATTTCCTTCCCCAAAAGGACATTGCAGCAATGAATGAAAACTTCACATCACCATAATGAGACTAACTCTATATTCTAGATTCATTATTTGAATTGAAATTCCACCAGCTGCCCTGATGAGATTTGAACCTGTGTCCCCAGAGCATTAGCCGGGCCTCTGGATAACTAGCACAGTAACACCACTGTACCCCCAAGGAAAAGATGGCAAATGTGGCAACATCTGGCTTTAACAGCAGTGATTGGGGAGGAAACATGAACAGTGTTACATAGCTTTAGAAATATTTATTAGAATGGGACCAAGGATAAGGGATGTCAATATGGAGATGTTGGAGAAGCTGGGCTTCTTCTCCTTAGAGAAGAGAAGGTTAACTGGAGAGTTCAAAATCATGAACGGTTTTAATAAGACCAAATAAGGAGAAACTTTTACCGGTGGTAGACAGGAGACAGATTTAAAGTAACTATCAAAAGAACAGGGGGGAGATGACATTTTAATTCAGTGGGCTGTTTTTTTTCTGTTATGCACTGCCTGAAATGGCGGTGGAATTAGATTCAATCTAATATTCAAAAAGGAATTGGATAAATACTTGCAAGGAGAAATGTCAGGGTAACGAGGAAGAGCCTGGACTAACTAGATAGCCAGTAACCACAAGAGGCTCTTTGGGATTTTGGCCAATGTTACAGTGCAGAACGGGGATGGTAACACAAGCAGCCAGTGTTTTATCCCAGCACACACACACACTCCACAACCATTTACAAATTCAGCCATTCCAAAGTGAAAATTTCATTTCAGGTCAGCGATTACCATTGTTATATGACTGGAGGAACATCTGTACAATGCTGAGACTCCCTCCAGTGAAATCTAGTAGCACATTGCCAATGGACCAGCCATCGGTGCTCTTCCTTCGATAATTCATATAGGCCTGAAGAGAGAGCCAGTGAAACATTGTTATAATCAGCAGTTAACAGCATCGTACAAAAACAAATAAAAACACTTTGTAGGTGGGTGTGCTGGAGTTGAATAATTTCCTGACTGGCACAGAAATCAAACTATATTGAGGTTGAGTGACTTTACATATAAAGTTTTATCCATGTGATCCCCTGGATTAGTTTCCATCATCTGAGGGGATCAGAGGGGGAGTTTTCCAGATTTTTTCAAGACCTAATCCTGGGCCTGTCTCTCCCATGGGATTACATAGAGGGACGGGGAAGGGTTGTCCGGTTGTGATGTGGGAAAGGCCTGCCTGAGCAGCTGGGCCTTTTCAGATTTGCATGGTATTAACGACCCAAATGATCTCAACTATCTTCCTCAGCCTAAAGTTCGAAGCCAGCAAAGTCACCGGGCTTAGAGATGCTGATATCAGCAACCTGTCCATTTGTAAAGGATGGTGAATCCAGTTTTTACTGAACAGGAATCCTTTCAACTATTCACCTTCCAGTGAGCAGTGTCAGGGTCAAACTCCTCAGCATTGCATACAGCTGTACATCCAAAGCCTTGGAAACGTTAAAGCTGGGAACACAACCCTGAGGGGCTGCAGGATTACCCACACCTGGAATCATAAAAGTCTCCTCCCCTTCAGCTTACGTGTTCGGTGCTCTACAAACCATTTCCTACCATCCCCTCACCCCCAACCTCGTGCTATACCCTACACTGTGCAGACCACCCTCCGCAGTGTTTGTCGGCCCTTCACCCGCCACCTACCTGTGGGATGTATTTGATGAGTGTGATTACAAGTTTGATGTAGGAGAAGTAGTAGAGATACTGCAGCCACGTAATTTTGTCAGCTACAGTCACAAACAAGGTGATAAGAGCAAAAAGCCAGGCAGCCACCAACAGTCCAATCGTAACCTTTGACACTTTCTGCTCCCCTCTCTGTGAGGCAAAAGTACAGGAGAATCAAGATGGAGCAATACCATATCCAAAGGTTTGAACAAAACAGCTTACAAATGTCAAAAGCAAAGGAGTTGCAAGAACCAGGTCCAGAGTGTAGCAGAATGCCACACCACTGCAATTGGGAACAAAAATTTGTAACAGTCGGATCATTTATTTCAAACTGCAGTGACCTGTAGTCATATGCCCCATAAGTGAATTCTTACAAAAATATAGGCACATAGTATCAAAGAAAGTGAAGAAGACTTGACAGAAAAGATGCCAAGGGAACAAAGCTAATGGTATTTGTGGGAGGTGTCGTGATCTATCCCAGATCGCTACTGGGATATCTTAATGTCCATTGACATAAATGGTCTGGAGGCAGAGAAATGATACAATGTTTTCTGATATTAAATCAAGCAATATGACAAAGTGTAAGGAAAAATGCAAGAAAATGCAGGAGTGCACGTGCCAATTAATAGACTGGGTTGATTGATGGCAACTGCAGTTTAGAGAAATATGAAGCAATACATCGAGAAAAGGAGTAAATAAATAATATGGGTGGCATGGTAGTACACTGGTTAGCACTATTGATTCACAATTGATCCACGCCAGGAACATGCGTTTGATTCCCAGCTTGGGTCACTGTCTGTGCAGAGTCTGCACATTCTCCCTGTGTCTGCGTGGGTTTCCTCCAGGCGCTCCGGTTTCCTCCCACAAGTTCCAAAAGACATGCTCGTTCAGTGAATTGGGCATTCTGAATTTTACCTCAGTGTACCCGAACAGGCGAGTGTGGCGACTGGGGTATTTTCACAGTAACTTCATTGCAGTGAAGCCTACTCTTGTGACAATAATAAAGATTATGAAATTGCTGCAGCAAATGCTAACATTTAATGGAGGGCCAGAGAGCTGCGCAGGCACATGGATTTTAAAGTCAAAAATGGACTTCTGTATTTTATACATGAGGACGTGGAATATAAAACAAGAAATGCTGAGGTTGTACAAACATAGGTTAAGGTTCTGTGTTATGTAGAGTTTTGGAAAAAGGATAGTGAAGATTCACTCAAATTTTACCTGCCCACCAAGGGAACAGTGGGGGTCAGGGCAGTGTCTAGTAAATGATTACAAAGTACTGAGCAGCACGGTAGCATTGCCCTTAGTGTGTCCAAAATTGCCCTTAGTGTTGGGTGGGATTGCTGGGTTGTAGGGATTGGGTGGAGGTGTGGGCTTAGGTAGGCTACTCTTTCAAAGAGCCAGTGCAGACCCGATGGGCCGAATGGCCTCCTTCTGCACTGTAAATTCTATGATTCTATACTAAAAGGTTTTAAGAATTGATACCAGGGAGGAAAAGATTCAACATTTACACAAGAAATTAGAAGTAAAATTTTGCAGTGCTGTTAGAATGGAAAAATCTTGTACCACAAAAGGCTGAGTGAGAGACTTACTTTGGAAGGGAAATGTGAGCAGGTACAGGAAAAGATCAGGAGAATGGGGATTGTGCACCAGCTGCTGGTTTCATTCATGCTAGAAATTCTGAAACCAAAGTATAACAAACCTCTCTGTAGCAGGACTGACCTCATACAAACAACACTGGCAGATTGTAAACATGGTTAGCAGGACTGCATGGAGACTGAAGAAAACGTCACTGCCTTGCACTGGGTTCACCCCATCTGGGTTATCCTTCAGGAACTGTTTCTGAAAAAGCAGGTGACAGACTTAGCACACACATGACAATCAAATCAACAGTATAACTTATAATTCCATCAGAACTCTCTCAAGATCAAGTACAAGTCTACTGCATGGAACCCACAAACTGTAAACAGTCACATGATCAGAATAAATCTCTTCCAAATTATGCTCACCTCACAACCGGTTTGACTTTACTTCCATTGCCAGGTCACTGCTGCAACCTGACTACTCAGTTTATGGTCAAATCTACATATCTATACAGAAGGGGGGGGGGGGGGGGGGAATTCACATAAACCACCCACACATAGGGAGGGTTCTCAGGTAGAAGGTGCTGTCCTTCAGATAAGACATTAAACGCTGTCTGCTCTCTTAGATGTGTAAGTTCCCAAAGCTCTTCCGATCGCCTGGCCAATATTCATCCTTTAATCACCATCAAGAAAACAGACTAGCTGGTACTTGTCTCATTGTTTCTTTGGAATCCTGCTGCTCACAAAGCAGCTGCCATAATGTCTTAATTTCAAATGACTACAGTTCAAAGGTTAATTAGCTGTAAAATGTAATGATGCAAGTTCTTTACTCCTGAATTCAGCAAGTCCCACCTTCCAATATCATCTTCCATTCCTTAAGCTTCTACAGAGAGGGCTATGAAACCTGACACTTGCTGTTTTCCAGGATTTATGAAAGGCAGTAGGTGTGGTGTAGTTGGTGTTTGCCTAAATGTGGAGGCCTTGTTCCATGAAGCAGACATCAGAATTAGGGATGCTGACAGGGCGAAGAGGTAAGAAATTTGAAAACTCTGGTCTCTGGTTGGAGGTGTAATTCTGGTGAATTCAGCTATAAGTTCATAGAAACCTGGAGCAAGAATGCAGAATTGTGACAAACCATCACTGGTTCTCCAAATATCATACAAGATTTAGTCTGGATGGACTAAGTCTAGCCGATGAGCTCAGATTTTGCAGCAGCTGGAGAGGAATGTGGACCTGTCAGAGGCCCGGCTGGTGCAGTTCAATATACTGGGAGCAGTGTGGAGGCAGTGGAGTGTTTTGTAAGGAATCAGTGAAATCCTTATCTGCACAAATACTGGAGTAGAGGTGGAATAATTGTAGTGATGCAGAACTTGGAAAAGAACAAAAAACACAGACACCAGAAGTAACAGAGAAAAAGTGACATCAAAACATTTGTTTTGTCTTAAAAAACAGGGTTGCAAAAAACAATTATTTTAAACATTATGGCTGGATTATTGGATTGTTCATGATTTAAGTAGAAAACAACATCCCAATTTGCATGTTAAAAAAAAATTCTGTTCTCCGTCTGAATCCACAGCAGCCAAGGGTGAAAGCGAAACCAAAAAAAAAACCTCCCAGGGTCACAGCCCAGCTCCACCCACACAATGACATCACTGAAGCCATGTGATGAGACAAAAACCTTTCTTAAAGGAACACTCATATAACAATGTTCTATGTTCTATAACAATGTTCTATGTTCTATGGTGAAGGACTCGAGTCATGTCTCAGGAGACTGGGGAAGCTGGAAATATGTTCCTCGCAGCAGGGAAGGTTAGGATATTTAATAGATATGTTTATAAGTGTGAAAGTTTTGAAGGAGTAAATGAGTGGGTAAATCACCAGAGAACACAGGTTTAAAGTGACAGGCCAAAGAGCTTGGGGAAGATGGATGCCCCCTTTTAAACACAGTGTTATGATGATTTGGAATGCAATATTGGAAGAGTGACAAAAGCTACATAATACCACTTTTGGTCTATAGGTTTATCGGGACAGGGAATATGTTGAATTTCTCCAGTACTATTTTTAAAATTAGTACGAATATCCACGTTCTTTACTTTCACCAGCACTTGGGTTCCCCACTGCTTCCATAATTTTTCATTCACTTTCTGCTGTGAAGACAGATGTACAAAGAATTTAGAGAAGTTGCAGCACACACAGGCCATTCGGCCCATCTTGTCGATGCCAACCCAAGGAAACCCAACTGCCCTTTCTTTTTTGTATTTTAAAATTTAGAGTACCCAATTCATTTTTTCCAATTAAGGGGCAATTTACCACCTACCCTTCACATCTTTGGGTTGTGGGGGCGAAACCCTCACAAACACAGGGAGAATGTGCAAACTCCACACGGACAGTGACCCAGAGCCGGGATTGATCCCGATTGATCCCGCGACCACGGCGCCTTGAGGCAGCAGTGCTAACCACTGCACCATCGTCCTGCCCCATGCTAATCCCACCTTCATGCACCCAGTCCATAGCCCTGTAGCATACAGCACTCAAGGTGCAGATCTTGGGTCTCATATTATACAATGGGCAATTGTCATCTATTTACATACATGCAGTTCTTCTTCTCCTTTCCCCCTTTATTGATTGGCCCGCCCTCTCTCCTGCCATCTCCTCCCCCATCCTGTTTTTGGTGTTTTTTGGGGGTTTCTTTCCTTGTGGCCTTGCTCTAGGCTCCCTATTATCCATTTCAGCCATTCTCCAGCCACCCTCTCCTCTCCCCCGTCTGTTCCCTGCATTCTCATTGGCTCCCATGTGCACCTTATCCCCCCCTCTATTAGCTGTTGGCTTCGAATAGGTCCTGGAACAAATTGGTGAATGGCCTCCACGCTTTGTGGAAGTCCTCCTCTGACCCTTGGATTGCAAATTTGATCTTCTCCAAGTGGAGAAATTCTGACAGGTCCACCAGCCAGTCTGCAGCTGTGGGTGGTGCTGTTGACCTCCAGCCGAGGAAAATTCTTCAGTGGGCGATTAGAGAAGCAAAGGCAAGGGCGTCACCCCCTCCGCACAAATAGTTCTGGCAGGTGCGATACACTGAAGACTGCCACTCTCGGGTATGGCTCCACCCTCGCCCCCCACATCCTTGGACACTACCTCGAAGCAGGCTGTCCAAAACCCTATAAGTCTGGGGCATGTGAATGTGGTTGGCTGGGTCTTCTAGGCCACCGTTCACATTTGTCCTCCACTTCCAGGAAGAACTTCATTAGGATTTTTGTTAGGCGCGCTCTGTGCACCACTTTCAGTTGCATGAGGCTTTGCCTTGTGCAAGTGGAGGTGGAGTTGGCCCTGTACAGTGCTCCCCTGCAGAGTCCCCACCCTATTTCCTATCTCCAAATTTGCATACGTGCAGTGCGGTCAGCCTAATTTGAAGGTGGTTTGTGGAGGGGCTGTTGTCAAGTGGCAGTTAAACCTGAAACACTTTGTCAGTGTTTCCCACCCTACCTCCTCCTCTAACCAAAAAAAAAAACCACGGTTGTTGGGAAGCGGGAGCAGGAGCTTGTCGTGAAGGTGAGTGAGTGCCTCTAAATTTGCTTACCTTTCAGCGGGCGCAGGGTTTGAGGGAATATCAGGTAAGCTCTTCCTTTCTTTTTCTTGTTTTTTTTAAATCTAGAGGTGATGTCAGGGAAGGCAGTACAATGCTCCTCCTGCAGGATGTTTGAGGTGAGGGACACCGTCAGTGTCCCTGCTGATTTCATCTGTGGGAAGTGCACCCAACTCCAGCTCCTCAAAAACCGTGTTAGGGACCTGGAGCTTGAGCTGGATGAACTTCGGATCATTCGGGAGGCAGAGGGGGTCATAGATAGGAGCTTCAGGGAAGTAGTTACACCAAAGACTGGAGATAGATGGGTAACTGTAAGAGGGACGGGGAAGAAGCAGTCAGTGCAGGGACCCCCTGCGGTCGTTCCCCTGAGTAACAAGTATACCGTTTTGGATACTTGTGGGGGGGGGGGGACTTACCAGGGGTAAGCCATGGGGTACGGGCCTCTGGCACAGAGTCTGTCCCTGTTGCTCAGAAGGGAAGGGAGGAAAGGAGTAGAACATTAGTAATTGGGGACTCAATAGTCAGGGGCACAGATAGGAGATTTTGTGGGAGCGAGAGACACTCACGTTTGGTATGTTGCCTCCCAGGTGCAAGGGTACGTGATGTCTCGGATCGTGTTTTCCGGGTCCTTAAGGGGGAGGGGGAGCAGCCCCAAGTCGTAGTCCACATTGGCACTAACGACATAGGTAGGAAAGGGGACAAGGATGTCAGGCAGGCCTTTAGGGAGCTAGGATGGAAGCTCAGAGCGAGAACAAACAGAGTTGTTATCTCTGGGTTGTTGCCCGTGCCACGTGATAGTGAGACGAGGAATAGGGAGAGAGAGCAATTAAACACGTGGCTCCAGGGATGGTGCAGGCGGGAGGGATTCAGATTTCTGGATAACTGGGGCTCTTTCTGGGGAAGGTGGGACCTCTATAGTCAGGATGGTCTACATCTGAACCTGAGGGGCACCAATATCCTGGGGGGGAGATTTGTTAGTGCTCTTTGGGGGGGTTTAAACTAATTCAGCAGGGGCATGGGAACCTGGATTGTAGTTTTGGGGTACGGGAGATTCAGAGTATAGACGTCAGGAGCACAGATTTGACTTTGCAGGAGGGTGCCAGTGTTCAGGTAGGTGGTGTGAAGTGTGTCTACTTCAATGCCAGGAGTATACGAAATAAGGTAGGGGAACTGGCAGCATGGGTTGGTACCTGGGACTTCGATGTTGTGGCCATTTCAGAGACATGGATAGAGCAGGGACAGGAATGGTTGTTGCAGGTTCCGGGGTTTAGGTGTTTTAGTAAGCTCAGAGAAGGGGGCAAAAGAGGGGGAGGTGTGGCGCTGCTAGTCAAGGACAGTATTACGGTGGCGGAAAGGATGCTAGATGGGGACTCTTCTTCCGAGGTAGTATGGGCTGAGGTTAGAAACAGGAAAGGAGAGGTCACCCTGTTGGGAGTTTTCTATAGGCCACCTAATAGTTCTAGGGATGTAGAGGAAAGGATGGCGAAGATGATTCTGGAAAAGAGCGAAAGTAACAGGGTGGTTGTTATGGGAGACTTTAACTTTCCAAATATTGACTGGAAAAGATATAGTTCGAGTACATTAGATGGGTCGTTCTTTGTACAATGTGTGCAGGAGGGTTTCCTGACACAATATGTTGACAGGCCAACAAGAGGCGAGGCCACATTGGATTTGGTTTTGGGTAATGAACCAGGCCAGGTGTTAGATCTGGAGGTAGGTGAGCACTTTGGAAACAGTGACCACAATTCGGTGACCTTTACGTTAGTGATGGAAAGGGATAAGTGTACCCCGCAGGGCAAGAGTTATAGCTGGGGGAAGGGCAATTATGATGCCATTAGACATGACTTAGGAAGTGTAGGTTGGAGAAGTAGGCTGCAAGGGGTGGGCACACTGGATATGTGGAGCTTGTTCAAGGAACAGCTATTGCGTGTTCTTGATAAGTACGTATCAGTCAGGAAGGGGGCGAACGAGGGAACCGTGGTTTACCAAAGAAGTGGAATCTCTTGTTAAGAGGAAGAAGGAGGCCTATGTGAAGATGAGGCATGAAGTTTCAGTTGGGGCGCTTGATAGTTACAAGGAAGCAAGGAAGGATCTAAAGAGAGAGCTAAGATGAGCAAGGAGGGGACATGAGAAGTCTTTGGCAGGTAGGATCAAGGAAAACCCAAAAGCTTTCTATAGGTATAGAACATAGAACAGTACAGCACAGAACAGGCCCTTCGGCCCTCGATGTTGTGCCGAACAATGATCACCCTACTTTAAACCCACGTAACCCGTATACCCGTAACACAACAATCCCCCCATTAACCTTACACTACGGGCAATTTAGCATGGCCAATCCACCTAACCCGCACATCTTTGGACTGTGGGAGGAAACCGGAGCACCCGGAGGAAACCCACGCACACACAGGGAGGACGTGCAGACTCCACACAGACAGTGACCCAGCCGGGAATGTCAGGAATAAAAGAATGACTAGGGTAAGAGTAGGGCCAGTCAAGGACAGTGGTGGGAAGTTGTGTGTGGAGGCTGAGGAGATAAGCGAGATACTAAATGAATACTTTTCGCCAGTATTCACTCAAGAAAAAGATAATATTGTGGAGGAGAATGCTGAGACCCAGGCTATTAGAATAGATGGCATTGAGGTGCGTAGGGAAGACGTGTTGGCAATTCTGGACAAGGTGAAAATAGATAAGTCCCCGGGGCCGGATGGGATTTATCCTAGGATTCTCTGGAAAGCCAGGGAAGAGATTGCTGAGCCTTTGGCTTTGATTTTTATGTCATCATTGGCTACAGGAATAGTGCCAGAGGACTGGAGGGTAGCAAATATGGTCCCTTTGTTCAAGAAGGGGAGTAGAGATAACCCCGGTAACTATAGGCCGGTGAGCCTCACGTCTGTTGTGGGTAAAGTCTTGGAGAGGATTATAAGAGATACAATTTATAATCATCTAAAACGAAATGAAATGAAAATGAAAAAATGAAAATCGCTTATTGTCACGAGTAGGCTTCAATGAAGATACTGTGAAAAGCCCCTATAGATAGGAATAATATGATTAGGGATAGTCAGCATGGTTTTGTGAAGGGTAGGTCATGCCTCACAAACCTTATCGAGTTCTTTGAGAAGGTGACTGAACAGGTAGACGAGGGTAGAGCAGTTGATGTGGGGTATATGGATTTCAGTAAAGCGTTTGATAAGGTTCCCCACGGTCGGCTATTGCAGAAAATACGGAGGCTGGAGATTGAGGGTGATTTAGAGATGTGGATCAGAAATTGGCTAGTTGAAAGAAGACAGAGGGTGGTGGTTGATGGCAAATGTTCAGAATAGAGTTCAGTTACGAGTGGCGTACCACAAGGATCTGTTCTGGGGCCGTTGCTGTTTGTCATTTTTATAAATGACCTAGAGGGCACAGAAGGTTGGGTGAGTAAATTTGCAGACGACACTAAAGTCGGTGGAGTTGTAGACAGTGTGGAAGGATGTTGCAGGTTACAGAGGGACATAGATAAGCTGCAGAGCTGGGCTGAGAGGTGGCAAATGGAGTTTAATGTAGAGAAGTGTGAGGTGATTCACTTTGGAAAGAACAACAGGAATGCGGAATATTTGGCTAATGGTAAAATTCTTGGCAGTGTGGATGAGCAGAGGGATCTCGGTGTCCATGTACATAGATCCCTGAAAGTTGCCACCCAGGTTGATAGGGTTGTGAAGAAGGCCTATGGTGTGTTGGCCTTTATTGGTAGAGGGATTGAGTTCCGGAGCCATGAGGTCATGTTGCAGCTGTACAAAACTCTGGTACGGCCGCATTTGGAGTATTGCGTACAGTTCTGGTCGCCTCATTATTGGAAGGACGTGGAAGCTTTGGAACGGGTGCAGAGGAGATTTACCAGGATGTTGCCTGGTATGGAGGGAAAATCTTATGAGGGAAGGCTGATGGACTTGAGGTTGTTTTCGTTAGAGAGAAGAAGGTTAAGAGGTGACTTAATAGAGGCATACAAATGATCAGAGGGTTAGATAGGGTGGACAATGAGAGCCTTCTCCCACGGATGGAGGTGGCTAGCACAAGGGGACATAGCCATAAATTGAGGGGTAATAGATATAGGACAGAGGTCAGAGGCAGGTTTTTTACGCAAAGAGTGGTGAGGCCGTGGAATGCCCTACCTGCAACAGTAGTGAACTCGACAACATTGAGGGCATTTAAAAGTTTATTGGATAAGCATATGGATGATAATGGCATAGTGTAGGTTAGATGGCCTTTAGTTTTTGACTTACCATGTTGGTGCAACATCGTGGGCCGAAGGGCCTATACTGCGCTGTATCGTTCTATGTTCTATATTCTATACCTCTGCCAATGAAGGAAAGTGTTCCATAAGCTTTCTTTACAATCTTGTCGAGTTGAACTGTTGCCTTTAGGGACCCGTGTATCTGTACACCAAGATCTCTCACTTCATCTACCCCTCTTAGTATATTCCATTTATTGTGTGCATCCTATAACTGTTTGATCTCCCTAAATGCATGACCTCACACTTGTGTTAAATTCCACCTGCCACTTTATTGCGCACTCATAGAACATAGAACAGTACAGCACAGAACAGGCCCTTCGGCCCTCGATGTTGTGCCGAGCAATGATCACCCTACTCAAACCCACGTATCCACCCTATACCCATAACCCAACAACCCCTCCCTTAACCTTATTTTTTTTAGGACACTACGGGCAATTTATCATGGCCAATCCACCTAACCCGCACATCTTTGGACTGTGGGAGGAAACCGGAGCACCCGGAGGAAACCCACGCAGACACGGGGAGGATGTGCAGACTCCGCACAGACAGTGACCCAGAAGGGAACCGAACCTGGGACCCTGGAGCTGTGAAGCATTTATGCTAACCACCATGCTACCGTGCTGCCCACTCCACCAATCCCGGAATATCATTGGAGATTATAGCTATCCTCTGTACTGTCCATCACTCAGCCAGTCTTTAAATTTCCCAATCTCTCCCCCCCCCCCCCCCCCCCATGTTCACGTCCAAATCGTTAATATATAACACAAACAGTAAGGGTCCTAATACTGAGCCCTGTGGAACACCACTTGAAACAACTTTCCATTTGCAGGGGCAGCTTGACCATTTTGTGACCATTACCCTTTGTGTCCTGTTACTTAAGCAACTGCTATTTTCCAGTTTGCCATATTGCCCTGTATCTCAGTGGCTGTAACGTTTTTGACCAATCTGCCATTTGGGACTATGTCAAACGCTTTGCTAAAATCCATGTACACAACATCCACTGCACTATCTTCATCAGCTCTTCTTGTAACTTCCTCAAAGAATTCAATCAAATTTATGAGGCAAGACCTTCCTTTCACAATTGTTTAATGTCTCTGCCACTTTCTCATTTCCCAAGATAATTGGTAAAGTTATGCATTCTTTACACCTTGAATCTGTACATTCCTACCTGAGGAGTGGTAGGACACCAGGTGAAGTGGTGTAAGTGGTATTATAATATTGATTAGACAATGCCTATGTGATCTGACTTTGCATTATATAAAGCTTCTAGGTCTGCAATTGTCTGTTTTGAGGCAATGGTAAACTGGACTAGCTCACAGTCAATCCTTCACTCGAAAACTAACCGTACACAGAAATGAATGAGTAGGATCATAGTGTTTTTGAAGAATGATCAACTAATTAGTTGGCCAACCTATCTAACTTCGCGCAACGGACTCTGTACAGTGCTGTGAAGAAAGTAAAATTTAGAAAAGGATCCAGAGCAAAAAATGCAAACTGTCTAAAGGGATCTGTGATGTTGTTAAATCTAGTCAATAACATTAATAAATGTAAGAGCATGACAGTCTTTAACATGTTACCAATTGAAATCAGAAGTGGATTTCCAAAAGCTTAATGGGCTAAAGGGCTAGGAATCCCTCTGACTAACATTTTGAAAGGAGTTTCTGTTAAAGTGGCAATGCCTCCTCTCCAAGTAACTTGAGCATGGCCTTCACTGCTGCCTAATGAACATTTACTGAAACGGGTTCTCAGGAAGCTAAATTAAATATTACCTCAATATATGGAATCCAGTATAGACCAATGTTAAACATTCCATATGCAATGTGACCAGTCAGATTAAGTGCCAGAAAATCAAAATTCAATCCAACTACACTGAGAGAGAGAGAGGGAAAGAAACAAAGAGAAATACATATGAATAACATTTGCGTATGATTTCGAATTAATGTGCTTACATCACAGGTCTAAAGGAGATAACAATATTTCTGTTACAAAAACTGCTGAACATTAATTTAGATGGAGTACAAGAGGTTGCGGACATGATCGGGGCAATTTATCTGTGGTGTATATCAGGGAATATGATCCTCAGCTTGTATCAACTGGAGTTTAGAAGAGTTAAGAGGCAACTTGATTGAAACATAATGTTGTAGTAAAAGATCCATTGGGAAATATTGATCATAATATCACTGGGATCTAATGGCTTATACCCTAGGGTTCTAAAAGAGATCACTTCAGAGTTCATGCACTAGCTATGATTTTCCAAATTGACTTCCGGTTGCGGCTATGACTAGCTAAGCCGCACATTTGGAAGCTCCTGCAACAAAGGTGTTTTTGGGCCAATTGGAGGGCCCCAACGGCGCTGAAAAAACGAATCCCGGTGGGGGAAGGTCCCCTGAGGAGAACTAGACCGATTTTATGGTCGGTACCCGGAGTGGAGCGGCAAGAAAAACGGCAGCAGCTCCCCAAAAAAAGCGGGGGAAGAAAATCAAAATGGCGGCCGGCGGTGCACCGGAGGAGTGGAAGAAATGGGCGGAGGAGCAGCAGGCCGCTCTCCTCCGTTTTTTCACGGAGATGAAAGTGGAACTCTTAGAGTCCATGAACGCGACGGCCACCAGGTTGGTGGGAGCCCAGGCGATCCAAGAGGCGTCGATTAAAGATCTGCAGCAGGAGATGGCCGCGAGGGAGGAGGAGGCCACAGTCATCGGGGCAAAGGTGGAGGTGCACGAGGCACTCCACATGAAGTGGCAGAGCCGCTTCGAGGAGCTGGACACTCGGATGAGGAGGAAAAATTTGAGGATCCTGGGCCTGGAAGAAGGCCTGGAGGGGTCGGATCTCCCGGGATATGTGGCGGAGATGTTGAGCTCCCTGATGGGGGAAGGGGCCGGTCCGGCGCCCCTGGAATTGGAAGAGGCATACCGGGTCATGGCCAGGAGGCCTAGGGCAAACGAGCCCCCGAGGGCGGTGCTGGTGCGGTTCCAGCGGCTAAGTGATCGAGAGAAAGTCCTGAGGTGGGCTAAAAGGGAGAAAAGCAGCAAGTGGCAGAACTCGACGGTAAGGGTGTACCAGGACTGGAGTGCGGAGGTGGCAAAGCGGCGGGCCCGGTACAACCGGACAAAGGCGGTGCTACACGCGAAAAAGATCAAATTTGGAATGTTGCAACCGGCGCGCTTGTGGGTCACCTACAAGGACCAACATCATTATTTCGAGTCCCCAGAGGAGGCCTGGACCTTTGTACAAGAGGAAAAGTTGGACACGAACTAAAACCTGGGAGCACCGGCGGTCGTAGCCGCCGGGGGACTCTTGATTGTGCAAGTGGCCCTTTTCTTTTTCAGGCCAGGTCGGAACTGGGTAACAGTTTCGTGGAGTGTTTGGGGTGTTTTTTCTCGAACGGTTGACTTTTCTGAATATTTTGAAGATTTCGAGTTGTTGGGTGTTTCTGTATATTTGTACTGTTGAAATCTCTATTGTGGGTCGTTGGCTTCTTATGGGGTGTTTTTTCCCGTTTCCAATTTCCCTTAGTTATTTACCCCTCTTACCCTTTTTCTTTGGGTGCTTGGGGGGGTTTTTTGGTTCTTTTTTTTCTTTTCGGGTTATGGTTATCTGCGGTTATTTATACTGTTTGATGGAGGGTGATGGTTGGGCACGCGGTTAGTTGATAGTTAGTTAATTATTTTGTTATTTAAGTATGTAGTTAAGTATTTATGTATTTAGTTGCCATTGGGTATTTGTATTTATATCGTTAAGTTGGGGAGACGGGACGGGGGGGAGCGGGTTGATTATGCGGGTCTTTCTCGGGGGTTTTAAGGGGATCTTTCACGGGCGCAGATGGGGTGAACCGGGAGGAGTCGGAATGTGGCAGGAGCAGCCGGGTCAGCGGAGACCAGCTGACTCTCGGGAGTACGATGTGGGGTACATCGCGGCTAGGAGGGGTCCTAGCCAGGGGGGGGGGGGGGGGGGGGGGGGGGAAGGGGGGGGGGACTGGGGGGGGACACCGGGTTGCTGCTAGAAAGACCAGGGACGAGAAGGGGAGAGCCGGGGGGGGTGGGGGGGGGGGGGGGGGGGGCCATCGCTATGGGAAGCGGGTCAGAAAAGAAGGGATGACCCGGGGCGAGCAAGGGACAAGACATGGCTAATCGACAGGGAGTAGGGACGGGTCGCTCTGCGACCCGATTGATCACGTGGAACGTAAGGGGGCTGAATGGGCCGGTCAAAAGATCAAGGGTCTTCTCACACCTGAAGGGACTGAAGGCTGATGTAGCAATGCTGCAGGAGACTCATTTGAGGGTAGCAGATCAGGTCCGCCTGAGAAGGGGGTGGGTGGGACAGGTGTTCCACTCAGGCTTGGATATCAAGAACCGGGGGGTGGCGATTTTGGTGGGAAAGAGAGTGTCGTTTGTGGCGGCAGAGGTGGTGGCAGACAAGGAGGGCAGGTACGTGATGGTGAGGGGTAGGCTGCAGGGAGAGAGTGTGGTACTGGTAAATGTGTATGCCCCGAACTGGGACGACGCGGGTTTTATGAGGCGCCTGCTGGGCCTCATCCCGGGACTGGAGGCAGGGGGCCTGATCATGGGAGGGGACTTTAATACGGTGTTAGACCCTGGGCTGGATAGATCGAGTTCCAGGACGAATAGGAGGCCGGCAGCGGCAGAGGTGTTAAGGGGGTTCATGGAGCAGATGGGAGGGGTAGACCCATGGAGATTTGGTAGGCCTAGGGCGAGGGAGTATTCTTTTTTCTCCCACGTCCACAGAGTGTACTCTAGGATCGATTTTTTCGTATTGAACAGGGGGCTGATACCGAGAGTGCAGGACACGGAGTACTCGGCCATTTCGACATCGGACCATGCACCACATTGGGTGGACGTGGACATGGGGGAGGCGCGGGACCAACGCCCGTTGTGGCGCCTGGATGTAGGGCTGTTGGCGGACGAAGAGGTGTGCAGAAGGGTGAGAACGGGCATTGAGAACTATCTGGGTACGAATGACACAGGTGAGGTGCAGGTGGGGACAGTCTGGGAGGCCTTGAAAGCAGTGATTAGAGGAGAGCTGATCTCCATAAGGGCACACAGAGAGAGGAAGGAGAGGCAGGAAAGGGAGAGGCTGGTGGGGGAGCTCCTAGAAGTAGATAGGAAATATGCGGCGGCGCCAGAGGAGGGGCTATTAAGGGAGCGGCGTAGCTTGCAGGCCAGGTTCGACCTACTGACCACTAGGAAGGCGGAAATGCAGTGGAGAAGGGCGCAGGGTGCGGCGTATGAGTACGGGGAAAAGGCGAGCAGGATGCTGGCACACCAGCTTCGTAAGCGAGATGCAGCCAGAGAGATTGGGGGAGTGAGAGAGAGGGGTGGGGATGTAGTGCAGAAGGGGCAAGAGGTGAATAGGGTCTTTAGGGACTTCTATAGGGAATTGTATAGGTCTGAACCGCCGAAGAGGAGAGGGGGAATGAAGAACTTTCTCGACAAATTGGGGTTCCCAAAGGTACAGGAGGAGCTGGTGGAAGGGTTGGGGGCGCCGATAGAGCTGCAGGAGCTAATTAAAGGGATAGGCCAGATGCAGGCGGGGAAGGCGCCGGGGCCGGATGGGTTCCCGGTGGAGTTTTACAGGAAATTTGTGGACTTGGTGGGTCCAGTGCTGGTGCGAGCCTTCAATGAGGCGCGCGAGGGGGGGGTTCTGCCTCCAACAATGTCGCAGGCCCTGATCTCCTTGATTTTGAAGCGGGACAAGGACCCGGTCCAGTGCGGGTCCTACAGGCCTATCTCCCTCTTAAATGTAGATGCCAAGCTGTTAGCAAAGGTCCTGGCAACCAGGATAGAGGACTGTGTGCCAGGGGTAGTCCATGAAGACCAGACGGGGTTCGTGAAGGGACGCCAACTTAACACAAATGTTCGGAGATTGTTAAATGTGATTATGATGCCAGCAGTGGAAGGGGAGGCGGAGATAGTGGTAGCGCTGGACGCGGAGAAGGCATTTGACAGGGTGGAGTGGGAATACTTGTGGGAGACGTTGGAAAGGTTTGGGTTTGGGGAGGGATTTATCAAGTGGGTAAAACTGCTCTATTCAGCTCCGATGGCAAGTGTGGTAACAAACGGGAGGAGGTCAGAATATTTTGGGCTCCATCGAGGTACTAGGCAGGGATGTCCCCTATCTCCCTTACTCTTTGCATTAGCGATTGAGCCGTTGGCGATGGCACTGAGGGGTTCAGGGGGGTGGAGAGGACTGACAAGGGAGGGGAGGAACATCGGGTCTCGCTCTATGCGGATGATTTGTTGTTGTATGTGGCAGGCCCGGAGGGGGGAATGCCGGAGGTAATGGGGATACTAGCGGAGTTCGGGGACTTTTCGGGATATAAATTAAATCTGGGGAAAAGTGAGGTCTTTGTAATACACCCGGGAGACCAAGGGGAGGGAATTGGGAGGCTCCCCTTCAAAAGAGCAGTTAAAAGTTTTAGGTATTTGGGGGTGCAGGTGGCAAAGAACTGGGGGACCCTACACAAGTTGAACTTTTCCAGACTGGTGGAGCAGATGGAGGAGGAGTTTAAGAGGTGGGACATGGTGCCGCTGTCGCTAGCAGGGAGGGTGCAGTCAGTTAAAATGACGGTCCTCCCGAGGTTCTTGTTTTTGTTCCAGTGTCTGCCCATCTTCCTCCCTAGGGCCTTTTTCAAGAAGGTAACGAGTAGTATCATGGGGTATGTGTGGGCACATGGCACCCCGAGAGTTAGAAGGGTCTTTTTGGAGCGGAGTAGGGATAGTGGAGGGCTGGCGTTACCCAACCTTTCCGGATATTACTGGGCGGCAAATACATCAATGGTACGAAAGTGGATGATGGAAGGGGAGGGGGCAGCCTGGAAGCGCATGGAGAGGGCGTCCTGCGGCAACATAAGCTTAGGGGCACTGGTAACGGCACCATGGCCGCTCCCTCCCACGAGGTATACCACGAGCCCGGTGGTGGCGGCCACCCTCAAGATCTGGGGGCAGTGGAGGCGACACAGGGGGGAAGTGGGAGGTCTGATAGGGGCACCACTAAGAGGGAACCACAGATTTGCGCCGGGAAACACAGGAGGGGGATTCCAGAGCTGGCAGAGGGCGGGTATTAGACAACTGAGGGACTTGTTTATAGAGGGGAGGTTTGCGAGCCTGGGAGAGCTGGAGGAGAAATTTGGGCTCCCCCCGGGGAACACGTTCAGGTACCTCCAAGTGAAGGCATTTGCCAGACGACAGGTAGCGGGGTTCCCCGCGCTCCCCGACAGGGGGGTGAGTGATAGGGTGCTATCAGGGGTCTGGGTCGGGGAGGGGAAGATCTCGGACATCTATAAGATTATGCAGGAGGTGGAGGAGGTACCAGTAGAGGAGCTGAAAGATAAGTGGGAGTTAGAGCTGGGGGAACAGATAGAGGACGGGACATGGGCAGACGCCCTGGAGAGGGTTAACTCGTCGTCGTCATGTGCGCGACTAAGTCTCATTCAATTTAAGGTACTGCATAGAGCCCACATGACGGGGACAAGGATGAGTCGGTTTTTCGGGGGTGAAGACAGGTGTATTAGATGTTCGGGAAGCCCTGCGAATCATGCACATATGTTTTGGGCATGTCCGGCACTGGAGGAGTTCTGGAAGGGGGTGGCAGGGACGGTGTCGAGAGTGGTGGGGTCCAGGGTCAAGCCAGGATGGGGATTTGCGATCTTCGGGGTTGGGGTGGAACCGGGGGTACAGGAGGCGAGGGAGGCTGGAATATTAGCCTTTGCGTCCTTGGTGGCTCGGAGGAGGATCCTGATTCAGTGGAGGGACGAAAGGCCTCCGAGTGTTAACACCTGGTTAAACGACATGGCAAACTTCATCCAATTGGAAAGGATCAAATTCGCCCTGAGAGGGTCGGTGCAGGGGTTTTCCAGGCGATGGCAACCCTTCCTAGACCTCTTGGATCAGAGATAGAAACTGAGGCCATGACAGCAGCAACCCGGGAGGGGAGGGGAGGGCGGGAGGGGGGAAGGGGGGGGGGGAAAACGACGAAGGAAGTACGGTAGCGGCGGTGGCACGGGCAAGGCCTGCCCGAGGACGCTGCTAGAAATGATAAGTTGGTCTGACTGTCGGTTCGCCGGCGGGGGGGGGGGGGGGGGGGGGGGGGGGGGGGGGGGGGACGCGCGGGTAGGGGGGGGGGGGATTCTTTTTCTTTTTCTTGTTAAGTAGGGGGGTTTGACTTTGTTTTGCTATAATTTAAATGTAAATGTAGGGGGGGTTAAAATGTTTGTATTTTGAAAAATTCAATAAAAATTATTTAAAAAAAAAAAAAATGATTTTCCAAATTTCCTTAGAATCGGGAACAGTCCCATTAGGTCACAAATTGTGAAATGTTACACCACTTTTCAAGAGAGGCGGAGAGAAAACAGTGTACCATAGGCCAGTTAGCCTAACATTGGTTATTGGGAATAGGATGGAATATATTATTAAGGAAGTCTTAATAATAGACTTGGGCGGCGCGGTAGCACAGTGGTTAGTACAGTTGCTTCACAGCTTCAAGGTCCCAGGTTTGATTCCCGGCTTGGGTCACTGGCTGTGCGGAGTCTACAAGTTCTCGCCATGTCTGTGTGGGTTTCCTCCAGGTGCTCCGTTTCCTCCCACAGTCCAAAGACGTGCAGGTTAGGTGGATTGGCCATGATAAATCACCCTTAGGTTAGGTGGGGCTATGGGGATAGGATAGAGGTGTGGGCTTGAGTGGGATGCTCTTTCCAAGAGCCAATGCAGACTCAATGGGTCGAATGGCCTCCTTCTGCACTGTAAATTCTATGATAATGCATGCAGAACAACATAGTATGATTAGAATATGGTTTCACTAAAGGGAAATCCTGTGACAAATTTAGAGTTTTTTCAGGATGTAGATAGATAAAGGTGAACCAGTAGCTGTAGTATACCTGGAATTGTAAAAAAAAATTCAATAATAATAATAATCTCTCTTGTCACAAGTAGGCTTACATTAACACTGCAATGAAGTTACTGTGAAAAACGCCCCATGTCGCCGTTCCGATGCCAGTTTGGGTACACAGGAGAATTCAGAATGTCCAAATTACCTAACAGCACGTCTTTCGGGATTTTTGGGAGGAAACCGGAGCCCCTAGAGGAAACCCATGCAGACACAGGGAGAATGTGCACACTCTACACTGACAGTGAATGAAGCCGGGAATCGAACCTGGGACCCTGGAGCTGTGAAGCAACAGTGCTACCCACTGTTCTAAAGTTAATAGACAAGATAAGGGCTCATGGAGTTGGGGGGTAATATTTTAGTATGGGCAGAGGATTGCTAATGGATAGAGGATTGGTAATGACTAAAAAGCAGAGAGTTGGCATAAACAGGGCTTTTTCCAAGTTGGCAGACAGTGGATAGTAGAGAGCTGGGGCATCAGCTATTTCTGAGATGGAAAGACGGAGAGTTTGCTGCAGGTACCAAACTAGGTGTCCTTATCGGAGGAAGGATTTTCTTGCTATGGAGGGAGAGCCGCGAATGTTTACCAAGCTGATTCCTGGGATGGTGGGACCGTCATATGAGGAGACTAAGTCAGTTAGGTTATATTCTTTGGAGTTTAGAAGAGTGAGAGGAGATCTCATAGAAATTTATGAAATTCTAACAGGATTAGACAGGGTAGATTCAGAAAGAATGTTCCCGATGGTGGGAGTGTCCAGAACCAGGATTCATAGTATTTGGATAAGGGGTAAACATTTTAGAACTGAGGCGAGGCAAAATTTCTTCACCCAGAGAGTGGTGAATCTGTGGAATTCTCTACAACAGAAAGTAGTTGAAGCCAAAACATCAGTGTAATTTCAAAAAATAATTAGATATAGTTCTTGGGGCTATAGAAATCAAGGGATGGGGGTGGGGGGGGGGGGGGGGGGGGGGGGGAGCAGGATCAGGGTATTCAACTTGGATGATCATCCATGATCATAACGAATGGCGCAGCAGGTTCAAAGGGCCGAATTGCCTCCATCTGCTTCTATTTTCTATGTTTCGGTGTGTGGTAAGTGGTTCTTGAACCACTATGGTCCATGTGGCGTAGGTACACCCACAGGGCTGTTAGTGAGGGAGTTTCAGATTTTTGACCCAGTGACAGTGAAAAACAGTGAAATATTTCAAGTCAGGAAAGTGTGACATCAAGGGCAACTTGCAGATGGTGATGTTCCCATGCGTCTACTGCCTTTGTCCTTCTCGTCAAAGAAGCTCACATTCCGTGACTAAATAAAACAGTTAATCTCACATGGCATGGATTTTAGATTGTGTTGTATTTCTGTGATTCATAATTACCAGCAATGTCGTAAGAAAATAGACAAGAAAAGTAGATGGTTGTGCATTTAATAACTGGCCAGATTAGGCATTTGAAATTTTCCATCACTGACAAACTTCATAGAAATGATAAATGTTATTAATCTAAACACTGCCCTGGTGAAGCGCTCCACACCTTTCGCTCATCCTTACCTAATGAAATTATGTGTAAGGATCACTGGAGCTTGAAAATAGTACTAAACCCCTAGCGTGGTACTTCAGATACTTTAACCTTTCACAGATACCAACACAGTGTAAATTCATAAGAGCTAATTAAAGAATGTGAAATAACAAGCAGACTGAGGTTCATCAGTGTCATCGGCTCACTAGCTTCCATATCCTATGCAAAGAATTCAAAGATCAATGCTGCACCCAGAGCAGGAACTGTAGGCAGCAGCAAATAAATGCATGGTTGCAGAGTGAAAATAGGTCTGATAGACATAGCAATTCAGTAACAGACACAGACAGCAGTCATGTGAAGAGCACTGTAACTATAGGACTTTGACCTAATGCACATTTCTACGCTATACTGTAATTATTGTGAAGTCTATTACCCCGAGATATGTGGCAAAAATTGTAATGACAAGGCATCAAATTGGCTTTTTCTCTCTTTTTCCAATGGCCCAGAATTTTGCTGAATGGGGTATCTCATGTGCCGATTAGTTCGATGGGGTTCTTCACTCTTTAACTCAAAATAGTTTTGTTGCATAACTTGGAAGTGTGTAGACAATGGTGAAGCGGGAGCAACATTTTGTTGGAAACTTTGGTGAGTAACACGGAGTTGCCTCCTTAACCAATGAGGTTAAAGGATTGCTTTGGTTTGCACTGAGTGCTGAATTTGGGTGCATTTGAGTGTTATAGTGAGAGTTTGGTGACTGAGGGATATTAAGGGTTTATTTTTTATTTGTATCTAAAGTCTCGTCTTTCTTTTATTTAGTTAATTAACTTAAAAGTTGCTGTTTGGTTGAGAAGATGAATTTTCAATCAGCTTTAAACAAAGGTTCTACTTGTAGCTACTTGCAGCTGGAGCTTGTTAATTAGTTAATTGGATTAGGCCAGTTTTCAGAGGCTAGAGTCACAGTATAAATCTGAGCTAGTTACAGTGCAGACTTTGTTTGCGCTGAGTGATGAATTTGGGTGCATTGGAGTGCAATAATGAGAGTTTGGTGACTGAGGGAGTGCTGAATTTGGGTGCTATAGTGAGAGTTTTGTGACTAAGGGAGTTAGGTGAGGAGGGTGTAAGCTCCTTTCATTTCATTTCCTACATTTCCTCAAAGAGCGTGAAGGGAGCCGGCTCGGGGGGGGGGGGGGGGGGGGGGGGGGGGGGGGGAGAAAGAGAATAAAAAAGCAATAGTGACTCAATGGTCGAGACGCCCGGAAGGTATGTTGCCTCCCGGGTGCCAGGGCCAAGGATATCTCGGATCGTGTCTTCAGGATCCTTAAGTGAGCAGCCAGAAGTTGTGGTGCACATTGGTACCAACGTCGTAGGTAGGAAAAGGGGTGTGGATGTAATAAATGAGTTTAGGGAGTTAAGCTGGAAGTTAAAAGCCAGGACAGACGAGTTGTCATCTCTGGTTTGTTGCCGGTGCCACGTGATAACGAGAATAGGGAGAGAGTGCAGTTGAAGTGGTTGCAGGAATGGTGTAGGAGGAAGGGTTTCAGGTATTTGGATACCTCTACACCTCCATCCCACACCAGGATGGCCGAAGAGCCCTTTGTTTCTTTCTCGAAAAGAAACCCGGACAATTCCCATCTACCAACACTCTCCTCCGCCTGGCTGAACTCGTTCTATCTCTCAACAACTTCTCCTTTAACTCATCTCACTTTCTCCAAATCAAAGGTGTAGCAATGGGTACCCGCACGGGTCCCAGCTAAGCTTGCCTTTTTATGGGGTATGTGGAACATTCCTTGTTCCAGGCCTATCCAGGCCCCCTGCCACAACTCCTTTACCGATACATTGATGACTATTTTGGCGCCCAGACCTGGAAAAATTCATCGACTTTGCTTCCAGTTTCCACCCCTCCATCACTTTCACCTGGACAATTTCAGACACTTACCTTCCTTTGCTTGATCTTTCTGTCTCCACTTCCGGCAATAGACTATCCACTAATATCCACTACAAGGCCACTGACTCCCACAGCTATCTGGACTACAGCTCTTCACACCCTACACCCTGTAAGGACTCCATCCCTTTCTCTCAACTCCTTCACCTTCGTCGCATTTGTTCCGATGATGCCACTTTCCAAAATGGTGCTTTGAAAATGTGTTCCTTCTTCCTCAACCGTGATTTCCCACCTATAGTTGTGGACAGGGCCCTCAACAGTGTGCGGTCCATCTCCCGCGCCACTACCCTCGCCCCCTCCACTCCCTCCCAGAACAAGGATAGAGTCCCCCTCGTTCTCACATTTCATTCCACCAGCCTCCGTATGCAAAGCATAATCCTCCGCCATTTTCGCCAACTCCAGCGTGATGCCACCCCCAAACACATCTTCCCTTCACTCCCTCTGTCAGCATTCCGCAGAGACCGTTCCCTCCGAGACAATCTAGTCCACTCCTCCACCATACCAAGTACCTCTCCCATCACCCATGGCACCTTCCCATGCAATCGCAGAAGGTGGAACACCTGCCCCTTTACCTCTTCAATGCTTAACATTCCAGGCCCAAAACACTCATTCCAGGTTAAGCAGCATTTCACTTGCACCTCTTTCAATCTGGTCTACTGCATTCGCTGCTCCCAATGTGGTCTCCTCTATATCGGAGAGACCAAACGCAGACTGGGTGATCGCTTTGCTGAGCATCTTCGGTCTGTTCGCATTCAGGATCCTGACCTTCCTGTTGCTTGCCATTTTAACAAAAGGCCCTGCTCCCATGCCCACATGTCTGTTCTTGGCCTGCTGCAATGTTCCAGTGAAGCGCAACGCAAACTGGGAGGATCAACATCTCATCTTCCGGTTAGGCACGCTACAGCCTTCCGGCCTGAACATCGAATTCAACAGCTTCAGATGATCAGCCCCACCTCGACCCATTTGTTTTCATTTCATTTGAACTGTCTTTTACCATTTCTTTCTTTCCTGCACCTTTCTCCTCTTTGCTTCCCCCTTCCCCTCCCCCCACACCTACAGTTCATCCTCTGATGTTAGTTTCTCTGCTGTTTGACCGTTCACATCTTTTGTCCTCTCTGGGGACTGCCATTAACACTCTTTCCCCTTGGTTTCTGTGGCCATTAGCACCAAGTGTCCCTGGATTTCTGTGGCTATGACTCATCTTTCATTCTCACTCCACAGTATAAATATTTCCCACTTTGTCTGTTAGCTTTGACAGAGTCATCGGACTCGAAACGTTAGCTCTTTTCTCTCCCTACAGATGCGGCCAGACTTGCTGAGATTTTCCAGCATTTTCCCTTTCGTTTCAGGTATTTGGATAATTGGAGAGCATTCTGGGGAAGGTGGGACCTGTACAAGCAGGACGGGTTGCATCCGAACCAGGGGAACACCAATATCATGGGAGGGAGGTTTTCTAGTACTCTTCGAGAGGGATAAATTAATTTGGCAGGGGAATGGAAACCAGATTTGTAGTCCAGCAACTAAGGTAGCCGATGTTCAGAACGCCAAAGCGTGTAGTGAGGCAGTGGGGAAGGTAACACTGACAAAGGAGAGAACTTGCAGGCACGGCGATGGGTTGAAGTGTGCATACCTCAACGCAAGAAGCATCAGGAATAAGGTGGGTGAACCTAAGGCATGGATCGGTACTTGGGACTACGATGTGGTGGCCATCATGGAAACTTGGATAGAAGAGCGGCAGAAATGGTTGTTGGAGGTTCCTGGCTATAGATAGAACATAGAACAGTACAGCACAGAACAGGCCCTTCGGCCCTCAATGTTGTGCCGAGCCATGATCACCCTACTCAACCCACGTATCCACCCTATACCCGTAACCCAACAACCCCCCCCCCCCTCCTTAACCTTACTTTTATTAGGACACTACGGGCAATTTAGCATGGCCAATCCACCTAACCCGCATATCTTTGGACTGTGGGAGGAAACCGGAGCACCCGGAGGAAACCCACGCACACAGGGGGAGGACGTGCAGACTCCACACAGACAGTGACCCAGCCGGGAATCGAACCTGGGACCCTGGAGCTGTGAAGCATTTATGCTAACCACCATGCTACCCTGCTGCCCCAGATGTTTCAATAAGATTAGGGAGGGTGGTAAGAGGTGGGGGGTGGCATTGTTAATTAGAGATAGCATAACAGCTGCAGAAAGGCAGCTCGAGGAGGATCTGCCTACTGAGGTAGTATGGGTTGCAGTCAGAAATAGGAAAGGAGCAGTCACCATGTTGGGAGTTTTCTATAGGCCCCCCAATAGCAGCAGAGATGTGGAGGAACAGATTGGGAAACAGATTTCAGAAAGGTGCAGAAGTCACAGGGTAGTAGTCATGGGTGACTTCAACTTCCCAAATATTGAGTGGAAACTCTTTAGATCAAATAGTTTGGATGGGATGGTGTTTGTGCAGTGTGTCCAGGAAGCTTTTCTAACACAGTATGTAGATTGTCTGACCAGAGGGGAGGCCATATTGGATTTGGTACTTGGTAATGAACCAGGGCAAGTGATAGATTTGTTAGTGGGGGAGCATTCTGGAGATAGTGACCACAATTCTGTGACTTTCACTTTAGTAATGGAGAGGAATAGGTGCGGGTAAATACGATGCTGTCAGACAAGAACTGAAGTGCATAAGTTGGGAACATAGGCTGTCAAGGAAGGACGAAGATACTACGTGTCCTTGGTATGCATGTTCCTGTCAGGCAGGGAAGAGATGGTCGAGTGAGGGAACCATGGTTGACAGGAGGTTGAATGTCTTGTTAAGAGGAAGAAGGATACTTATGTAAGGCTGAGGAAACAAGGTTCAGACAGGGCGCTTGAGGGATACAAGATAGCTAGGAGGGAACTGAAGAAAGGGATTAGGAGAGCGAAGAGAGGGCATGAAAAATCTTTGGCGGGTAGAATCAAGGAAAACACCGAGGCCGTTTACACATATGTGGGAAATATGAGAATGACTAGAGCGAGGGTAGGTCTGATCAAGGACAGTAGCGGGAGATTGTGCATTGAGGCAGGATAGGGGCGGTCTTGAACGAGTACTTTTCTTCAGTATTTACGAATGAGAGGGGCCATATTGTTGGAGAGGACAGTGTGAAACAGACTGGTAAGCTCGAGGAGATACTTGTTAGGAAGGAAGATGTGTTGGGCATTTTGAAAACCTTGAGGATAGACATGCCCCCCGGGCCTGACGGGATATATCCAAGGATTCTATGGCAAGCAAGAGATGAAATTGCAGAGCCGTTGGTAATGATAGTTTCGTCCTCACTGTCAACAGGGGTGGTACCAGGGGATTGGAGAGTGTCGAATGTCATGCCCCTGTTCCAAAAAGGGTATAGGGATAACCCTGGGAATTACAGGCCAGTTAGTCTTACTTCGGTGGTAGGCAAAGTAATGGAAAGGATACTGAAGGATAGGATTTCTGAGCATCTGGAAAGACACTGCTTGATTAGGGATAGTCAGCACGGATTTGGGAGGGGTAGGTCTTGCCTCACAAGTCTTATTGAATTCTTTGAGGAGGTGACCAAGCACGTGGATGGAGGTAAAGCAATGGATGTGGTGTACATGGATTTTAGTAAGGCATTTGTTAAGGTTCCCCATGGTAGGCTTATGCAGAAAGTAAGGAGGCATGGGATAGTGGGAAATTTGGCCAGTTGGATAACGAACTGGCTAACCGATAGAAGTCAGAGTGGTGGTGGATGGCAAATATTCAGCTTGGAGCCCAGTTACCAGTGGCGCACTGCAGGGATCAGTTCTGGGTCCTCTGCTATTTGTGATTTCCATTAATGACTTGGATGAGGGAGTTGAAGGGTGGGTCAGTAAATTTGCAGACGATACGAAGATTGGTGGTGTTGTGGATAGTGAGGAGGGCTGTTGTCGGCTGCAAAGAGACATAGATAGGATGCAGAGCTGGGCTGAGAAGTGGCAGATAGAGTTTAACCCTGAAAAGTGTGAGGTTGTCCAGTTTGGAAGGACAAATATGAATGCGGAATACAGAGTTAACGGTAGGGTTCTTGGCAATGTGGAGGAGCAGAGAGATCTTGGGATCTATGTTCATAGATCTTTGAAAGTTGCCACTCAAGTGGATATAGCTGTGAAGAAGATCTATGGTGTGCTAGCATTCATTAGCAGAGGGATTGAATTTAAGAGCCGTGAGGTGATGATGCAGCTGTACAAAACCTTGGTAAGGCCACATTTGGAGTATTGTGTGCAGTTCTGTTCGCCTCATTTTCGGAAGGAGGTGGAAGTTTTGGAAAAGGTGCAAAGGAGATTTACCAGGATGTTTCCTGGAATGGAGAGTAGGTCTTACGAGGAAAGGTTGAGGGTGCTCTGCCTTTTCTCATTGGAACGGAGAAGGAGGAGGGGCGACTTGATAGAGGTTTATAAGATGATCAGGGGAATAGATAGAGTAGACAGTCAGATACTTTTTCCCCGGGTGGAACAATCCATTACAAGGGGACATGAATTGAAGGTGAATGGTGGAAGATATAGGGGGAATATCAGAGGTAGGTTCTTTACCCAGAGAGTAGTGGGGGAATGGAATGCACTGCCTGTGGAAGTAGTTGAGACGGAAACATTAGGGACCTTCAAGTGGCTATTGGATAGGTACATGGATTACGGTAGAATGATGGGATGTAGATTAATTTGTTCTTAATCTAGGACAAAAGTTCAGCACAACATCGTGGGCCGAAGGGCCTGTTCTGTGCTGTATTTTTCTATGTCCTATTGTCAAAGAAACAGGAAAGTCTAAGCTGGGTGAATTAAAGTCAAATGAGCTACAGAGACACAGCGTTGGGGGAAAGAAAATTAAGAGAGGAAAGAGAAACCGAGTACAAAAAACCAGAAGGAATAAGTCCCTACGTTTTTATATGTTCACTGTCTGAGCCAGAAAGTCATCAATAATTATCACATCATGAAAAAGTTACTTGAACTATTAATTAATAAACTTAACTTTGTGGCTAAAAGGGCAATTACATGTAAATAAAGCAACTTTGCAGAAATCGCAGGGAGGTTAAGTGCAAGATGTCATTTTTGTGAAGTTATTTATCCAATAACTTGTGACAATTTACGATTGATGGAGTCTCATCTCTCTGGCCATGAGTTGCTCACCAACTTGAACATTAACAATGAGCATCATTCACATGTCTTCATGTTTGCTACAAATTCCAATCATTGGTGTTTTTAATCACAGTAAATTACAGCTACCTCAGCAATGAAAAACACCCGTATGAAATAGTTTGAAAACAAAGTTCAAATTGGAGCAGGAATTTTAACTTTTTTGCATTAAAAAGAACAAATGATGCAAAGAGCTCCTCACATTTGCAACATACAAAACTTACCTTTTACGTTTCCAGTTTTCAATTACTTGTGGATAGAAGGAAATAGACCAGGCTAGGAAATAAATCCAGCCAATCACCTGACATATGATGCTCAGGACACTGCTCTGCACCACCATAAATTGAATTCTTGCCAGAGTTCTACAAAAACAATGGAATAGAGTCAGATAAACAAGTAGCAACAACCACAGGTCATCAAATACTGGAGTGGAAACAGCACCTTTAGTGGCAAATGCCTCAAGGTGCATCAGAGGTCGAAGGGAAAAATAAAATGACAAGAGTGTGGACGGGGCAAACCCCAAATCCAGCTCCTTGCCTGCTCAAAAATCCAATTCAAATTGAATCCAATTCATGGTCCCCACAAGAGACATACCAGATCTGAGGCAAAAGGCAGAGCAGATACTACACTTGATCTTAGCCAAAAGGCCGAGAAGCGATTAGTTAACAAAATAGATTACAAGTTCAGCTTGTATAGAGACTTTCGGAGAGAGTTCCAGTACATGTCTGTCTTGTCAGACTCAAATTCCATGGAAAACTGTACTAGCAGACTATAAAACTACAGACAGGTCTGGATCCTCCCATTAATTACATCATCTGTATCCCACTAAGTTCCATGAACTGCTTAGCTAGGACTAAAAAACACTTTCTCCCCGATAAATTATCTAGACTCAAGGGAATCTACAGCAATCAAAACACTATTCTTGCCCTTTATCTGTAATCAGATAAGTAGTTTGAATCCATCATTACCTCATCTTTTCGACGCTTTCACTGTTGCTTTAGTAGGCATAATTCCTTGAATATATTTTAAACCAGGGTTTTTAATAACCTTACTGCCACAAATATGAAATATAATGTATAACAATTTCTACATTCATCACAATATATCTGCACTTGTCAATTAGGGGCCTCACGGTAGCATGGTGGTTAGCATCAATGCTTCACAGCTCCAGGGTCCCAGGTTCGATTCCCGGCTGGGTCACTGTCTGTGTGGAGTCTGCACGTCCTCCCCGTGTGTGCGTGGGTTTCCTCCGGGTGCTCCGGTTTCCTCCCACAGTCCAAAGATGTGCGGGTTAGGTGGATTGGCCATGCTAAATTGCCCGTAGTGTAAGGTTAATGGGGGGATTGTTGGGTTACGGGTATACGGGTTACGTGGGTTAAGTGGGGTGAGCATTGCTCGGCACAACATCGAGGGCCGAAGGGCCTGTTCTGTGCTGTACTGTTCTATGTTCTATGTTCTATGTCTATATGTAAACTCCACATCGTCACCAAGAACTACTGAGATGAATACTCGCAGTCCACACCCCTCTTCTCCCAACCCCACTTTATTCTAGAAGGAACTACTGGCTATCCAGAGTGCAAGTGATAATCCACAAAGCACAATTCTCACCGTACCACTCTGTAATATATGTGTAAGAGTGGCTTTTAAACACATTTTGAGGCCTTCCCAAAACAGCTTCTGTTGTTAATCACTTTCCACCCAGGTGCTATGCCTGTGATTAACAACACAAATATCTGAGTATATCTGAAAGATCAAGGTATCTAGACCGAGTCTATAATGGTGGCGTCAGTGTGAGAGGCATCCCAAAGGGATCTGGGTAGCATATTGCTGTCCAACAGATATTTAAAATTCCCAGGTACGATTCACGCATATGCACATGCCGAGACATCCCAGGGTTCCGATGCTCAACAATGGCCAACGTCTGACAGTGCACTGCTACTTCAATAGGGACATCTCAAGCAAATAATTTTAAATTCTTACGTTAACAATAATTAATTAATGCTCCTGGTGAAGTACTTTGGGATGCTTCACTGTGTCACGGTTGAAACATGAAAAAATACAATAAAATATCAATTAGCTGGACTAATTTATAAAGTTATTTTTCTGTGCTTTTCCAAATGGGCAATTGCTGAGCTGGCAAATTACCTCCAGCTGGTCACCTGATGCCTTGTAGCAGTTTCAAAGTAACGATGTCCATGGGAACGGCGAATCTGATCCAGCTAACTCCAAACTGGTCTGAATCCTCCATAACGGTGCTAATGGCCGAAGCACTGGCAGTTCTTACACAATAGTTTTGACAGGATAGCTTCAGTTTACCAATCTGAAACTAGTGTCTCCTAGAACAAAGGAATCCTGCCTCCGATTAAACACCTAGATTCCAGCATTGGGAATATACATACTGTGTGCAACATTGAGGTTCTGTATCACAGGACCTCCCGCAAGCTGCATCGTCATATTGTTCGGTTTAACTGAATTCTTGTCTGACCTCCAAAGAGAACATAACTCCAGGGAACAACCTGTGCTGTCGACCAGCAAACCTGTGGCAGCAGAAAGAACTCAGATCTTCATCAAACCTGCCAACGACTGGAACCTCCTGACTAACGCACTCTACATGCAGAGGTTTACCAGGATGTTGCCTAGTATGGAGGGTATTAGCTATCAGGAGAGATTGAACAAACAGGGATTGTTCTCCCTAGAAAGACGGAGGCTGATGGGCAACCTAATAGAAGTTTATAAAATTATCAGAGGTACAGATAGCGTGAACAGTTGGAGGCCTTTCCCAGGGCGGAAATGACAATTACAAGGGGGACACAAGTTCAAGGTGAGAGGTTCAGTGGAGATGTTGGGTTGGGGGGGGGGGGGGTATTTTACACAGTGCGGAGCTGGCCTGGAATGCACTCAAAGTGGTTGAGGCAGATACCTTTACGTTAGGTGGATTGGCCATGCTAAATTGCCCTTAATGTCCAAAATTGCCCTTAGTGTCGGGTGGGGTTGCTGGGTTATGGGGATAGGGTGGAGGTGTGGGCTTGGTTAGGGTGCTCTTTCCAAGAGCCGGTGCAGACTCAATGGGACAAATGGCCTCCTTCTGCACTGTAAATTCTATGATTCTATGACCTTAAAGGCTTATCTGGATAGACACATGAACAGACTGGGTAGAGAAAGATACAGGCATTTGGTGATAGGATACGTGATCAGTGCAGAGTTGAGGGCCTGGAAGGACAAGCACAACAGGTAGGTAATTGGTGATGGGATCCGCTCACACTCTTCGGGAAGCTTCCTCACCCTGCATGCACCATCTTCAAACATGTCTCCAATTCCACTAAGCTCACTGTGCTGTATTCTTTGTTCTTCTTACATGCCTTCTCCTGTTGTGGAAGCCTTGCTCTGGAAGGACGGAGCATTCTACAATCAGCCAACCTTCCCTTGGGAGGAACATTCCAGTTGACTCCTGATTCTGGACTCTGGAACATGTAAAACTGAAAGTTGTAATTTATTGTGGTTGTGCCCTGAGCCCTCTTCCTTTTTCTTTATTGTGTGTGTGTCAAAGGGTATGGATGTTGCGAAACCCCTCTCATAGAATCCCTACAGTTCAGGAGGAGACCATTCAGCCCATCGAGTCTGCACCGACCCTTTGAAAGACCATCCTACCCAGGCCCAATCCTTTGCCCTATTCTTGAAACCCCACCCTCTGGGGCAATTTAGAATGGCCAATCCACCCAACTTGCACATCTTTGGACTGTGGGAGGAAACTGGAGCACTTGGAGGAAACCCACGCAGACACGGGGAGAAAGTGCAAACTCCACAGTCATAGAACATAGAACGATACAGCGCAGTACAGGCCCTTCGGCCCTCGATGTTGCACCGACATGGAAAAAATCTAAAGGCCATCTAACCTACACTATGCCCTTATCATCCATATGCTTATCCAATAAATTTTTAAATGCCCTCAATGTTGGCATGTTCACTACTGTTGCAGGTAGGGCATTCCACGGCCTCACCACTCTTTGCGTAAAAAACCCACCTCTGACCTCTGTCCTATATCTATTACCCCTCAATTTAAGGCTATGTCCCCTCGTGCTAGCCACCTCCATCCACGGGAGAAGGCTCTCGCTGTCCACCCTATCTAACCCTCTGATCATTTTGTATGCCTCTATTAAGTCACCTCTTAACCTTCTTCTCTCTAACGAAAACAACCTCAAGTCCATCAGCCTTTCCTCATAAGATTTTCCCTCCATACCAGGCAACATCCTGGTAAATCTCCTCTGCACCCGTTCCAAAGCTTCCACGTCCTTCCTATAATGAGGCGACCAGAACTGTACGCAATACTCCAAATGCGGCCGTACTAGAGTTTTGTACAACTGCAACATGACCTCATGGCTCCGGAACTCAATCCCTCTACCAATAAAGGCCAACACACCATAGGCCTTCTTCACAACCCTATCAACCTGGGTGGCAACTTTCAGGGATCTATGTACATGGACACCGAGATCCCTCTGCTCATCCACACTACCAAGAATTTTACCATTAGCCAAATATTCCGCATTCCTGTTATTCTTTCCAAAGTGAATCACCTCACACTTCTCCACATTAAACTCAATTTGCCACCTCTCAGCCCAGCTCTGCAGCTTATCTATGTCCCTCTGTAACCTGCAACATCCTTCCGCACTGTCTACAACTCCACCGACTTTAGTGTCGTCTGCAAATTTACTCACCCATCCTTCTGCGCCCTCCTCTAGGTCATTTATAAAAATGACAAACAGCAACGGCCCCAGAACAGATCCTTGTGGTACGCCACTCGTAACTGAACTCCATTCTGAACATTTCCCATCAACTACCACTCTCTGTCTTCTTTCAACTAGCCAATTTCTGATCCACATCTCTAAATCACCCTCAATCCCCAGCCTCCGTATTTTCTGCAATAGACGACCGTGGGGAACCTTATCAAACGCTTTACTGAAATCCATATACACCACATCAACTGCTCTACCCTCGTCTACCTGTTCAGTCACCTTCTCAAAGAACTCGATAAGGTTTGTGAGGCATGACCTACCCTTCACAAAACCATGCTGACTGTCCCTAATCATATTATTCCTATCTAGATGATTATAAATCGTATCTTTTATAATCCTCTCCAAGACTTTACCCACCACAGACGTTAGGCTCACCGGCCTATAGTTACCGGGGTTATCTCTACTCCCCTTCTTGAACAAAGGGACCACATTTGCTATCCTCCAGTCCTCTGGCACTATTCCTGTAGCCAATGATGACCTAAAAATCAAAGCCAAAGGCTCAGCAATCTCTTCCCTGGCTTCCCAGAGAATCCTAGGATAAATCCCATCCGGCCCCGGGGACTTATCTATTTTCACCTTGTCCAGAATTGCCAACACTTCTTCCCTACGCACCTCAATGCCATCTATTCTAATAGCCTGGGTCTCAGCATTCTCCTCCACAATATTATCTTTTTCTTGAGTGAATACTGACGAAAAGTATTCATTTAGTATCTCGCTTATCTCCTCAGCCTCCCCACACAACTTCCCACCACTGTCCTTGACTGGCCCTACTCTTACCCTAGTCATTCTTTTATTCCTGACATACCTATAGAAAGCTTTTGGGTTTTCCTTGATCCTACCTGCCAAAGACTTCTCATGTCCCCTCCTTGCTCGTCTCAGCTCTCTCTTTAGATCCTTCCTCGCTTCCTTGTAAATATCAAGCGCCCCAACTGAAACTTCACGCCTCATCTTCACATAGGCCTCCTTCTTCCTCTTAACAAGAGATTCCACTTCTTTGGTAAACCACGGTTCCCTCGCTCGACCCCTTCCTCCCTGCCTGACTGGTACGTACATATCAAGAACATGCAATAGCTGTTCCTTGAACAAGCTCCACATATCCAGTGTGCCCAACCCTTACAGCCTACTTCTCCAACCAACACATCCTAAGTCATGTCTAATGGCATCATAATTGCCCTTCCCCCAGCTATAACTCTTGCCCTGCGGGGTATACTTATCCCTTTCCATCACTAACGTAAAGGTCACCGAATTGTGGTCACTGTTTCCAAAGTGCTCACCTACCTCCAGATCTAACACCTGGCCTGGTTCATTACCCAAAACCAAATCCAATGTGGCCTCGCCTCTTGTTGGCCTGTCAACATATTGTGTCAGGAAACCCTCCTGCACACATTGTACAAAGAATGACCCATCTAATGTACTCGAACTATATCTTTTCCAGTCAATATTTGGAAAGTTAAAGTCTCCCATAACAACTACCCTGTTACTTTCGCTCTTTTCCAGAATCATCTTCGCCATCCTTTCCTCTGCATCCCTAGAACTATTAGGTGGCCTATAGAAAACTCCCAACAGGGTGACCTCTCCTTTCCTGTTTCTAACCTCAGCCCATACTACCTCAGAAGAAGAGTCCCCATCTAGCATCCTTTCCGCCACCGTAATACTGTCCTTGACTAGCAGCGCCACACCTCCCCCTCTTTTGCCCCCTTCTCTGAGCTTACTAAAACACCTAAACCCCGGAACCTGCAACAACCATTCCTGTCCCTGCTCTATCCATGTCTCTGAAATGGCCACAACATCGAAGTCCCAGGTACCAACCCATGCTGCCAGTTCCCCTACCTTATTTCGTATACTCCTGGCATTGAAGTAGACACACTTCAAACCACCTACCTGAACACTGGCACCCTCCTGCGAAGTCAAATCTGTGCTCCTGACCTCCATACTCTCAATCTCCCGTACCCTAAAACTACAATCCAGGTTCCCATGCCCCTGCTGAATTAGTTTAAACCCCCCCAAAGAGCACTAACAAATCTCCCCCCCAGGATATTGGTGCCCCTCAGGTTCAGATGTAGACCATCCTGTCTATAGAGGTCCCACCTTCCCCAGAAAGAGCCCCAGTTATCCAGAAATCTGAATCCCTCCCGCCTGCACCATCCCTGTAGCCACGTGTTTAATTGCTCTCTCTCCCTATTCCTCATCTCACTATCACGTGGCACGGGCAACAACCCAGAGATAACAACTCTGTTTGTTCTCGCTCTGAGCTTCCATCCTAGCTCCCTAAAGGCCTGCCTGACATCCTTGTCCCCTTTCCTACCTATGTCGTTAGTGCCAATGTGGACTACGACTTGGGGCTGCTCCCCCTCCCCCTTAAGGACCCGGAAAACACGATCCGAGACATCACGTACCCTTGCACCTGGGAGGCAACATACCAAACGTGAGTGTCTCTCGCTCCCACAAAATCTCCTATCTGTGCCCCTGACTATTGAGTCCCCAATTACTAATGTTCTACTCCTTTCCCCCCTTCCCTTCTGAGCAACAGGGACAGACTCCGTGCCAGAGGCCCGTACCCCATGGCTTACCCCTGGTAAGTCCCCCCCCCCCACAAGTATCCAAAACGGTATACTTGTTACTCAGGGGAACGACCGCAGGGGGTCCCTGCACTGACTGCTTCTTCCCAGTCCCTCTTACAGTTACCCATCTATCTCCAGTCTTTGGTGTAACTATTTCCCTGAAGCTCCTATCTATGACCCCCTCTGCCTCCCGAATGATCCGAAGTTCATCCAGCTCAAGCTCCAGGTCCCTAACACGGTTTTTGAGGAGCTGGAGTTGGGTGCACTTCCCACAGATGAAATCAGCAGGGACACTGACGGCGTCCCTCACCTCAAACATTCTGCAGGAGGAGCATTGTACTGCCTTCCCTGACATCACCTCTAGATTTAAAAAAAAACAAGAAAAAGAACAAGAAAGGAAGAGCTTACCTGATATTACCTCAAACCCTGCTCCCGCTCAAAGGTAAGCAATTTTAAAGGCACTCACTCACCTTCACGACAGGCCCCTGCTCCCGCTTCCCAACCACCGTGGGGTGGGGGGGTTGGTTAGAGGAGGAGGTAGGGTGGGAAACACTCACGAAGTGTTTCGGGTTTAACTGTCACTTGCCAACAGCCTCTCCACAAACCACCTTCAACTTAGGCTGACCGCACTGCACGTATGCAAATTTCCCCAGAACAGCTGATCAGTAGCTCTGCTCTGCTGCCCTCTGCTGGATGATTGCCTTCACTTAAACTCCTCGGGTCCCCTTCGCAGATTCACCTTCAACTTAGGCTGACCGCACTGCACGTATGCAAATTTCCCCAGAACAGCTGATCAGTAGCTCTGCTCTGCTGCCCTCTGCTGGATGATTGCCTTCACTCAAACTCCTCGGGTCCCCTTCGCAGATTCACCTTCAACTTAGGCTGACCGCACTGCACGTATGCAAATTTCCCCAGAACAGCTGATCAGTAGCTCTGCTCCCCTCTGCTGGATGTCACCCGAGGTTAGAATTTAACCTAGGTCCCTGACGCTGTTAGGTAACAGCGCGAACCACTCTGCCACCATACAGCCCCAATTTCACTGAGATTTGAACTCGGATCTCTGGATTCAGACTGCTCACCGTTACACCATGGTACTGTTGCGCCTGTAAAAATATACCAACCCTTCTATTTTCATCTGCATCAAGATTTATGTGTAAATTAACAGAAGATTGCAACACTTCCAAATTAACAGGCTGGGAAATTTATGAAGTGGGAATCAGAATAAAACAAAGATTTCTGTTTGCAAATGGGTAGAAACCAGGGAAATCAGGGTGTTTAAATTGACCCCCCTCCTGTCCTTGACTACTGTGTATTGCAAGCTATTATTCCAAAGATAGAGGATTAGATGAGGCATAGGACTGAAGTCTGAAATAAACCACATGGGTGCTTCGTTCATTCCCTGGCTCATTCTGAAGTTACCGAGGTAGCTGAGTAAGGGAGAGCACATTTGGGGCTGCTTACCAGCATACAGGGCTGGTTTAGTTCAGTGGGCTAGGCAGCTGGTTTGTGATGCAGAACAAGCCCAGCAGCGTGGGATCAATTCCCGTACCAACTGAGAATTCAGAATTCTCCCTGTGTACCTGAACAGGCGCTGGAATGTGGCGACTAGGGGCTTTTCACAGTAACTTCATTGCAGTGTTAATGTAAGCCTACTTGTGACAATAAAGATTCTTTACCTTTAGGGACAGGATTAACTCTCAGAGCTGTCTCAATCTTTTTAACGCCAATGTCAAATATCCAGCAATGGCTTTGCTCTGCTGATTTTTGGCCAATATGAAGAAAAAGCTGTCCCACAGTCAGACACACCGAATTGTAGCTATAGACAAAGTCCCAGACACCACCATCACCTGGTATGCCCTGTCCCCTGGAGGTAGCAGCGCAGTGATATACAGACAGGAGGGAATGGCCCTGGGAGTCCTCAACAGTGACTCGGGACCTCATGAAATCTCTTGGCAACAATGCAAACATGGGGGAAAAAAATCTCCTGATTATCCCTCCGCCCCCTCAGATCATGAATCAGTACTCATCTATATTGAATGCCAATTGGAAGAACCATTGAGGATGGCAAGGGTACTCTGGATGGGAACTTAAATGTCCTTCACCAAGAGGAGAGTAGCACCATCATGGACTGTGCTGGCTCCTGAAGGACATAGCTGCTAGACTGGATCTGCTGCAGGTGGTGAGGGAACCAAAAGGGAAAAACAGACCTGACGTCGTCCTTCCCAATCTATACGTTACAGATTTATCTACCCACAGCAATATTGGTAGAGTGACCTGTCCATGAGAGTGTTGGTAGCAGTGTTGGCAGGGGCCTGTCTGTGGCCCAACCTTCAGCTGCTTCATTAATGACTTTCCCTCCTTCATAAGGTTAGAAGTGGGGATGTTCAATGTTGACTGCACAGTATTCAGTACCGTTCGTGACTCCTCCGACACTGAGGCAGCCTGTATCCAAATGCAGCAAAAACCTGGACAACTTTCAGGTTTGGGCTGATAAATGGAAAGTAACATTTGTGTCACACAAGTGCCAGGCAATGACTATCTCCAATAATAGATAATCCAACCATCTCCCCATGACATTTAATGACATTACCATTGCTGAATTCCCTGCTATCAACACCTGGGTGGTTCCAGGGACCAGAAATTGAACTGGACTAGCCATAAAGATACTGTGGCTAAAAAAGCAGGTCAATGGTTAGGAATCTGTGGTGAGTAACTCACCTCCTGACTCCCCAAAGCCTGTCCACCACCTACCAGGCACAAATCATGAGTGTGATGGAATACTCTCCACTTGCCTGGATCAGTGCAGCTCCCAATAACACTCAAGAAGTTCAATACCATCCAGGACAAAGCTGCCCACTTGACTGGCACCCTATACACCATTTTAAACATTCACTCCCTCCACAAGCTATGCACTTATACAGCAGTGTGTATGATCTACAAGATGCCCTGCAGCAACACACCAAGGTTCCTTACACAGCACCTTCCAAACCTAGAAAGGCAAGGGTAGGAGTTGCACGGAAACACCACCAACTGGAAGTGTCCTCCCAAGCCCCAACACCACCCTGACCTGGAAATATATTTCCACTCCTCACTGTCACTGGATCAAAATCCTGGAACTATATAACAGCACATACACTGCAGTAGTTCAAAAAGGGAAGATCACCAGCTCCACATGGTCAAATCAGGATGGGTAATAAATGCTGGTCTAGCCAGTGATGTCTACATCCAAAGAGTGGATAAATAAAACCAAATTCATTAACTTTTTCACCATTTCAGAGGCCCTTCTCACTTGTTGATATATTGCACAGCATAGTTATCGATCATTACCTGTACCACAGTTCCCCCGCCTTATCCTCCAGTTGATCTACTTCCTCATTTATTTTACATTTTCACTTCTGCGTTTCAAATATTTTTAGTTCAATATTTCAACTTCCTACTTTGATCATCCTGACATTCATACTGCTTCTCTTTTATTACCCACTCACTGTCCCCTTCCTCTTATTTAGATGACTCACCTCTCATCTAGCACCTTACCAGTTCAATACAAGCGATACACCAATGAAGTGGGTGCATTCTCCAACACTTTTAACCATTGCCTCAGACAACAATCACAAAAAATATCTAGTCAGACCTCCAACTCTGACTATAGCATATTTTTAAAATTTATTTCATGTGATGTGGGCGTCACCGGCAGGGCTAGCATTTGTTGCCCATCCCTTCAACCGTGCGGCAGCCACACCATTTCAGAGGGCAATTAAGAGCCAATCACCATACAAACATAGCAGCTAGGAACAGGAACAGGCCATTCGGCCTTTCAAGCCTGCTCCGCCATTCATTATGATCATGGCTGATCATTCAACTCAATCCCACTTTCCCCCAATACCCTTTGATCTCTTTTGCCCTAGGTGCTGTATCTAACTGCTTCTTGAAAACTTAAAATGTTTAACTACTTCCTCAATGTATTCCACAGGCCTACCAGATTATTAATTAAATTTAAATTCCACCAGCTGCCATGTTGGGGTATGAACTCGTGCCCCCAGACATTCTCCTTGGCCTCTGTTTCAGTGACATTACCATTAAACCACCGTCTACCTTTTTATGGACTACAGATCACCTCAGCCACGCACGCTTGAATTTGAATCAGTATTATTCCATTATAAGCTGGGGTTCTGCTCCTTTTCAAATCATGATTGAAAAAAACACAATCCAATCATCAGGGGAATTTGAGGAGGAAACTGCCCCTCACTCAGGATGCTCTGAATAAAAGGGTGCACATTGCGCAAATGCTGGCTGTAAAGTACAGAAACATTTACAGTTACATTTTGCTTATGATAAAATGAAACAGCACAGAAAGGCTGTGGCCCTGTGCCAGCTCTTCGTAAAAGTTATCCAATTAGTTTCACTTCGCTACCTTTTCTCCACTGCTCTGAAAATGCTTCCTCTTCAAGCACATAAAATTAAACTTCAGTTCAAAAAAATGAACTGCGCTTAATGAGTCTACCTTTCTCATCCATCCTTCAAATAGAAGCAGATTGGGCACTGCATGTTAGGATGCTGTTTGCCTCCCTGGTGCTCAGTGTAGCCACCTGGGTTGGCCACTTCCCGAGTTAAAATGGAGATTCGCAAAGAACGCAGGGAAAAATGGACAGTCTCAGAAAAACAAGCAGTTTGCAGAGTTTTCCTGTGTATTCGGTTTGCAGAAAGCAGACAGCACTGAAACCAGCAGTCATACTTATTAATGAGCGATTCCCGGGCACAATAGCTACAACGAAGGACAATCGAGGTAAAACCAGACTCCTCGGCGCCAGCAGGAGTCCGAAACAAAAGAGGCTAACGAACGCACAAGAACCGCCCAGCGATCAGGAAACACCCCAGTATTGGGGAAATCAAACCAATCGATTGGTATGTGATCCAATCAATTGGAGCCAGGTATGGGGCCCGCCCAAAAGGGCACAAAGCCCCTGGGGACTATAAATTAGAGTCCCCAAGTTCAATTTGCAGACTTCTTGGCAGGGTCACTCAGCAGCTCGAAACAACACTTGACCCTGACCTGCCTAGCAGCTGCACCAACAATTAAGTGTCCAGTCAACGCACGCTACAAGATAGGCGCTCCTGACCCTTAGTCCATACCAGCTGGAAGCCTGCAGTCTCGGGATTGAAGAGGCCATTGTTCCCTGACCCAGTGGGTTCCTTTTCCAAAAGATAAGTATTGGCCTTTAGTGGTAGAAGTAGTCTAGTTTTGTAGTATTTATGCATGAGTAGCGATTGACTGTGTATATAATAAATATGTTTTGATTTGAACCTTACTAACTGGTGTACTGAGTCATTGATCAGCATTTGACCTTGAACCTCGTGGTGGTATCATAAAGATACCTGGCGACTCTAGAGCAAGGTGATAAAACAGAGCCAATTGAGTGTAAAGCACACACCAGAACGAGCAACATTAGGCCCAGGATGGCACTGACCAGCTGTCGACCATTCTGAGATGGGAGGGTGAACAGCCAGAGCTTGACATCCATATCAGCAGCAACAGCACAGGCAGAAAGAAGGATGAGGTACTGGAGACAACATTTCCACAGAAATCCATAGAATCCTTACAGTGCAGAAGGAAGCCATTTGGCCCATTAGGTCTATATCGACTCTCCGAAAGAGCATTCTACCTAGGCCCACACCTCCACCCTATCCCTGTAACCTTGCGTATTGGTCATGGCCAATCCACCTAACCTACTGATGTTGGAATGTGGGAGGAAACCAGAGCACCCAGGGAAAACCCACCCAGACAGCAGAGAAAATGCAAACTCCACACAGACAGTCACCCAAGGCCAGAATTGAACCCGGGTCCTTGCCACTGCGAGGTAGCATTGCTAATTGTCTGGGAGAGGCTGTTTGAGGGTAAATCAATATTTGGCATGTGGGAGTCTTTTAAGGAGCAGTTGATGGGAGTGCAGGACAGGCATGTGCTGGTAAAAAAGGACAGGAAAGGCAGGATTCCAAGAACCGTGGATGACCAGTGCGAGGCAACTAAAAACAGATGAAGCACTTGAAGAATACAAGGAAAAGTAGAAAAGAGCTCAAGCAGGGAGTTAGGAGGGCAAAAAGGGGTCACGGAATGCCCTTGTCAGACAGGATTAAGGAGAATTCCAAGGCATTTCATACATATATTAGGATCAAGAGGGTAGCTAGAGAAAGAATTTGTCCATTCAAAGACAAAGGAGCAAAATTGTGTGTCGATGCAAAGGAAGTAGGCGAGATCCTCAGTGAGTATTTTGCATCGTATTCACAAAGGAGAGGGACACTTTGATTGGTGGTGTCTCAGAGGGATGTATAAACACTTTAGAAACAGGTCATCATTACAAGAGAGGAAGTGGTACTTGTGTTAAAAAGCATTAAGGTAGACAAATCCCCAGGGCCAGATGGCATCTATCCCAGATTACTGAGGGAGACAAGAGATGAAATCGCTGGGCCTCCAACAGAAATCTTTGTGTCCTCGCTGGCCACAGGTGAGATCCCAGAGGCTTGGAGATTAGCCAATGTTGTACCGTTATTTAAGAAGGGTTGCAAGGATAATCCGGGTAGGCCAGTAAGCTTGAAGTCAGTGATAGTGAAATTATTGGAAAATATTCTCAGAGATAGGATCTATGCACATTTGGAAGTGAATGGTCTTATTAGCGACAGATAGCATGGCGTTATGGGTCAGGGTTTAGAGAGCCCCAAAGTGTATCATGGAGTTCACCTGACCCACAACTTTGAATAGATTGTGGTTATGGGGAAAACAGGGGCCTACTCTGCAGGTGTGATGCAAACAGAAATCTACAGTACTTTTAAGTTAAAACAATGTTTATTTATGAAACCAGTTAACACTTTATAAATCCCCCCAGTAAACATTTTAACAACTATCAACACCAATAAATCCCCAAATAATACAGTACTCTATAGATAACCCTTAATAAATACCCAAACAACATCCGGAAGACAAAAGACCCTTTTTAAACACAGAGATCAGGTTTAAATTCTCTACTGAGAGCAGTTATCACTCTGAATTCACCAAATGATCTAGAGATAGTCATTAGATTGCAGCGAGATCAAAATTACACCTTTGGCTGGCTGCAGCTCCAACACTAAAAACGAAACTAAAAATCACAGACACACCCAAGCTTTTCCTCAAAGCAAAACTAAAAAGCGGAGCCAGAGCTCAGCTCCACCCACACTCTGACATCACTGAGCAGACAAACATTTCTTAAAATGACATTCCCATGACAATGGTTTTATACGAGGGAGTTTTTTTTGAGGTGGTGACAAAAATAATTGACGAGGGAAAGGCTGTGGATGTTGTCCACATGGACTTTAGTAAAGCATCTAACAAGGTCCCTCATGGCAGGCTGGTGCAAAATACTAAATCACATGGTGTTCCACCCCTCTGATGTGCCGCATCTCGGGGCAGCACACGGGACAGGGTGGCAAGCCTGTGCATGTGCCACCGGCAAGTGAGCCAGGGCCCCCCCGGCTCCAGCGGGTACGCATCAGGGGGCATCAAAGGCACAGGCAAGGTAAGCAGCAGGCTGCCTCCACCTCAGAAGTGCATCCTGAGGAGACACCGAGACGTGGTGGTAGAGCTAGGAGGGCAAAGCACATCGAGAATGACTGACAGCACCGGGGGTGTGAGAGGTGGGGTTTGGTGGGGGGGGGGGGGGGGGGGGGAGCGGCACCACTGGGAGAGTAGGGACCTGGAACGAACAATAGACACCCTTGTGCACAACCAGTAGGAAGCCTCTGTCACTTTCTTCCACAATGCATCACCAGGGGCTGTTTAGCACAGGGCTAAATCGCTGGCTTTGAAAGCAGACCAAGGCCAGCAGCACGGTTCAATTCCCGTACAAGCCTCCCCGAACAGGCGCCGGAATGTGGTGACTAGGGGCTTTTCACAGTAACTTCATTTGAAGCCTACTTGTGACAATAAGCGATTTTCATTTCATTTGCACGTGATGGGTTTGAGCGAGCACTCAGCAGACAGGCAGGAGTCAGACTATGTCATAGATTGAGTAGCACCAGCACTCAGCTCTCTGCATATTATCATCCCCCCTTCCCCCCCCCCCCCCCCCCCCCCCCCCCCCCCCCCCCCGCGCCCCCCACTGCCACTGACAGTGCCGACACAGACCCCTGCAACCTGGAGTAATGTGACTCACCCCTGGAGGGTGGGAAATGGGGGGTAGCGGGTGGGTACGATTGCAATGACAGACCAGGCCACGTCCTAAGTGAAGTAGGCAATTATGAGGGCCTCCCTGACCCTCCGGGCTTGCCAGACCCTTACCGCTGCCACCTGCCCAGCAGCCTCTGGATGGGCCTCAGGTTCCTCCTCGGCCTTGTCCTCTGGCTCCTGCTGGGCCGGCACCTCCTCATCATCCTTGTCCTCCTCACCCTAACCCCCTCCAATGAGGTGGCCACATGTTCTTTGTCACCAACCTCCAGCGTCTCGCCCCGCTGCTATGCAAGGTTGTGGTGGACACAGCAGACCACAATAAAGCTGGCAACCCTCCGGGCGATTTACTGGAGTGCACCACCGGAGCGGCCGAGACTTCGGAACCACATCTTGAGGAGTCCGATGCACCACCCAATGACAACCTGGGTGGCTGTATGGGCCTTGTTGTACCGTGTTTCTGCTTCGGTCTCCGGCACCCGTACTGGCGTCATCAGCCAGGTCCTGATCCCCCAAGAGTTGGCCGCCCACCCAAGAGTTGGTGGTCCTCGAAGAGGGCAGGAATGACCAACTGCCCCAGGATTTAGCTGTCATGCACACTCCCCGGGACGGGAAGGGGGGCTCACAAGTGCATTATTTTCTTCTGGTGGTCGTACACGAGTTGCATGTTCAGGTAGTGGAACTGTTAACATGGGGCACCACCAGATGGCCTGGTGAACGCAGGTGGGACCCGGTGAGCGCAGGTGTGGCACCTGGACCTGGGGCATCCCAGCGGTGTCAGAGAACCTTGCTGTCCGGGCATTGTCCTGAGTCTGGACCATGTCAAAGACAATGTAGTCTTCCGCCCAGGCATACTGGGCAGATCCTCCTGTAGGTGTGGCTTGTGAGATAAAACAGGCCCCCATTCGAGCCCTGGAATGATCACGTAGTGTAAACGTTCAGAGCTGCAGTGACCTTGATGGCCACCCAGAGCGGGTGTCCTCCCTCGTTCTCCACGTGGTGCCAAGTCTGCGACGACATTGCACAGGTGTTGCACCATCTCATTTTTGAGGCAGAGCCTCCTGCGACATGCGCTGTCCATCATTTGTTCGAATGACCAGCAGCGTTTGTACACCCTGGGCCGTCATGGGACTCCGCCTCTGGGTCCCTCCCTAGCCAGACGAGCAGCCAGGTACTCAGGATGTGGGACGGAGTCCGGCACATGGGTCATTGCCTCGAGCATCAGCAAACGCTGCTGCTGTCGCCTTCTCCGGCGTCTGGCCACATTGCCAGTTTAAGTGGTGACAATTGGTTTCTCGCTACGCTACAGCGAGCTCCTGATTTTGCCTAAGGGAGTGGCTGGTTGCATCTCAAACTGTCTGGCGCATGGCGCGGATCTCATTTTGGCCTCTTCTGCTATTCACAGACCTCCTTTCGCTTGAGTGAGAGCGCATGAGGCTGGAAGATCGCACCCTATATATTTTTGTAGTCTACTTTTGTCCTCTTCACAACTTACTTTCTCACCTATCCTGATATCATCAGCAAGTTTAGCAACCATCCCTTCATCCAAGTCATTTATATAAATTATAAAAAGTTGATGTCCCAGCACAGGTCCCAGTATCACACCATTCTTCACATCCTGCAAACCTGAAAAAGACCCATTTATACCGACTCTGTTTCCTGTTAGACAGCCCACCTTCGTACCCTTGCCAATGTTACCCACATGAAATGAAATGAAAATCGCTTATTGTCACGAGTAGGCTTCAATGAAGTTACTGTGAAAAGTCAGAGGTCTACTGCCCTTCAGCCCATCGTGTCTGTGCCAGTCAAAAACAACCTAACTATTCTAATCCTATTTTCCAGTACCTGGCCCATAGCCTTGTATGTCTTGACTACACAAGTGCACATCTAAATACTTCTTAAATATTATGAGGGTCTCAACCACCATTCTTTCAGGCAGCGAGTTACAAAGTCCCACCACTCTTTGGGTGAAAATGTTTTTCCTCACATCCCCTCTAAACCTCCTGCCCCTTACCGTAAATCTATGCCCAGGTCATTGACCCCTCCACAAAGGGGAAAACTTTCTTCCTGTCTACTCTATCTATGCACCTCATAGTTTTATACATCTCAATCATGCCCCACTTAGTCTCCTCTGCTCCAAGGAAAACAACCCCAGTCTATCCAATCTCTCTTCATAATTAAAATTCTCCAGCTCAGGTAACATCCTGTTAAATCCCCTCTGCACCCTCTCCAGTGCTATCACATCTCTCCGGCAATGTGGATTCCAGACTGCACACAATACTTTAGCTGTGGCCGAACCAATGTTTTATACAGTTCCAGCATAACCTCCCTCGTCTTAAACTCTGTGCTTCAGCTAATAAACGTTTAGTGCACCATATACCTTCTTAACCACTGTACCTACCTACCCTGCTACCTTAAGGGACCAGTATGTATGCATGCCAAAGTCTTCCCAATTTACTCAGCATCACTTCCCTGGTGACTTAAGTTTCCCCGAGTTCCTCCCTCTCTTCCATTTCCTGATTTATAGCTGCTTCTGCAATTTATTTATATCCTCTAGAGACAGATTCAAAATGCCTGTCTAATTCATTTGTCATCTCCTTGTTTTCCATTATCAATTCTCTAGACTCACTTTCTGTCGGACCAACGCTCACTTTGTTTAGTTTCTTTTAAAAATATTTATAGGAACTCCTACTGTTTTTATATTTATGGCTAGCTTTCTCTCGTACTCTATTTTTTCCCACCTTATTAATCATCCTTTGCTGTTCCTTATAGTCTGCCTAATCTTCTAACCTTCCACTTTCTTTGCACAATTATATGCTTTTTCTTTTAAGTTTGATACTATCTTTAGTCTTCCTAGTTAGCCACAGATGGTGTGTCTGTCCCTTGGAATTTTTCTTGCTCATTGGAATGAATCTTTTCTGTGCATTCCGAAATATCCCTTTAAATGTTTGCCACTGCATCTCTATCGACATATCACTTACCTAATTAGCCAGTTCACTTTGGCAAGTTCTGCTTTCATGCCCTCATAATTTTCCTCATTTAAGTTTGAAAACATAATGGGACCCACTCCCCTCACCCTCAAAATTCAATCATATTATAGACGCTGATACCTGGGGACACCTTGACTTCGAGATCTTTAATTATTCTCATCTTGTTGCACAATACCAGATCTAGTGGAGTCTGCTTTCTGGTTGGCTCCAGAACAGCTGTTCTAAGAAACTATCTCGAAAACATTCTATGAACTCATCGCGGACATTTGCCCAGCTAACATTTATAGACAATACATAGATTAAAATATTGCCTTTCTGACAAGCTCCGATTATTTCTTCCTCTGTACCCCGCCCTACCATGTGGTTACTTAGGGGGCCTGTACAAGACTCCCAGAAGTGACTTATTGCCTTTATAATTTCTCATTTCTACTCAAACCTTTTCCACATCTGCTTTCCTGAATTTAGGTCCTCCATCTCAAATATGCTAATATCATAAACTAGAAGTGCAACCATCCTTTCATCTTACTAAATGTCCTGCACCCTTCAATATTCAAGTCCCAATCCATGTCCTCTTGCAGCCATGTCTCTGCTATCAAATCACACTTATTTAATTTTATTAGGAGAAATTATGAAGAGTTGAAAAACTATTGTATGAAATTATTGGGGGAATTCAACTATCCTAATATAGATTGGGATGATAATGGTGTAAATGGAAAAAAGAGGAAGGATGCATTGCTGGATCTGATGCTGGGGAATGAGATGGGTCATGTGAATCAAGTTTCAGAATAGCAACATCTAGATCAGGGGTGGGCAAACTTTTCCGTGCAAGGGCCACATTCAGAAATTCAAAATTCACAAAGGGCCGCATAGTATATTAAGTAAAATAATTACTTCACCCGGTTATGATTCTGGGCGCCTCATATAGAACATAGAATAGTACAGCACAGAACAGGCCCTTCGGCCCTCGATGTTGTGCCGAGCAATGATCACCCTACTCAAGTCAACGTATCCACCCTATACCAGTAAGTAACCCAACAGCCCCCCCCCCCATTAACCTTAAAAAAAAAATAAAAAAAAAAAAAAAAATTAAAAAAAAATTTTTTTTTTTTTTTTTTTTAATGACTTGGTGGGCCGCAGAAATACCTTTGGCGGGCCGCATGCGGCCCGCGGGCCGTAGTTTGCCCACCCCTGATCTAGATAATAGTGATCATATTATTATACGGTTTAGGTCAGCCATGGAAAAGGACAAGGAGCATGTAGTTTACTATAGTTAACTGGAAAACAAGTTAATGGGTGGTAATCTGTCCCAGTTAAATTGGAATCAAAGTTGGCAGTCAAAACTGTTCAGAAACAAGTGGCTGCCTTTGAAGAGGCAACGGTTTAGTTGAGGTACATTCGCATGATGGACAAAGGTAGGGCAAGCAAAGCCAGAGCTCCCTGGATGATGAGATACAGTAAACTGAAGCAGCTAATAACAGATATGGCAGATGCAGAAGTGTGAATAAATTTTGATTGGGAGAATGAAAAGGGGCAATATAAAAGAGGGTGATTGAATAAAGGGATATGTGTGCACACAATGTTAAAGGTAGCAAGGTAGATTGAGAAACTGGTTAAAACGTCATCTGGAATTTTGGACTTGTTCTTTAAAAAAAGCATAGAAAGCAAAAACAAATGTGATGAATGTAAGGATTTCAGATATATGTATGAGGTGCAGTAAGGGTTAAAAGGCTGGATTAGTGTGTGTATGACTGCAGCAGTAGTATTTTTTAAAATCTTGGTTTGCAAGACAGTTATACTTTTTGGGAACCAGAGGTGCAATTAAAGCATCATAAATGTTTGGGCTAATGTTTTTTGTTTGTATTAACAGGATTCCCTGGGGAATAGATAGTTGGAGACATTGTACTTCAGCTTGGTACGGTGATGCAATTAATGGGAGAAGCAGTGTAGTCTTAAATTGGGATGTGACCAGGAGTCAAGCATCTGCTCTCAACATAGTTTAGTTAAAGATCTGTCTGCAGACAGACTAGCAGTTTTTTTGCAGGTATCTCAGTTTTAAGTTGTGCGGCTAGAGTTGAGAGGCCGCCTCTGAAGAAGTACAGCCAGAGTTAAACGTTGCTCTGACAGGATTCAGGTCTTTTTCCTTAAAGCAGTCAAAAGATCTCTCTTTCTCAAAGTGGATATCCAGACATCTCTGTACAGCAAGTTTTCCTGAGTGCTAAGTGTATTTAAAAGTGGATTGGAACTGGAGATGGTTTTTTAATCACTTGAGTGGGAAGATAGCAGTTTAGGGTTATTATGCCACTGCAATAATTATTTAAGGGCTAATCCGAAGTTATTTTATTGTATGATGTTAAAAATGTTTTAATACTGCGTCAGTAATAACGTTTGTTGTAATCTACCATATCCCTATTTTGCACGAAATCACTCAGAGCGAGGTTTGCTTTCCTCAGTCTCAAAATTTAAATAAAATATTGAGGGCTCAGTCCTGTATCTTGCCAGTGTTGGGGTCTGACTTTTTAAAAAAGATTTAGTGTGACCAATTCATTTTTTCCATTTAAGGGGCAATTTACGTGGCCAATCCACCTACCCTGCACATCTTTGGGTTGTGGGGGAGAAACCCGTGCAGACATGGGGAGAATGTGCAAACTCCACACAGACAGTGACCCAGAGCCGGGATCGCACCTGGGACCTCGGCGCCATGAGGCAGCAGTGCTAACCACTGCGCCATCATGCTGCCTCTGTTGGGGTCTGACTTAACCTCAGTTGGAGCATTGTGTCCAATTCTGGTCACTACACTTTCTGAAGGTGAAGGTGCAGAAGAAAATTGCAGAATCACATTCTTAGAACACAGAAAAAGTTGATCTGGCCCACTGAGAGTGCACCGGCTATTTTTAAAAAAAAAATGGATCACCAGAATTTATGTTAAAATGTACAAAGGTCTTTGAGATTAACGCAAGAAAGAAAAGTGATATTCCACATATGGAAGTAGCAAAGGCAGTGTGGCATGTGCTGGCATGCATATGCACAAACTCAGTCATTCCTCCCTCGTTACTTACAGTCACCATGTATAAGTACAAAGGCTACAAAACCAAAGCAATATAAAGACATAAATATTCAGCTTTTTACTTGCAACTTGAAAGCTGGAGGAGATCCAGAAAGATTCACACTAGAAATCTGGGAAATTTATTTTCTTAAAATAGTTTTAATATTCTACAACAAAGATTAAAAAGAAACTTTAGAGGTAGAATGATGTGAGAGTTCTTAAAATGTGTCAGGGACTTACTAACATTGAGTTTCCGACATGCAGTAATCCCGGAGACAGTCTGGAAGGTTAACTTTGTTTATTTATAACTCAAAGGTGAAGTCACTACCGTGATGTACAACAATAGAGCTCCAGCCCGGGGCTACCAGATTAGCCGGTCCTGGTTCGGGCTAGCATTTAAAGGGCTGAGTTAATGAGACCCAGCTGGGCGGGCCTCCGTCCGTTACCACAGAAACTCATACTCCACGAGTCCCACAGACAGATCTATTGTTGATCCCCCATTCCTTGTGGGGGTTATCACTAGTTAAGATTACCCAAGTTTAGCTGCTAAAAACACCTCAACAGAATTGAAAAAGGACAATATTATTTTGGTTAATTAATTTTTGATATAGAACATGGATTTTCTATAACAATCCAAAAGTCAAAATGAGCTAGCTTTAGCTTCCAAAAAAGAAAGTCGACTGAGTCAACACAACCAAGACCACTAGAAACAATGAGAAGGGGAAAAAGAAAAATCGTCTGTGTTTTAATATATCTGGTGCTCTGGGCTAACTGCGGTTTAAAAAAATATTCCCTTTTACCTCCTGCCCCAAATCAACATTATTCCAACAAACACACTTGAAGGCCGGCCCAGAAGTGTGGAACGATTTTGATGGACATTATTCCAACATTGGGACACATATGAACAACAAACCATTGAATGCCATCAGGCCACAAGACTCACAAATGGCATGTGTCACAGGTTTTTGAAACTTGTGCCCACTACCTAGCGATTTGGAAAGATTTTACATTCAATTCTTTTTTTTAAAAAACAGATTTTATTAATTTTATGTTGGGCAAAGTGGACTGCAGCTGACGAACAGACTGCACGCTGCAGATGTACTCAATGCACCAGTGACACACATCCCTTAAACAGGTAAACCAATGCTGTTTATTCCATCATCTAACATTACGTAGGTTACCTGGTGGTAGGTATGAGAAGAGAGCGGAGCTGTCAATTGGTTACTGTGGTAATATTCTTACTTTAAACTGTGGATATGAGAATGGTTCCAGACATGGGGGATGTCAGTTTTGTGGATCAGTTGGAGGAGCTGGGACTATTCTCCTTTAAGAGATGGTTAAGAGATTTGATAGAGTTGTACAAAATCCACAAGGGACCTATGAGAAAATAGAGGAGAAACTGCTCCTGTTGGTGGAAGGGCTGATAACCAGAGGATACTGATTTAAGTGAATGGATAAAGAAATGACAGTGACAGGAGTAAAAATCCTTTTCAATGCAGTGGTTAGATTCTGGAATGCACTGCCCGAGTGTGTGGTGGAGTCAGATTCAATCATGGCTTTCAAAAGGGGGAACTATGGGAAAAGACAAGGGGAGCGACAGGAGTAGAGATCTGCTTATAGAAAACCGGCAACGATTGGATGGGCCAAACGATCGCCTTCTGTACTTTAACTATTCTCTGGTTCTATGTTAGACATCAACCCACCTGGTCATATTGCTGCTGCTGTTGCTTTGGAGAATCACAGTGGCCTGGCCTACTTTAACTCCCTTAACTGGGAAAACTGTTGAATTCATAGAATGAGAAGGCAATGTAACCTGTTAGAAAAAATATGAAATTAATATTTCCAATGTGCAAAAGGATCAACATGAAGGGACCATTTGGAAGGGTGAGTGGTGTGGTGGGCACCAGGTACAGCTTATTGGGAAGTACCAAGCACAGCAACTAAAGAACCATGGGGACAACACAGTGGTTAGCACTGCTGCCTCACAGCGCCAGGGACCCGGGTTCAATTCCAGTCTTGGGTGACTATGTTTGTGGCGTTTGCAAGTTTTCCCCGTGTCTGCGTGGGTTTCTTCCGGGTGCTCCGGTTTCCTCCCACAGTCCAAAGATGTGCAGATTAGGTGGGGTTGCGGGGATGGGGTGGGGGAGTGGGGCTAGGTAGGGTGCTGTTTCGGAGGGTCTGTGCAGACTTGATGAGCCGAATAGCTCCTTTTGCTCTGTGGGGATTATATGGATTAATTCTATGGATTGTATACAATTAGATCTATCACATCCTTTGGAGACCACATGAGATATTCACAAAGCAATGCATCAAATTGTGGTCACATGGGCACCTGAAGCCAAGTAACAAGCAACTTGTTTCTTGCGGCGGCTGCAGCGTGGCAGCGGCTGCAGCGTGGCAGCGGCTGCAGCGTGGCAGCGGCTGCAGCGTGGCAGCGGCTGCAGCGTGGGGATGATGTTGAGGTGTACCAGTCTGGTGAACTAGACAGAATTTATTTATCTTCTAAAAATTCCTTGGGGAAGAAACAGACTAAATTGTCACAAATGCAAAATTAAACAGTGTTTGAAGATCGTATTGTTACTTACATTCTCAGGCAGGTCAACTACTGAAGTCTGTTTGGATGAAAATGTCACATTGAACGTGACAACTAGAATTTCCTGCAGGGGTGTACTGAGGGAAAAACAGATCAAAGGTTTTATTCACAACTGTACAAATAATTGTTAACTGTATCATCCAAACAACAACAGCAGCAGCAATATGACCAGGAGGGTCGGTGCCTAGTAGCCAAAGGATAACTGACGCACGGAAAGTGAGCATTCAGACCACCCAGCCAGCTTTCTGTAGGAAATAGCTGTCTAAATAACCACGGGCTGGATTCTCTGTTCCTGAGACTAAATGTTGGTGCCGGGGCAGGATTCGTGGACTTTCATGACAGAAAAACTGCTGCCAAACCTGAACTGATTTAGCGACTGTAGAGATGCTAGCTCCAGCGCCACATGGAACAGTCAATTCCAATGAAAAGCGGTGCGGAATTCGCTAGTTCCGTGACTGACACGCGGGAGGCTGACAAGCTGCAGCTGCATTTACACATTACACGCCCCACACACACTCATTCCAACCAACAAAATGGCACTGTTTGTGCTAGAGCACGCCCTTACAACAGATAGGTCGGCTGGCGGCACCAGAGGGCAGCTAGAGGGGGTTTCCGGGGTGGTTGGGGGGGGAAGACGACACCTTGACAACTGGTGGCCCTGTGTTCACAGTGGGTTGTTAACGGCGTGCACAGTTGCATGGCTGCCTTTCCAGCTGCATCAATGGTCACTTGCTCTGTATAAAACAAGTTCTTATTTAGTGTAGTTCCTGAAATGTGTGGGCAGGTTTCTCCGTTGACCGACGCCTGTCCAACCGACCCCGCAGCCCACCTCGCCACTCCCCCTGTCGCTACTCCCCCTGGCCCAGGCAGAAGCCCCCCTGGCCAGTGGCACAGCTGGCAGCAAACCCTGGCAATGATTGTTACTTTCCGTACCCCCTCTCTTCACCTTCAGCAGCTACGATGCCAGTTTCAAGATTTTTTTAAAGCACAAGTGAACTGTGGCGTCGGGAACTCGGGCCATCAAAGGCACAGAATCACAGACGCCCCAGGAAAGTACCGGGTCAGACCACCTAATTGTATGCAAACAGTGTTAACTGTACGTGCGTTCCAGACCACATTGACGTCACTGTCAAGGTGATGGAAAATTGCAATTTGGGAGTCAAATCGACACCCGCCGCGATTTTGGGGTCAGAATCTACTCTCCACCCAATCACATTTCCGGATTTTGCCGTCAGCCAATGGAGAATCCCATCCACATATTTTTGGAACTATACTAAACAATAACTTGTTTTATACAGAGCATGTGACATCTTCAAGATATCCAGATACATAATCCAGTTGATTGATTACCTCCAAAGTGCAGTCACTTTTGTAGGATACAAAATTGCAATAGCAATTTATTCACAGAAAGTTGCCACAAACAGAAATGCGATAAATTGGCAGGTAATTTTTATTTTGATGTTGATTGAGGTTTCATGTTAAATACCCACTATTGGTTAGATAGTTAAAATATAGATTAGCCATGATTTAACAGAATGCTGGAACAGGCTCAAGGAGCAGAAGGGCCTACTCCTGTACTTATGGTCTTCCTACTTCCTGAGATGTAACAAGCCCTGCACTGCTGCCTCAGTGTCGGGGACCCGGGTTCTATTCCCACCTTGGGTGACTGTCTGTGTGGAGTTTACACATTCTCCCAGTGTCTGCATGGGTTTCCTCCGGGTGCTCCGGTTTCCTCCCACATCCAAAGATGTGTGGGTTAGGTGGATTGGCCATGCTAAATTGCCCCTTACAGTCCAAAAGGTTAGGTGGAGTTACTGGATTATGAGGATAGGGTGGAGTCATGGACTAGGGTACTCTTTCTAAGTACCAATGCAGTCTCGATGGGCTGAACGGCCTCCCCCTGCACTGTAAATTCTATGCTTCTACGATTCTATAACGTGAACAACTCGATCACAAATCACCTGGCCACATATCAGGTTCAACTGAACCGACCTTGGAGCAATGCTGATGTTCCGAACATCACCGATTTGCATGTCAACATGTTCTGGTGCCTTCAGTGTCACAGCAATTTCTGAAGACAGACAGAAACAACGGGTTAACTTCTACCCCGTGTAACAATAAACAGGAAGCAGAGTATTAGAAATACATTCATGTTGTGTAAATGTTAAAGGACTAAAGCTACACGGCAGCAAACAGGAAAAGGCGGCACCCGAACAGTGAGTCCACCCTATGAGTCGCTTGCACAGATTGAGAAGACTCTCGGGCTCAAATACTGGTTCATATGGATTTAGCTCGAATGCATTCAGAAGATTTTTACTCCCTCAATCAGGAGCCCTGTGGCCACGGTTCAGTCACTTTCTTGAACTCCCACTGACACAGCCCTCAGAAAATCCATGTACTCATCTGAAATCCCATAGTCCACAGTGGGCCAATGTTCATATTTTTAAATAAGCAGAAAGTAAAAACAAAGAACAATTAAACAGTTTACGATCTCTTTCATGTCTTATGAACACGACAAAGTAGGGAGTGCAGGAGGCGAGAGAGGCCGGCATTCTGGCCTTTGCGTCTCTAGTAGCCCGGCTCAGGATCCTGTTACAGTGGAGGGACACGCGGCCCCCCGAGTTCGGAGGCCTGGATCAACAACATGGCTGGGTTTACCAAGCTGGAGAAGGTTAAGTTTGCCCTGAGGGGGTCGGTACAGGGGTTCTTTTGGCTGTGGCAGCCCTTTCTTGATTTCCTGGCGAAGGGGTAGCGGGTGGTCAGTCTCAGCAGCAACCTGGGGGGGTTCGGGGCTGGTTAAGGGGGTTTGTTTTTGCGACGGTGGGCTTGTTATTGTCTTCTTTCTTGTACTGTTGTTTGTTATTATTTATTATTCTGTTGGGGGGGGGGGGGGGGCGGTGGATGGAGTTTCTTGTTTCGGTGTAGAGCCACACCATGTCTACTTTAACTGTGGGGAGAAAATCTGTTGTTGAAAAACTTGAATAAAAATGTTTTTTTTTTAATGAACACTACAAAACGCGCCACCATTCAACTAGCATAAGTGATCTTCAACCTCAACGCCATCTTCCCGTGCTAGCCCCATCGCGACATTGATCCATTTGGGCAATTTGATGACGCGGTTGAAGAAATGCGCTTGCAGATTTCTGATGCTTTTGTTGCTGGTGTGGTGAGTGCTGCATGTAACTGGCATGTCACCGTGGGTTAAACACATAGGAAGTCAAGCTTGCTCAACTGACTTTATGCACCAGTGGGATATGTAGATGTCAGGATTTGGTTCCAGTAATATTGAACCGCATAGGGAGGGCCTGCACAGCTCCTGGACAGAGAATGGCACTGATACATGGAACACACTGGACAAATTTTTCTATGGCAAAGTTCTGGACATGATAACACATTCTCAGGTTTACCCTCCATTTCTGTTGAGGAACCTGCGAGGACTGAGACAATGTGTGTTTTGTTTTTGAATGAGCTGGTATAGCTGTGTATTGGTACCAATATGGAATGGTGAGGTTTCCTTGTTGTTTCATGGTTAGTGTGATATATGGAATATTATGTAGTTGAGTTTCAAATCTTTGTTGCTGTTGACCGTTTATAAACAAAGCATTCCCCATATTCCTGGATATCTTTAATATCTAGAAATCCATTATTTATCTGTTGTGAATATACACAATGACTGAGCCTCCAAAGGCACCCTCAGTGAAGAAATTTCCCATCATCTCAATCCTAAATGGCCTACCTCTTATTCTGAGACTGTGTGCCCTTTTCTCTCCCAACCAGGGGAAAACACCTCTCCCACCCGGAAAAAATGTATATGTTTCAAAATTCTTAATTTCTAAATTCTAGGGATACAGGCCCAGTCTAGTCAGTCTCTCCTCATAGGACAATCCCGCCACCACATAAATCAGTCTGGTGAACCATCATCACACTCCCTCTATGGCAAGTGTTAGAGGAGGGGGTTCATCTAAACAGCAGTAATGCTCCCTCTTTTCAATGTCTGTAAACAGAATGGTGTTTTATTTGCTATCCCCTTTATTCCCCAACCCCTCAGCTTTGGTGTGATCCAATTTTCTATTAATAACTCCAGAGCAAACTCGAGAGAGGATGAACTCAAAGGGTTAGTTTATTTGCACATACTCAAACCATGGGAGAAGGGTAATGTTTCCTCCTTTGCATTCATACAGTAAAAGAGGGATAGAGAAAAGAGATTTACAATGCGGATACCACAGCGAAGAGAAAATAAATATTGTTTCCCGTGGGTACAAAGTCCAGAATCAGAGGTATTCTATCATGGCGGTCAGTGAGTTGAAAACCAATTCTGGACAATTCACTTTTCTGGTGTTGCTGACTTCACACAATGAAATAGGCATGCAGAGACTAATCAGTGCTGTAGACGTGATGCATAATTTTCAATAGAAATAGGGTAGACGGAGTCAGGTATTCAATCTGGGCAGAGCTCTTTTTCTGTGATACTGATAATTACATGGTAAAATGGCAGACTGAGTTTCCAGTTCAGGAAGGCAATATAATTGGTTCCACAAGCTGGAGGCCCATGGCACATGACTCCCACCCACAGCATTGTAGGAATGTGTGTTCCTCATCTGGTTCCCAACATGGTTACATTTCTAAACCATTAAGATTTGAAAGGAAGGTTGTGAAGCCCTTTATCAAAGCAGTATTGACAGGCAGAGGGATCTGGGTGTACAGGTCCACAGGTCACTGAAAATGGCAACACAGGTGGAGAAGGTAGTAAAGGCATACATAAGAACTAGGAGCAGGAGTAGGCCATCTGGCCCCTCGAGCCTGCTCCGCCATTCAATGAGATCATGGCTGATCTTTTGTGGACTCAGCTCCACTTTCCAGACCGAACATCATAACCCTTAATCTCTTTATTCTTCAAAAAACTATCAGTCTTTATCTTAAAAACATTTAATGAAGGAGCCTCAACTGCTTCACTGGGCAAGAAATTCCATAGATTCACAACCCTTTGGGTGAAGAAGTTCCTCCTAAAACTACTTCCCCTTATTTTGAGGCTATGCCCCCTAGTTCTGCTTTCACCCGCCAGTGGAAACAACCTGCCCACATCTATCCTATCTATTCCCGTCATAATTTTATACGTTTCTATAAGATTCCCTCCCCGCATCCTCCTAAATTCCAAAGAGTATGGTCCCAATCTACTCAACCTCTCCTCGTAATACAACCCCTTCAGCTCTGGGATTAACCTAGTGAATCTCCTCTGCACACCCTCCAGCACCAGTACGTCCTTTCTCAGGTAAGGAGACCAAAACTGAACACAATACTCCAGGTGTGGCCTCACTAACACCTTATACAATTGCAGCATAACGTCCCTAGTCTTAAATTCCATCCCTCTAGCAATGAAGGACAAAAATCCATTTGCCTTCTGAATCATCTGTTGCACCTGTAAACCAACTTTTTGTGACTCATGCATTAGAACACCCAGGTCTCTCTGCACAGTGGCATGTTTTAATATTTTATCATTTAAATAATAATCCCTTTTGCTGTTATTCCTACCAAAATGGATAACCTCACATTTGTCAACATTGTATTCCATCTGCCAGACCACTTAACCTATCCAAATCCCTCTGCAGACTTCCGGTATCCTCTGCACTTTTTGCTTTACCACTCATCTTAGTGTCATCTGCAAACTTGGACACATTGCACTTGATCCCCAACTCCAAATCATCTATGTAAATTGTGAACAATTGTGGGCCCAACACTGGTCCCCGAGAGACACCACTAGCTACTGATTGCCAACCAGAGAAACACCCATTAATCCCACTCTTTGTTTTCTATTAATTAACCAATCCTCTATCCATGCTACTACTTTACCCTTAATGCCATGCATCTTTATCTTATGCAGCAACCTTTTGTGTGGCACCTTGTCAAAAACTTTCTGGAAATCCAGATATACTACATCCAATGGCACCCCATTATCTACCGCACTGGTAATGTCCTCAAAAAATTCCACTAAATTAGTTAGGCACGGCCTGCCCTTTATGAACCCATGCTGTGTCTGCCTAATGGGACAATTTTCATCCTTGAGGATAGATTCCAGCATCTTCCCTACTACTTAAGTTAAGCTAACTGGCCAATAATTACCTGCTTTCTGCCTACCTCCTTTTTTAAACAGTGGTGTCACGTTTGCCAATTTCCAATCCACCGGGACCACCCCAGAGTCTAGTAAATTTGGTAAATTATCACTAGTGCATTTGCAATTTCCCTAGCCATCTCTTTTAGCACTCTGGGATGCATTCCATCAGGGCCAGGAGACTTGTCTACCTTTAGCCCCATTAGCTTGCCCATCACTCCCTCCCTCCTTAGGTGATAACAATTATCTCAAGGTCCCCACCTGTCATAGCCTCATTTATATCAGTCACTGGCATGGTATTTGTGTCTTCCACTGTGAAGACCGACCCAAAAAAAACTGTTCAGGTCCTCAGTCATTTCCTCATCTCCCATTATTAAATCTCCCTTCCCATCCTCTAAAGGACCAATATTTACCTTAGCCACTCTTTTTTGTTTTATATTTTGTTTTATTCAGCATGCTTGCCTTCATCGGACGATGTATATTGAGTATAAAAATTGGCAAGTCATGCTGCTGCTGGATAGAACCTTAGTTAGGCCACAATTGGAATATAGTATTCAATTCTGGTCGCCACACTACCAGAAGGATCTGGAGGCTTTGTAGAGAGTACAGTAGAGGTTTACCAGGATGTTGCCTGGTATGAAGGGCATTAACTACGAGGAGAGGTTGGATAAACCCGGTTTGTTCTCACTGGAATGATGGAGGTTGAGGGGCATTGACAGAGTGGATAGTGTGAAGTTTTTTCCCCCCCCCGGGTGGAAGAGTCAATTACCAGGAGACATAGGTTTAAGGTGCAAAGGGCAAAATTTAGAGATGTGTGAGGGACGTTTTTTTGTTTGTTTTTTTTTTACACAGTGGGTGCCTGGAACTCACTGCTGGAGATGGTGGTTGAAGTACGATAGTAACGTTTAAAGGACATCTTGACAAATACATGAACAGCATGGGAAGAAAGGGCCACAGAAGTATAAAAGGTTTTAGGTTAGGTGGATAGCATGGTCGGCGCAGGCTTGGAGGACAAAGGGCCTGTTCCTATGCTGTACTTTTCTTTGTTCAGATAAGTAGATTCCAGTTGGCCAACCCGAGTTATGAAATGCAGATGGCCTTTGTTTTAGCTCCCTTGAATTTGGTCTATGCAAACACATTAATGTCTCTTTGATGATAACGAGGCACACATTTCCTTGATATTGTCATGTGGTTCCTTTTGTTCAAGGGTCACAAACAGATTCAGCCATCTGAAAGGCTCTTTTGTCCAGTTAAAAAAAATTGAAAGCCATGAGGTTATCTATATATATTTTTGAAAAATATACAGTGTGAAGTCTTAGTCCGCACACATGAGTAGATCCTTCTTTGGGTAAGGAGACCAAAACTGTCCACAATACTCCAGGTGCAGTCTCACCAAGGCTTTATATGACAACAACATGGTTGGGCCAAATGGCCTATTTGTATGTTGTATATTTTTGGTAACACTTACCAGCTTTTAGTGTATGGCTGAACAAACAGCAGATGGAGAGTATTAGAGAGAACTTCATGTTTCAGTTTTAAACCTGGGTATGGAGGAAATGAGAACATGAGTAATTAATCACCCTGGAGCAAATGCAGCAGCTTGGAACTTTTAGCTCATTTGAACTGTTGACTTCAAATAAAACCCCGGTGGTCTGAGAGTGATAATGCTCCCATTATCTAGAATTGATTCGTTACAAATGCCACAGATGTGGAAAGCTCTTGTATCTTCCAGTGTTTGGGTTAATATATTGATTAGTATTTTTTGAGTTTGACTGCGAACCTCCCTATCTATTATACAAGAATATTCCGCCAGTTTGCCCCATTTAATTAAATTGTCAACCTGTATATAACTTTAAGTATCCACCTCGCCTTCCATATCCCTTCATAACACAACACTATAAAAATTTATCAATCCAGTTCTGAAATATTAAAACAGGAACAAAAGAGCAGGAGCTGGACAATCAGCCGACTGAGCAAGTTTCTCAGAAACATGGAAAATAGTCTGTTAGCTCAGTTAGCTGGGCAGCTGGTTTGTGATGCAGAATGACGCCAACAGAATGTGGTGACCCTCAGGTTAAGGGTCAGGGTTAGGCTAAGCGTTAGAGGTTTGTAAAAATTGTCAAAAAATTCTCACGGCGCTTCACGAAAAAGGGACGACTTGCTGCCGCTAGGCTGCAAGCCCATAGGCTCGCAACATCTGCATATGGAGTGCCCACCAAAAAATATTTGCACCTTTTTGGAAAAACAAGTGGTTAAAATTGCATAATTTCCATCTAATTTTTAGGGTGAGAGCTAGGGTTAGGGTCAGGTTCAGGGTTAGGGCAAGTTTTAGGGGTTTGTAAAAATTGTCAAAACCCTCAAGTCACCCAACTTGTCCAAATCACCCAGAAAGAAGCCTCCTCACCACTCACCAAGTTTTGTGTCATCAGCAAACTTGGAAATGATACTTTTGGTTTTCTCATCCAAATCATTGACATATATTGTGAATAACTGGGGGCCAAAGCACTGATCCCTGCAGGACCCCACTAGTCATTCATTGCTTGCCACTTGGTAAAAGACCCATTTATTCCTATTTAGTTTCCTGTCCACTAACCAATTCTCAACCCGGGCCAATATATTACCCCTAATCCCATGTGAGTTTTAATTTTGCACACAAACCTCTTTATCAAAAGCTTTCTGAAAATCAAAATACACCACATCCACTAGTTCTCCCTTTTCTATTCTACTAGTCACATCCTCAAAAAACTCCAGCATGCTTGGTAAACATGATTTCCTCTCAAAAATCCATGTTGACTTTGTCTAATCCCCTATTTTCAAAGTTTCCTGTTACTGTATCCTTTGTTACCGACTCCAGCATTTTCCCAACTACTGGTGTTAGGCTAACTGGTCTGTAATTCCTGTGTTCTCTCTTCTTTTAAAATTATGTTTACATTTGCGCCCCCCACCCCCTCCAATTTGCTGTGAGTGTTAGAGTATACAGAACTTTGTAAGATGTCAACAGCCATCAACTATTTCCATGGCTACCTCTTTTGGTAACCTGGGATGTAGATTATCAGGCCCTGGCGATTAGCAGATTTCAATGACATTAAATTCTCCAGCGCTATTTTCTTGGTATTACAAAATTTCTTCAATTCCTCCCTCTTATTAGATCCTTGATTCCCCAACATTTCTGAGAAGTTGTGTTTTCCTGTGTGAAGGCAGAACTAAAGTAGTTGTTTAATTGCTCTGCCATTTCCTTGTTCTGTATAAATTGGCCCGTTTCGGACTGTAACATTTGTCTTCACTAATCTTTTTACATACTTATTGAAGCCTTTACAGTCCACTTTTACTACTTGATAGCTTACCCTCATAGTCTATTTTTCCCCTCTGTCAATTTCTCGGTCCTCCTTTGTTGAATTATAAATTGTTCCCAATCCTCAGGCTTGCTACTTTTTCTAGCAACATTTTGATGCATAATTGGATCTAATACTATCCTTAATTTTTTTGCAAGCCACTGTTCTTGCATTTTGCGCCAGGAAGTAATGTATAACTCTTGCAATGCACACATTTGTTCCTTAAATATTAGCCATTCCACACCATTCAACAAAATCACAGCCGATCTGCACCCCTATGTGATTTACCCACCTCCGTCCCATTTACCTTCATTCTTCCAGTTAACAAAATAAACAAAATGTTTTAAAATTATTGGAAAACCATTAATTTATCTCAGCACCCGAGGTGCAAATCTCTACCACCGTTTGCAAGAGGAAGTGTTCCCTGATATCCCCGGCCTGGGGTTCTCTCCAACCACTGCAAGCACCCCAATAATCCCGATTAGCAGTCACTCTCTCTCGCTCAGATCAGGGGTCACGCCCTGGTTCAGGTGTCTCTCGGCAACCCCCAACAGGGGTTTCATTTTGTACCTGTCCTCAGGTTTTGGGGTCAGAAAGCATCCTACCCAGCTGTGGGGGTCTCTGTCTCTCGCCCCGGCTATTACAGTCTCTCTTTCTCTCCCTGGCCATTGGATCTCTCTCCCTGGCTGCGGGTGACACACTCTCTCTCTCCCTAGCTGTAGGGGGTTTCTCTCTATTCTCCCCCCATCCCCTCCCGGCTATGAGGGTCCTTCTTGGACTTGACCCCCTCCCTGTACAGCTCGATCCTCGATTTCCTCACTAACAGACCGCAATCTGTCAGGATAGGCAACAGCAGCTCCTCCACAGTAGTCCTCAACACTGGGATGTGTGCTCAGTCATCTACTGTACTCCCTGTACGCACACGACTGTGTGGCAAGATTCAACTCCAACTCAATCTATAAGTTTGCAGATGATACGACTGTAGTGGGCCGCATTTCAAACAACGAAGAATCAGACTACAGGAGGGAGATAAATCACTTGGTTGCATGGTGTACCGAAAACAACTTCTCTCTAAATGTTGGAAAGACCAAGGAACTGATCATCGACTTCAGGAAGTGTAGTACAACACACACTCCCATCTGCAGCAATGGCTCCGAAGTGGAGTCGATAGCTTTAAGTTCCTGGGGGTCACCATCACCAATAGTCTGCCCTGGCCCACTCACGTTGATGCAACAGTCAAGAAAGCCCAACAACGTCTCTACTTCCCACGGAAGCTCAGAAATTGGCATGTCTGCATCAACTCTCACAAACTTCTACAGATGTGTGATAGAGAGCATCCTATCCAGCTGCATCACAGCCTGGTTTGGCAACTGTGTCGGTCCAAGATCGCAAGAAACTGCAGACTGTGTTGAACTCAGTCCAATGCATCACACAAGCTTGCCACCCCCACACTGATTCTATATACACCTCTCTCTGCCTAAGGAAGGCAGGCAGCATTGTCAGAGACCCCTCCCGCCCAGGCATTGCCTTCTTCCAGACCCTACCATCTAGCAGAAGGTACATAAGTCTGAAGACTCGCACATCCAAACATAGGAACAGCTTCTCCCGACAACTACAAGACTCCTCAACGACTCCCCCTCAGACTGATCTGTTCCCTGTAAGAACACTATTCACGACTCCCTATGCTTCTCTTGCTCATGTATTTGCTTTGTTTGGCCCCTTGTTCCACACCGTAACCAATCACTGTTTTGTCAATGTACCATTTGTCAATGTTCTCTGTTGATTATTCTTGCGTCTACTATGTACTTACTGTGTACGTTCATCGGCTGCAGAAAAATACTTTTCATTGTACTTCGGTACATGTGACAAATAAATCAAATCAAACTCAAAATCCAAAAATCAAATCTACCACTCTTTCTCTCTCTCTCGCCCCAGCTATAGGCATGTCTCTCTCTCCTGCAATGGCCTCTCTCTAGCTTTCTCCCTGGCGATGAGCGTCTTTCCCTCTTTCACTCACCAGCTATGCTGACCCCCTCCCTCCATCCGTCCTCTCTCTGGGGCGGTCTCCGCCACCCCCTCCCTCCATCCCTCTCTCAGGGGGTCTCTCCCTCTCTCTCCGCCTCCCTCCATCCGTCACTCTCTCTGGGGCGTTCTCGCCCTCCCCCTCCCTCCGTCCGTCACTCTCTCTGGGGCGGTCTCCCCCTCCGTCCGTCACTCTCTCTGGGGCGGTCTCCCCCTCGTCCCTCTCCATGGGGCCGTCTCTCTCTCTCTCTGGGGCTCTCTCTCTCTCTCTCTCTCTCTGGGGCGGGCTCTCTCTCTC